>NC_056734.1:793984570-794308320 GCF_019279795.1 Protopterus annectens
AAAAATAAATAACTCTACCATTTCACAAGTAACCATTCCACTCATAATATGACCTCACAGATCATTTTCATAATATTTAAAGGATCTGAATATATATCAGGGTGACAGATGCTACTTCAGGTAAGATAGATTCAAGCTAAAGAGTCATAACATATTTTCTAATGACCATTCTTACATCTGGACTTGAGTAACACTAGAATTTCTAACTTAAGCCAAATTACTTTTGATTTTTTAGATGTGGCAAATTTATTTAAAGGTGTACATACCCAAAGGTAGCTAGTTCACTGCAGCTCATTACCTGGCCTAAACACCTATCTTAGGTTTTCATTGAGTGACAAGTATTATCGTCTTATAAGGCTGACACAAAGTGACTTATTTTTGATTTAGGATGGTACATCAGTAAAATCCTTCTGAATTCGTTTTTTATTAGATCTCATATTAACAGATGATATCCTGGTAATTAAGTAATTTTTATATAGCATGTGGGTTGACCGATTTAAAACACTGGTTTAAAAAAAATATGAACAGCAAAGGTGTAAGAACTAAATTTATAGATCCACTTAATCTGACTAATGAAAAGTTTGGAAAGCAGGTTAAAAAGTTTGATTCCTGGCATGTTCCTAGTAAGGTGATCATAGGACCATATGATAACAGTAACACTATGAGGAAATCCTTCACTGAACAAAGTGCAACAACAACAAAATGTACTCCACCAAGGTAAAAGCTTTTGTGGGGGTAATAATTATATATCATGTTTCTTAGTCTGCTGTCTGTATGGATAGCATCTGTCTACACTTAAATCAGTCATAGTAATTCTTCCCCTTGGTCTAGTAAGTGTGATCAAATGTAAAACAAAACTAAAATGTCCTAAACTACATTGACTGGCTGTAGTTGCATGAATACAATAGCTTATGTACATGAAATATTTATACACATATTCTTGCAGATGAACTTTCTTCATGTAGTAGCAGCCATCACAACTAAAAATAATCACTCTGCATCCCACCGTATACCCTACTTTTATATTATAAATTTAATGTACTTGTGGCTCAAAGAAGGAATGATCTTTAAAATATGCCTCACTCTTTCTACTAGACAGTGTTGTTCTGAACTCCCTCATAAACCAAGACATATCAAGCACACAGGCCTCACTGTAATATGAAACAGAAAAATAAAGATCACTGAAGCCTGAGTAATTGTGAAATAAGCAGCATTGTACATTACTGACCAGCAGAAAAACTGCCATGCAGAAATGAAAATTTATGAAAATGGCTTAAGTAGGAAGTAGAGCTACAGTTTCAGGATTCCCAAAAACCAAAACACTAAAAGATAATATAAAAATACAAGCAATCCATAGGCACTGATGTGATAGATGAGTGCTTCTGTTCCTTTTAATGAATGAAGAATGAAGTTCCATTGACATTATTAAAAGGAACAAAAGAGCTCATCTATCACGTTGGTGTCTGTGGTGTGCTTCTTTCAGTAGAAATTTAATGTGTTTTTATCATTTCAGAATTCAAGGACTAATATCATCTACGTATCCTATCAGAAAGTTCTTAAAGTCCATACCAGATCAATAAGTAGTTTATTGCTTTTAACAAAAACTTTAGAATCAATGTCTTATAGATCTATGAGATTTTGATAAATAAATGCAAGAACTGCCAGTTCATTGGCTGCTATCAAGGACAAGGGTAGGCTTGAGAAAAAAAATAGTATATAAATTTGTGTAGCAACTTTAACAGGACTGCATAGCTGTTTAAAATCAATGACCAAATAAGTGGGAGATGAAAGTGTCAAATTGTGATATAGTGATAGACAAGGTTATGGAAAAAACAAACAGTCCTCATTAATGCTATACACATTTATATATAGTTCTGGGAAAACAATGGACAATTTTATGTGTGATTAGAAATATAGACATGGTGTTATGTTATTCACAATTCTAGAAGGGGTTGGAAACTTAATATTCAAATATATAAATCTGTGAATCACTGGAATGTCCAGGGTAGATATGCTTTTTGGATTTTCTGACAACTTATTCACTGTTTTCTTCAAAACCACTTGCATTATGACTACAGGCAAAGAAAACTCATTGATTCCTCAAAATGAATTTGCCATCTTGCAGGACAGTTTGTCCCCCATAAATAGCTGGTACCAATATCACGGACTGAAACTAAATGCCAAAAAATGCATTATTGTATCCTTTGGAAGCTATCCACCCAGGGGAGTCTGCAGGATTTTTTGCAGGGGGGTGAAAACCTAGAGCCCCCCCCAAGCAGCCCCCTACACATACACAGCCATTCCAGTGTCTGATTACTTGGCTATTTCTCCTCAGTTGCTATAAACACAGTTCAAAACTGTTAGTGTACATACTGTGTTATGCTTTACTTCCACAATGATCACAGATATTTGGATTTCATTTACAACTTTTATTTCAAAATTTATAGCACAAACACTGATAGACATTTGCTAAACCTAAACAAAGCAATACTCTTACAATGAAAACAGACTAAACGTTAAAACTTCTCTACGTTTAAAACTCACATTCACTGAAACAGCACTGAAACCCACATCCAAAGAAAATGCATCTGGCCAGTGGCAGGTTAAGTTTACCTTTGGGCTGTTTTCAAATCATAGGCCCATTGCACACATTTTTAGAACCATGCAAAAGTTCTTTGATTCACCTTCTTGGCTGTATTAATTATAATATATAAAAAAAACTATAACCCTTGTATAATGCAGCACCACTTGTTAGAGTGTGTTTTAAATTTATAGTTTTAAACATTTTTTTCCAGTAAGCAATGAAACAAAACAATGAAACAAACTGCCCAATTCAGAACATTTCAACCATAAAATGCCACTCAAGTTTCTATCATTACAATCCACCAGTATCAGTCAATATGCACAATCCCTGCAGAAGTAAAAGTCATCTGAATAACTCCACATCAAAGAAAAACGAAACTAATGAAGAGGTTGTTGCTAGAAAACAACTTTATATTTCAGTGTTTCGTCTACAAATTCAGTGCCTGCTGCCCTTAAAGAATGTTTATATTTATTTATTTATTGACATTTGTTGACTGGGAAAGTCCACTGGGCCATTGACCCATTTTCAGTGGAGGACCGGGAAGAAAAGCTCCACAGTAATACATTCAAAACTATAGAACATTAAGACATTTAAAAATTTAAAAAAAAACATTTGCACATTATATACCATTGTGGTAGTACATTCAAAATGGAACATTTAAAATGAACATATTTATAATTCCATAATCAGAAAAAAATTCTCAGTAGGTTTAGAACCATGAAAGAGAGTAAAGTCAGGCAGTAAAGGGCAGAAGTATATAATGAGGTAAATTGTGAGTGTCACATAGAAAAGTTTAGCATGACGTAGGGAGGCTGATTGTTGTGCAAGGACATGATATTTTTTTTTGGCAATGTAGCTTGAGTTATGATTTAAAGAGTTTTGAAGATTTCATTAGTTATATGGGAGGGTAATATGTTCCAAAGTTTGGATATATTATAGGAGTAAAGACTTTGTCCAGCTCTTTTGTTTGGTTTTGTAATCTTTATTAGCTGCTTCTGAGATGATCTAAGTGACCGAGTAGGAGTGTAAGTTTGCAGGACTGAGTGGAATGCTGGGAAGAGGTGGGGCTTGAAAATTAGTTTATGAGATAGTGTTAGTTGGGTATAAGAAAGATGGCTAGAGAATTCAAGCCAGTTGAGTTCTGCAATTGCTTCACAGTGGTGTGTGCAGGTGGGTTTTCCTGAGGCAAATTTGACTATTTTATAATAGCAAGATTGCAGCTTATTACTAAGGGATGAAAGTAGATTGGTGAAGATAGCACTTCCATATAGAAGGGAAGGGAGGAGAAGGGTACTTGTTAGTTTAGCTTTGGTTTGCTTATTGAGGTCTAATTTGTGCCTATACAGTTTGCCTAATTTAAAGTGTACCTTTTTTATTGTGTTATGAATATGTGGCTCAAAGGTAAGTTTGTCATCTATTGTTATACCTAGTAGTTTAGCAGCTTTAGCTATTTCTATTTCAGTTCCATCTTTAGAAAAAATCTTAAAGTTTGTGCTTGGTGCTTTTGAAGTGAATAAGAGTAGTTTTGCTTTGTTGGTGTTCAGCAACAGTTGAGAATTAGTTAGCCAGGTTTCTATTGAAGTAAAAGCTTTTTGGGTTATTTTTTAGAAGGTCAGAAAAATTGTTGGTGGAAGATATAATTGTCAAATCATCAGTCTATTGGATCAAGTTCCTAGTTAAGAAACTTGTGTAGGTCATTGATAATGATATTGAAGAGTACTGGCCCTAGAATGGAACCTTGAAGGACTCCTATGCTGTTTTTTTTTTTTTGATAGGTAGATTGTGCATTTTGCCATTTTATTGATTGTTCTCTATTATTGAGGTAGGAGGTTAACTATATGACAGAATTAGGGGAATATCCTAGTTTTCATATTTGGTGTAGTAATCTGCTATGTGATAATGTGTCGAAAGCCTTTGACAGATCTAGTAGGATTACTGGTGTATAGAAGCCAGTGTCAAGGGCTTTATTGACAGTATCAGTGAAAGAGAGCAGGGCTGTAATTGTGCTGTGCCCTGGACGGAAGCCATGTTGTGTGGGAGAGAGAAGCTCATTGTCTAGGAGATGTTTAAGTAATTGAGTGTGAACAGATTTTTCTAATAGTTTTGATAGTGGTGAAAGTATTGAGATAGGGTGGTAGTTTGACAGGTTATGGGAAGTTCCACCTTTATGTAGTGGGGTGATGATAGATTTTTTCCATAAATTTGGGACAAATTATTCAGAGAGAGACCGATTTATTAGAATACTGACTGGGTATGCAATTTCACTTGATGCTAGCTTTAAATAGTCGGGGGTGGAGTTTGTCAGCAAAGACAGAGCAGGGTTTCGGTATATTTAGGAGTTTGAATATTTCTGAGGGTGGAATTGGTTGGATGGAGAATGACGGTGATGTTAGATTATTAATGCAGGGGTCTAGAGAAGGAGAATGGTTATTATTATGTGAGGAATTAGATGTATGTTGTGTGGTTGGGCTTAAGTTTGTTGTAGGGTCTTTGATTAGGTTTTGAATAGAAGTAATGAAATGGGTGTTAAAGTCATGAGAGATTTGCTGTAGGCTTTTATCAGGTGCGGGGGAAGGATATTATAAAGTGCCAGGATTAAGCCATGTGGAGATTGATTTCCAAAACATTTTGGGATTGTTGTTTGCGGTCGATAGCTGCAAGGTAAAGTAGTTTTTCTTATCGTGTATGACTAGTTTTTTGGAATTATTTTGGAGTTGCTTATACGTAAGTTCGGTTTGTTTAGTTTTATATTTTTGCCATTGTTTCCATGCTTTATCTCTATGGAGGAGGCTTTGTTTTGGTGATTTAGTTAGCCAAGGGGCATGGCTGGCCTTGGTACGTTTGGTACGTGTAGGGGCGAAGCTGTTTAGTGTGTCCAGAAAATGTTTGTTGAAATAATTAACAGCTTCATCTAGGGGGAGAGTTTTTAGTGGGAGCCAATTTTGGGTTTTTAGAATGCTTACAGATTTGTCTGTGTCAAAGTGGGTGAGATTTCTGGATGTTTTGTAGGCGTGTGTTTTTGATATTTCAGGGTGGGTCCTATGGGTGAATGCTGGGAGGTAATCACTTAGTATGTTAGGTAAGGTGCTGAGTTGGAATAATTTTGTGGATGGGATACTACTATCCAGTCTAGGGTAGATTCTGATCTAGTGGATAGGCCATGGGTAGGAGTTGTAATAAGCTGTGAAGCTGTGTAGGTTTATGCCGTTGACTGGAGAGTTGACTGCTAAGTTTAGCCAATTAATGTTTATATCTCCTAGAATAATGGTTTCCTGTGAGATGTTCTGGTTTGCCTAAGATAAAACGTCCTCTAGGAAGGGGATATTTTGCCCTGGTGGGATGTAGATTACTGCTATAATTATTAGTCTGATGTGAAGGGAAGTTAGTAAGATTTCTAGATTGCAAAAAGTGGGGAGTTGTTTGGGATAGCTTGTTATGTTAAGGCTGTTATCGTAGATTAGTGCTGTGCCACCACCTTTTTTATGGAGTCTATCAGCATGAATAATGTTGTACACTGGAGGAAGAATTTCAGTATCAGCAATATGAGGTTTTAGCCAAGTTTCTGTTACTGCTACAATATTTAGGGTGTGAGTAGATGGCCATGCATGGAACTCAGAAATGTTGTTACATATGCTACATGTGTTTATTATTACTAGTTGAAACTGTAAGCATTTTGAGTTAGTTGAAGATTTAGGGCCAGGGTTGGGGTGGATGTCACCACATTGTGTGAGAAAGAGGCGAAGATGAATAATAGCATCGGTGTCATTTTTATGTGAAAGTGTTTTGAGAAGATAAAAATTGCTTATTTTGAGTTTGGAATGGGTATGGGAAAGTTTTGTTTTATATAGGTTACAAGTGTTGTGTAGGAATAAGGAGGATGAGATGTTTGAATAACTATTTCTGCTAAGAGGCGATGGAAGGGTTTGTGTATTGGAAGTTTGAGTTAATGAGAGCAAGGTGTAATATGTAGTGGTAGTGCGGGTTAATAGAGTTAGAGATGTAAAGAGACTAGGAATGAGAATAATGTATGTTGTGTGACTATGTGTGGCTGTGTGGGAGGGCATTTCTTATGGAGAGTAGGTGTCAAGTAAATATGATTTTTAATTAGCGGTGGAGTCAGAGTGTAAGCTGACTGGTTTGCAGTTGATGAGGTAGTTTGGGGAGGGGTTTATGGATGTATAAATTTAATAAAAGAGGGGGTGGGTGGGAATGGGAGTATGGTAGAGGAGAGGAGTGAGCCCGAAGGGTGAATGGAATGGGCAGGCTCAGATCTAGTCATTCCAAGACGAGAAAAAAACAATGTCCACAAATATTACAGGTATGAGAAAGCTTAAAAGAGCTAAAGACCTTTTCTTTATTCTGTTAGAACTAAAATATAAACAGGCAACAAAGATAGGATGTAGTAAGAGCAAGCGTTTGTGTACTTTTTGATGTTTTTAGCCAGCAAATCTAAACCTAGCAATGCAGTGTGTGTTAGCAAGCGTTTCTGAGGAGAAATATAGAGTGTATGTAACTATTGGGTAAGGGAAAAAGATGCACGAGGGCTATAAGAGAGAAAAAATCTATGCAAGAAATAGAGTAAGAGAACTACTTAACTAACAGATAACAAGGGCTACAGGCTATTGAGAAATTATTCATAGGTATGGGGGCAGCTAGGCTAATTGAGGTAATTAGTGTAATGCAAAAAGATTAAGGAGAAATGCAGGTTTCTATGTGGCGTGCTTCCAATTTGATTAAATAACATAATTTAACAGTGAAAGTTTAAGAGCTGGACATACAATATGCTCAGACGTTTGGCATCTGTAAAACTTTTAAGAGTGTCTGAGTCACTGCATTCTCCTATTGAGGAGGTGCACTTTTGATTATCAGGACACTGGCTGAGGGTATTCCAGGAGGCAGTATATACTAAAAAGGAAGGAACACAGATAATCAAAAAAGTAACAATGCTTTGATAGAGGTTAGTTCTGATAATAATGAGCATAGAGCAGTAACTAGTATGATGTTTAATATGTTTGAAAAAAGCAATGCCGTGTTCATACATGAAACACTACTTAGTTACCTTTAAACAGTTATTGTACAGTAAAACCAAAAGATAGTACTACAGCCAGTATGGTATATACCTTAATATAAACAGCTCTTTAGGATAAGCCTCATAACTGTTAAGCAATGTATATAAATTAAATTTTACGGATATCAATAACAGTGTGGAAATAATGGCTCAGGCGCAACAAGAGCACTTGGTAAGCTATCTAAGGCAGCTGCTGTGTATGTTTTTCTTCACCAGATAGCATTACAGGGTTATATAAACCTCTGCATGGAACTATCTCTAACAAGACAAATAATGCTAACACATGTTGGGGTGCTTAGTTAGAAGGACTTCTTCTTCATTAATTATCACACTGACAGGATGTCTACTATGTTAGTTCAATTACAGTGTGTAGCATTTGGTCATACAACAGTAGTAAGGAACACTAACAGCTGGTTAAAGCTGCTTCGTTACCAGGACACCAACTTCATTATCATAAAAAGAAGATCTTTACTTCGCTTGCATAAGTTATACTGTATAGCATTCGATCATTCACACAACAGTATAAATCTATGAACACAAACAAAGCACAGTAGAACTGCTTCTAATATAAATACAGGATATATATATATAATATAAAAACAGGATTTCTTCTTTTGTAAACAAACGTCTAATATAAATGTAATATGTCACTTCTCTTGTTTGATCATCATTTTAAATCGAGTTGCTGGCTACTGAGACTTGTCTGCATACATCAACTGGACATAAGCTGATTTAAGTATATTTTTTGCATTTATTTAAGATTTGAGTGAGTAAATATTGTGTGTTTTTGATTCAGTAAATATTGTGTGTGTCTCTGAATCTCTGCAGTAGTTGTTAGACTGCTTTGAAATTCCTTTGATAAGTGTTAATTAGCTTGGGGGTTTCTGCTAGCATTAAAATCTGTGTTGGTTACATTTCTAGTAATCATTTTAAATCGAGTTGCTGGCTACTGAGACTTGTCTGCATACATCAACTGGATATAAGCTGATTTAAGTATATTTTCTGCACTTATTTAAGATTTGAGTGAGTAAATATTGTGTGTCTTGGATTCAGTAAATATTGTGTGTGTCTCTGAATCTCTGCAGTAGTTCCCCACCCACCCCTGCCTGTTTCTTGTGTTAATCTTGGGTGGCTTTGGAATTGCCCACCCCTGCTGTAAATCTCTTTTTGCACACTCCTCCTGGACCCATCTCATTCGCTCACTCAACTGAGTACAGTGAGATCATACTTTGATTTTGGATACTCTTACTAGTCCCATCTCCTCTGCAGTGTACAGAGAGAGCACTTGGGAAGGGCATTCCCCTATAGTATCTTAATCTGCACTGTTTCCTCCATCTCAAAAAAAAAAAAAAAAAATTTGCACTTCATCTGCCTTACTGTATTTGTGTTTCTTCCTACTTTATTACCTTATTTTGCTTTTGCCTCTTTTAACATTTTAAAGTGGAACCTGTGTGTTGAGAGACAGCCTTACAAGACTATCTGCAAATATATAGAGCTGAGTATATTTTTCTGTATTATTCTGTATTATAGAGCAACATTGTTGCTTAGATATCTGTTGTCTTACTGTTCTGCAAATATACAGAGATCAGTATATTTTTTTTGGTTTTATAATTTGCACTCTGATTCCTCACATCTCTGTTGAAACTGGTTCTGTTGAAACTGGTGCCCCCCCCCCTTCTTGTTCTTGGTTGTAGTTTAAATTTGGTGGCTTTTGCAGTGCCCGCCCCACTCTAGATTTGATCTAGGACACTCCCCCAGTCCCATCTCTTTACCGCATTCCACCTAATAAACCCTTTCTGCACTTGCTTTTAGTCCTTTTTAATTTAATTACATTTTTTCAAACTGTGTGTGGACTAATATTGCTACATACTCAAGTGTGCCTGCTTGCACTGCATGTGAATTGTTTTTACTACTGTTTTTGCTACTTTTCTGAAAAAAAAAATCTGCTTTTACTGTATTTGTGTTTCTTCCTACTTTATTTTTCTTTAGGGTAATCTTAAAAGTACTAAATTGTATTTATTACTGCTTGGTGTATCTCATTCTAAGCCTTTTAGTTTAAGCACTTGGGCTTCAGACCAGTTGTTTTACATTAAGAAGGTTTGTGGTCTGCACTGTGGTGGCAGAACAGGTAGCTTACATCCTTCTAAGTTGGGAACTGCTGATTGAGGGCTCAGTGTCTGTTATTCTAAAAGTGTATTAATTCTGGTTTAAGCACTTGGGCTTCAGGCCAATTATTTTACATTAAAAGGGTTCGTGGTCTGCACTCTAGTGGGAGGAGAGGCTGGACTCTGCCCTTCTGAGCTGGGAATTTCTGGTTAAAGGCTTATAGTACATGCATATTTGAACTGCTTCTTACTGAAATTGGTACACCTTGTTTGCTGTAGCATAGACTAGATCCAGGCCTGCTGAATCTAGCTTTGTTTGTATAACTTGAGCACTAATCCAGGCATTCTTTAAAGTATTCAATTGTATTTATTACTGCTTCGTAGTAACTTGATAAAAGTGTAGCTATCATTCTAAGTCTTTTGGATTAAGCACTTGGGCTTCAGACCAGTTGCTTTACAGTAGGAAGGTTTGTTGCCTGCACTGTGGTGGCAGGACAGGTAGCTTACATCCTTCTAAGTTGGGAACTGCTGATTGAGGGCTCAGTGTCTGTTATTCTAAAAGTGTATTAGTTCTGGTTTAAGCACTTGGGCTTCAGGCCAGTTATTTTACATTAAGAAGGTTCATGGTCTGCACTCTAGTGGGAGGAGAGGCTGGACTCTGCCCTTCTGAGCTGGGAATTTCTGGTTAAAGGCTTATAGTGCCTGCATATTTGAACTGTTTCTTACTGAAATTGGTACACCTTGTTTGCTGTAGCATAGACTAGATCCAGGCCTGCTGAATCTAGCTTTGTTTGTATGCTTGTTGTTTACTTGTTATTTCCCTGAAATGCTAATTCCACCTAAAACGTGGCTTTTCAGTGCTTCTGTGGATCCCTAGTGATATCTGCATTGCTTGCTGTACTTATTTCCTTGTTTCACTTGAAAGAAAGTTACTGTTTGCCATTTTTGCATTTAAGTTACCTGTAACACATTGCATTTAAGTTACTGGCACTTGCTCACTAAAGCAATTTTATAAGTCAGCACTAAAAAATTAAAAGCACTACACCCTCACAAACTCCCTTGATTACCTTGTTCCCCATTAGCCCTTTTTTTTCAATTATAAAGGAATTCCCAATACTACTCTAGCATGTCCAAAGGTCAGTTGTCAATCTCCTCTCCAGTCCAGCTGGTGAATCTGGGAATCTTGAGGCAATGTTACAACTGCCTCATGTACACAGACAACCCTCTTCTCCTCTCAACAAATTCCAACACATGTGAGAGATGCAATCATATAGCCATACTGGAGGCTAAGCTCTCTCAACTCAGTACTGGCGAAACCAGTCAGGAGGAGAAGGAAACCACAATCACTACAATTCCAGTCTCACATAGACCTATCACGACAGCAAACCAAACACATAAACACACAAAAACATACTCGGAGGCTCTAAATAAAAATCTGCCTAAGCAGCAGAGACCTCCAAAACAGACACTCAAGCAACCGCTACCCCAAAACAAAACACATGCAACACATAGCGCACAAAGCCAGTGTGCTGAACAGTCACAGTCATTAAGGCTAAACAACACACCTGATACACTTGTAATAGGTGACTCTATTGTCAGGCACACTGACGTCCCGCTCACCAGGCTGAACAAGGAGAAGGTCATGGTGAGCTGCCTGTCGGGTGCTAAGATCCGCCAGATAACATAAGCACTCAGGTCACTCCAAGGCAAGTTCAAATATGACTCAGTCATTGTCCATGCTGGTGTGAATGACTGGAGACGTACCTCCCTGGACTACATGAAAAGAGACATAGAGGAGCTCTCTGAGCATATGGCCCAGGCCGGTATGACCCTGACCTTGAGTAGCATCTTACCCTCACCAAGAATGATGCCACAATATGAAGACAAGATGATCAATTTCAACAATTGGCTTAAGTATTGGTGTCATTCAAAGGGGATCCAATGCCTGTCAGCCTGGGATGACATGCTCGACAAGCCACGAAGCTTTGCTAGGGACGGCTTGCACCTATCACACCTGGGCTTTCGGATATTGGCAAAGGCTCTTGCTACCCCCATAGTGCCTTTTTTAGGCAAGGCTCAAAAGACAAACCCACCTCCATAGGTATCACAAGGGATAAGAAACTAAGAGTAATGCTACTCAATGCCAGAAGTCTAAACCTCAAGATGCATGCACTCGAAACTCTCCTTAGCATGGAGAACATTGATATCTGTGCAGTAACAGAAACCTGGTTCAAGGCTCCCGAGAGCACCCCAGCACTACCAGGTTATACCTCATACCATGCTTTTCGGCCCCAAAACTTGGACCGAACCACAAAAGGAGGGGGGGTATCAATATTTGTCAAAGATACCCACACCTCCATGTTGGTGGCACAGCATGAAGCAACATAGACTATCCATGTGCAACTAACAGTGGGTAAAACTGCCTTCCAGTTTATAGCCTGCTACAGACCACCCTCCCAAACCCAGGAACCCCGCTCGGCCTTCCTGAGAAGACTGGAAAATATGAAGGTCTCTCCAAACACCATTATATTGGGTGACTTCAACTACCCAAACATAGTCTGGGAGCATTACTCTAGCTCCAACACCCTAGCCCAAAGGTTCCTAGAATTTATAAACTCAAATGCTATAAAACAACTTGTTACCACTCCCACAAGAGGGGAAAACATACTAGACCTGATCATCACCAACATGGGGACTCTATGCTCCAGACAAGAAGTGTATCCCTCATTGGTAAGATCAGACCATAAACTAATCTCACTGGATATTCACATCCCGACTCCACCCCCTGCCCTGAAAACCACAGTGAAAAACTTCTCTAAAGCAAATTTCACACTCCTCAAAACCGAGGTGGAATCCTTCAAAGCCCCTGGGCCTGTGGAAAATACGGCCCAGACTGCAGAATCCTTTATAAACACATTCTATAAACACCTTCAGGAATGCATGGATCATACAATCCCAAATAAAACCAAGACCCAATCCTCCAAAGGCAGACGTCCTGTCTGGTGGACCCCAGCCATAAACAAACTATACAATAGAAGGAGGAAGCTACTACATGATAGAGCAAAATCCCAAAAAGGGAAGGCATCTCTGATCAGTATTAGCAAAAAACTACGAGCACTCATAAAATCGTCTAAGGCCAGCTTCGAGAGAAAAATTGCACAGGACACTAAGGATAATCACAAGGCTTTCTTTAGTTATGTTAGGAACCTGGGAGGGAATTCCCAGATATCCTCAGAATTAGTCCAAAATGACAAAAAATACACCAAACCCACAGACATTGCCAACATTCTAGCTGACAGGTTCAGCGCAAACTTCTCCCCCCCTCCCCACCAAAAGGGCAAATATCTATACCAGCAGAGTGCTGCCCCCCTGACATCTCAGATGCTCAGATAAGAGCTGCCCTCTCCAAAGCAAAAAATCCCAGCATCAATGGGACCAGATGGTGTCCTGGGCTGCGTCCTACATAAACTCCAAGAAGAGCTAAACCCAAACATAAAACTACTGTTCAATCTCAGCCTTACTACAGGATATATACCCAAAAAGTGGCGTGCAGCAACAGTGGTCCCTCTCCACAAAGGTAGTGTCTCAACGGATCCTGGAAACTATCGCCCCATAAGCCTGACTAGCTTGGTCTGCAAAGCTATGGAAAGGATCATCATGGACCTCATAAATAAAGATATTGGGGACCTACAGACACTGGATCCTACCCAGTTCGGCTTTGTTAAGGCAGATCCTGCCTCTTAAACCTGGTCAATTTCTTTGAAACAGTCACCAAGGCCATTGACGAGGGGAAGGTGGTCCACACAGCCTACCTGGACCTCGCAAAAGTCTTCGATACAATACCCCACTCGGGCATTATAGATAAGCTCACCAGCTTAAATATAAACCCCTATGTCACTAGATGGGTTGCAAACTGGCTCAAGGACAGAACCCACATGGTTAGAATTGCTGGAGCCATGTCAGACTCCAAACCAGATACAAGTGGCATCCCACAAGGCTCAGTCCTGGGACATGTCTTGTTCGGTATATATTTCTCAGAGGTACACGCCAACACGGAAGGACTGTGGCTGACCACGTTCACAGATGACTGCAAACTGGGCACCATAATCGACTCTCCAGCCGACACAAGCATCCCCCAAAAGGGCCTCATAGAAACAGACAACTGGTGCCAGAGCCATGGCCTCAAGCTAAACACCAAAAAGTGTATAGTCATCTCCTTTGGCAAAAACAAAGTGCCCACAAATTACCACATCGGTGGTAATCCATTATGTACAGAAGAAGTAATTAGGGACCTGGGGACCCAAGTTGCTAGCAATCTCTTATTTGACAACCACATGGCTAAAGTGGTTAGAAAAACATTTTATATAGCCCACCTAATCATGAAGGGATTCACATCTATATCAGGGGAGGTCATCGTGCCTCTTTACTCATCCCTCATCAGGCCCATAATTGAGTACAATGCCCCTTTCGGGATGTAACTTACCAGACACCTGCAGCAACTGGAAAGACCCCAAAAGTACCTCACCAAGAGGATCAAAGGGCTCAAACAGATGCCATATGCTGCCCGGTTAAAGAAACTCCAGCTCTACTCAGTGGCATACCGCCTGCTCAGAGGCGATCTGTGCCTGACGTATAAAGCCATGTCCAACCCGGAATTAATGGACATGCTGCACTTCAGAAAATCCAAATCCCATCGAGCTATGCGCTCGAGAGACTTGAACCTCAGCACTGAAATAAATAGGACATGCTGGAGGGACAGATTCATAACCCAGAGGCTCCCTTCACTCTGGAATAAAATCCCAGTCAAGGTTAGGCAGAGTCCCTTATTGACTCTCTTCAAGAGGAATCTTGATGAGTGGATGGGAGATCGTAGGTTTACCCCGGATATCACTTCTGTGTCAGTTAGACAGAGGCACATTATACTAACCTTGAAAAAGGGCATAGCAAAATTAATTTAAAATGGGTGGTGAAAGCCAAACACACTCTGGCTAGGCTTATAAATGCCCTAGGGCAGATAGCCTAGTATGAACCTATGAACCTATAAAAGCCAAGGAAACAGTTTACACAGAAATAAGGCTGCTGTTCAAATATGCAAGAAAGACGACTTACATAAACTTTAAAAAAATAAAATCAGTGGAAGCATGCTGCTTTCAGAAATGCTCCATATAGAGGTAGAAAAGAAGTTTAAAGATGGCGCCAAGGGGGAGGGAGAGAAGTAAAAAAACTTGGTTGAAACCAATGTGGGTAGAGTAAGGAAAGGGGGAGGGGTACAGAAGACACTGATAGGGTGTGTGTGGACAGTAGCCTCGGATCCTGTGATTCCAAGACGAGAAAAAACAATGTCCACAAATATTACAGGTATGACAAAGCTTAGAAGAGCTAAAGACCTTTTCTTTGTTCTGTTAGAAATAAAATATAAACAGGCAATAAAGATAGGATGTAGTAGGAGCAAGCATTTGGGTACTTTTTGATGTTTCTAGCCAGCAAATCTAAATCTAGCAATACAGTGTGTGCTTGCGAGGGTTTCTGAGGAGAAATAGGGAGTGTATGTAACTATCGGGTAAGGGAAAAATATGCAGAAAGGCTATTAAGAGAGAAAAAAAACTGTGCAACAAATAGAGTAAGAGATCTACTTAACTAACAAATAACAAGGGCTATAGCTATTGAGAAATGACTCAGAAGTATGGGGGCATATAGGCTAAGGGAGGTAATTAGCGTAATGCAAAAAGACTATGGAGAAATGAGGGTTTCTGTGCAGCATGCTTCCAGTTCGATTAAACAATGTAATTTAACAGTGAAATTTCAGTAACTGGACATACAATATGCTCGGACGTTTGACATCTGTAAAACCTTTCCGAGCATCTGAGCGTTTTTCTGTTGAGGAGGTGCACTTTTCATCCTACAACAATAAAAAGGAACGCTAACAGTTGGTTAAAGCTGCTTGTACCAAGTCACCTACTTCATTAATTATCATAAAAACTAGATTTCTACTTCGCTTGCATAAGTTACACTGTACAGCATTCAGTCATTCACACAACAGTAACAATTTATGAACACAAACAAAGCACAGTAGAACTGCTTCTAATATAAATACAGGATATTATATATCTAATATAAAAACAGGATTTCTACTTTTGTAAACAAACTAAAAAAGGACTAGGAGCAGGCTACAGATCCCAGTTTCAAAGTAGTTTATTCCAGAACAGACGACATCCAAACACAAAACAACACTAGCACTTTCATAGGTGTGTACCCCACTTTGTCAGGTGTAACAATGTTTCATTTAAGCATCATTTTATACTCTAGAAGTGCTGCAAAACAGCCAATGACTGGTCACATGATATTTTTACTTAAAGCCACATAAACACATTTCCTTAAAGAAAGTGGTACAAATATAAAAGCATACATAATAATGCATTGAAAATACTCATGAGACTTTATTAAAAGTATTAAAACTATATATATATATATATATATATATATATATATATATATATATATATATTCAACAATGCATATATTAAAAACTAATACTTAAAGTATAAACACATATGAAAAACTTTTTCATCGAAAAAGTGGTCTCTTTTTTAAAATAGGCTTCAGAGGTATATGGTCATTTAAACCATGCCCACAGTGTTCTTTCAGTCTAACAATCCATTTGGCTTGTAAGGCCTCAATTTTATTGTGGACATCACTACCTCTGATATTTTCATTAACCCTTCCTATCACAATAAACTTAAAAATATGTCCATCCAATGTTTGTATATGGTCAAACAGATCTTTCAGAAAATGTTCAGTGTCCCTTAGGACCTGTGGTATTTCATTCAAAAATGGCTTTAAATTCTTTTCTATGTATATAGAAATAGGCTCAGTAGACCATCCTTTCCCAGAGACTATAGGTCTCATTGGTGGATTCGTTTTACTTTAAGAACTTTAGGATGTTAATGTTAGTATTTTTGGATGTTAATGCTGATTACTTACTTGTTACCATGGATGTGGTCTCACTTTTCATGGTGATTCCAAATTAAATTGGAATTGAGAGTATAGAAATGTTTCTTTTGACTTATTCTAACTTTGAAGTTAGGCAGTTTTTACTTCTAAAGGCTTTACTTGAAATTGTCCTATGCTGTAATGTTTTTGTATTTGGAAAAAACTTTTACTGGCAGAGCAATGGCATAGCTATGGGCACCTCGTGTGCCAATAGCTACGCTAATGCCGTTATGGTGGTTTGCGAAAATGAATATTTGTTAAAAGGTCCTTATAGTAAATATATTTCATTTTTTAGAAAATTTGTGGACAACCTTTTTATTTTATGGAATGGAACCAAGCAACAGTTATCTGAATTTGTGTGTTATGTTAATAGTAGTACCACATTTTTAAAATTCACTTTCATAAATTCTGTAGATAAAAGCAAATTCCTTGATGTAGCGATATTGAGGGATGACACCAACAGGCTGTACACAAAACAATAGAAGAAACCATGCCATGTGAATACTTTGTTGTCACATGACAGCATGCACCCTCAGCACATTTTTAAAAATGTTGTAAGAAATCAAGCTTTTAGAGCTTCTAGGCTCAATGAAAGGGAAGCAGCCTTTATAGATTGCACTGACAATGTTATTAAAAATTTAATAGAGAGAGGTTATGATGAGAAGATGGTAAGGAATAATGTACAGGAAGTGGCCAAACTTAGAGATTCAGTTGCAAAAATGTATTTCTCAGACAGAAATGCTTCTAGTAACATTAAAAACACTAATACTACAAAGAAACTTAAGATGCCCCTATACTACTCATCTGATGTATATAAATATATGGGCATAGTAAAGAAAAATTGGGGTATTTTAACCTCAGACAAAGACATTAGTAATGTTATTGACCATGAACCTAGGTTTTTGTTTAAAAATGAGCTGTCCGTTAAAAGGAAGCTATGTTTTCCAAGGAATGAATTTAAAGCTTTAGAGTATGAAGGTTTAACTATGTGTGGATGGTGTAATTATTGTAGTTACTTGAACACCAACACTACATTTATGCACCCAGATGAAAAAAGGGGAAACACTTTTAAATTTCTGCTACATGTAATACTAAACATGTGGTATATCTTGCACATTGCTTGAAATGTTTTAAATTCTATGTTGGGAAAACTGATAGGGTACTTAAAGATTGACTCAGAGAACACATATATCATATTAATAGACGGGATAAAGTTAGTGCACTTTCTAAGCATGTCAGTGCCAATGATGATGGCCATATTTGTAAGCTTATTGTGATATGAAGGGTTAATGAAAATATCAGAGGTGGTGATGTCCGCAATAAAACTGAGGCCTTAGAAGCCAAATGGATTGTTAGACTGAAAACAGACTGTGGGCATGGTTTAAATGACCATATACCTCTGAAGCCTATTTTAAAGAAGAGACCACTTTTTCGATGAAAAAGTTTTTCGTATGTGTTTATACTTTAAGTATTAGTTTTTAATATATGTATTTTTTAATATATATATTTTTTAATACTTTTAATAAAGTTTCATGTGTATTTTCAATACATTATTATATATGCTTTTATATTTGTACCACTTTCTTTAAGTAAATGTGTTTATGTGGCTGTAAGAAAAAATATCATGTGACCAGTCTCTGGCTGTTTTGCAGCACTTCTAGAGTATAAAATGATGCTTAAATGAAACATTGTAACACCTGACAAAGTGGGGTACACACCTATGAAAGTGCTAGTGTTGTTTTTTGTTTGGATGTCATCTGTTCTGGAATAAACTACTTTGAAACTGGAATCTGCAGCCTGCTCCTGGAGATTTTTTGGTTTGTTTACATTTGGGCTATATTTGTTTTTTGGGCCTGGAGACTTGCATTTGGTGGTAGCTATTTTTCTGATACTCAGGATTTCTACTTTGTTAGCATAAGTTACACTGTATAGCATCCAGTCGTTCACACAGCAGTAAAAATCTATGAATACAAATGAAGCACAGTAGATAAATACAATGTGTTACTTCTCTAGTTTGATAAAATCCAAGGAAACAGTTTATATAGAAATAAGGCTGCTGTTCAAATATGCAAGAAAGATGACTTACATAAACTTTTAAAAAGTAAAATCACTGGAAGCACGCTGCTTTCAGAAACGCTCCAGCAAAGGTAGAAATGGAGTTTAAAGATGGCACCAAGGGGGAGGGAGGGGAGTAAAAAAAACTCGGTCAAAACTAACACGAGTAGAGTAAGGAAAGGGGGAGGGGTACAGAAGACACTGATAAGGGTGTGTGTGGAGAGTAGGCTCGGATCTAGTGAGTCCAAGACCAGAAAAAACGATGTCCACAAATACAGGTATGACAATGCTTAGAAGAGCTAAAGACCTTTTCTCTGTTCTGTTAGAAATAAACTATAAACAGGCAGCAAAGGATGTAGTAGGAGCAAACGTTTGGGTACTTTATGATGTTTTTACCCAGCAAATCTAAACCTAGCAATACAGTGTGTGTTAGCGAGGGTTTCTGAGGAGAAATAGGGAGTGTATGTAACTATCGGGTAAGGGAAAAAGATGTAAGAGGGCTATAAGAGAGAACAAAATTATGCAAGAATGTAGAGTAAGATATCTACTTAACTAATAGATAACAAGGGATACAGGCCATTGAGAAATTACTCAGAGGTATGGGGACAGCTAGGCTAAGGGAGATAATTAGGGTAATGAAAAAAAAGACTATGGAGAAATGTGGGTTTCTGTGCGGCGTGCTTCCAGTTTGATTTAACAACGTAATTTAACAGTGAAAATTTAAGAGCTGGACATACAATATGCTTGGACGTTTGGCATCTGTAAAACCTTTAAGAGTGTCCGAGTCACTGCATTTTCCTATTGAGGAGGTGCACTTTTGATTATCAGGACACTGGTTGAAGGTATTCCAGGAGGCAGGGTGTACTAAAAAGGAAGGAGCACAGATAATCAAAAAAAGTAACAATGCTTTGATGGAGGTTAGATCTGATAATAGTGAGCATAGAGCAGTAACTAGTATGATGTTTAAGAAGTGTAAAAAAGCAATGCCAGGTTCCTACATGAAACACTACTTTGCTAGCTTTAAACAGTTATTGTACAGTAAAACCAAAATATAGTACCACAGCTGATACTGTACACACCTTAATATAAACAGCACTTTAGGATAAGCCTCATAACTATTAAATAATGTACATAAATTACTGTTTTAAGGATATAAATAACAGTGTGGAAAAAAAAGACCAGGTGCAGCAAGAGCACTTTTTAAAATATCTAAGACAGCTGTTATGTAATTATTTCTTTACCAGATAGCATTACAGGGTTATATAAACCTCTGCATGGAACCATCGCTAACAAGACAAATAACGCTAACACATAAGTTTGGTTTCTTATTTGTAAGGACTTCTACTTCATTAATTATCACACAGACAGGATATCTACTATGTTAGTTCAATTACAGTGTGTTGCATTTGGTCATACAACAGTGGAAAGCAACACTAACAGTTGGTTAAAGCTGCTTAGTTACCAGGACACCTACTTCATTAATTATCGCAAAAACAATATTTCTACTTTGTTTGCATAAGTTACACTTTACAGCATTCAGTCATTCACACAACAGTAAAAATCTACTAACACAAATGAAACATGGTAGAACCACTTCTAATATAAATACAGGATATACATCTAGTATAAAAACAGGTTTTCTACTTCTTTTGCATAACTTACACTGTATAGCATTCAGTCATTCTCACAACAGTAAAAATCTATGAACACAATCGAGGCATGGTAGAACTGCTTCTAATATAACCAAAAGATAGTACTATAGCCTATACAGTAGACACCTTAATATAAACAGCGCTTTAGGATAATCCTCAAATTACTATTTTAAGGATATCAATAACAGTGTGGAAAAAACAGCCCAGTTGCAACAAGAGCACTTGTTAAACTATCTAAGACAGCTGTTATGTATGTATTTCTTCACGAGATAGCGTTACAGGGTTATATAAACCTCTGCATGAAACTATCGCTAACAAGACAAATAACGCTAACACATAAGTTTGGCTGCTTAGTTATAAGGAATTCTACTTCATTAATTATCACACAGACAGAATTTCTATTATGTTAGTTCAATTACAGTGTGTAGCAACTGGTTGTACAACAGTAGAAAGGAACACTGACAGTTGGTTGAAGCTGCTTAGTTATGGGGAAACCTACTTCCTTAATTATCACAAAACAAGATTTCTACTTCATTTGCATAAGTTACACTGTATAGCATTCAGTCGGTCACACAACAGTAAAAGTCTACGAACACAATCGAAGCACGGCAGAACCGCTTCTAGGGATTTGTTGGAAGAGCTAGAAGAGTTATAAGGTTGTAGGAGGTTATGAAGAGCATAGTTTTGTCTGGTTGATGGAGGATTTTGTGAGCGATGGTAAGTTGATTAAGTTGCAGTAGATGTGGAAGGTCCAGCCAGTTTTATTGTATGAGTGATGTGCAGTGATGAGACCTATATGAGGCACCAGTTGCAAATCTGGCTATCTTATTGTAGCAAGATTCTTGTTTGGCAATGTCTGTTTTATGGAGGTTGATTAGTACTGGGGAAGAATATAAGAAAGTAGAAATGAGATGAGTTCGGGCAATAGTGGATTTGGTATTCTTGGTAAGGAATCTATTATTCCTATATAGTAGACCGAGTTTCTCATGGACCTTAATGGTTTGGGCAATATGTATGTTGAATTTCAGATTGTTCTCAATTTCTACACCTAGCAGTTTTGTGTGGGTAGAGGGAATAATAATGGTATTGTTTTTGAATATTATCTGAAAGAGTGGGGAGGAGGTATTGGCTAGTGTGGAGGGGGTTTTGCCTGGATGAAAGAGGACAAGTTTTCTTTGTTTGGGTTAAGGATGAGGTGGGAGTTTGTGAGCCAATTTTCAGCCAATATGAAGGAATCCTGGGTATATTTGTGGAGAGTTTGAAGAGAGGAGGCTGAACATATGATGGTAGAATTGTCAGCATATTGGACTATAGTGTCACGGGGTGTGGAGGTATGGAGTTGATTGGTAAAGAGAGAGAAAAGGAGGGGCCCCAGAATGGAACCTTGGGGAACTCCTATGCCAAGTGGAAGGACAGGAAATAGTTGTTGCTGCCAAAGGGTAGCTTGTTGATGACATATAATGTAATTTTGGAACCAGGAGATGGAAGAGGTAGAGAGGTTTATGGAGGAGAGGATTTTGGTTAGTTTTGGGTGGTTAACCATATCAAAGGCTTTGGACAGGTCTAGGAATATAGCAGATATGTATAGTCTGTTATTTCGATGGTGGTTAACTGTGTTAGTGAAGGGAATCAGGGCTGTGGTGGTACTGTGAGACTGGCGGAAGCCATGTTGTGTATCTGTAAGCAATTTTACTCTTTGAAGGTATTCTGTGAGTTGGGTGTGGATAATTCTTTCTAAAATTTTAGACAAGGGGGATAAGATAGTAATGGGGCAGTAATTAGTTAACTCAGTGGAGTTACCTCTTTTGTGTAGGGGTATTATGTGGGAAAATTTCCAAGTAGTGGGGACCAGGCTCTCAGTGATAAATCTATTTATGAGAATGGATACTGGGTAGGCAAATCCTTCTGCTGCAATTTGAAGGAATTCTGAAGGGAGGTTGTCAGCTGCTAGGGGATTTGGTCTGAGTTTTTTTGAGAAATTTTTGGTTGTGGAAACAGAGATTGGGTGGAATAATCTAAGGGGGCAGCAAAAGCCAACACAATATGGTTAGGTTTATAAATGCCTTTGGGAAGATAGCCTAGTACCTACCTATGAACCTATGAAAACAGGTTGTTAGAGGTTAGGGTCTGAGCGGTGTTTTGGTTTGTGACAGGAGAAGGGTTATTATGATAAGGCTGAGAGTTTGCAAGGGCTTGGATTGACTCAGTAAAGTAGGTATTAAACTGGGTTGCTACATTTTCTGTGTTACTGGGGGTTGATGGAGTGGAGGTAGCTGATTTACCAGGGTGTAGTATGGTATTGACTGCAGCCCAGAATTTTTGAGGATTGTTTTGGTGTTTTTCTTAAATATTTTGGTAGTTAGTGGTTTTAACCTTTTTCGCTAGTTGTTTGGCTTTGTTATGCAATTCTAGGTAGGTTTGCTTTGTTATGCGGGATTTAGTTTTGTGAAATTGTACCCAGGCCTTGTCTCGTGTCCTGAGAAGCGATTGACATTCTTTAGTAAGCTAGGGAGCATGGTTAAATTTAATTCTAATGGTTTGTGGTGGAGCATGATGGTTGAGGATGTTTAAGAAGGTGGAGTTAAAAAGAATTATCTGCTTCTTTGAGAGTTAGCTGTCTGAGAGTTTCCCAGTTGCAACTTTTAAGGGAGGAAATAAAGTTTTTGGAGTTGAAATTCCTTTTGTGTCTGATTTGATGGAAGGCAGTCTGGTGGGTTTGATGGGTTTTAGTATGGATGAGAGAGGTTGACTGATGATCACTTAGGTTGTCAGGGGGACAGCCTGAGTGGAACATTAGGGATGGATTGCTTACTAAGGTCCAGTCCAATATGGATTGTCTACCAGAGGCTTTATCTGTTCTAGTGGGAGATGTGATTAGTTGTGTAAACCCGTGTAGGTTAATATGTGATGTTGGGTTAGAGGCATAGCATGTTAACCAGTCAATGTTGAAATCACCTGCAAGGATTGTCTCTTGGGAAGGGACTTAGATACCCAGTATACTATGTGTTTTAATATTGGAATATTGTTTCCTGGTGGAACGTATCCACCAAGGATATTTATACTTTTATTGGGGTTAATTTTAAGATTAGCAAGTATCATTTCTGTCTTTTCAAAATCAGGGAGTTTTAGGTCTACTAGATTGAGTGATAGGTGATTTTTGAATAGGATTGTTACACCTCCTCCTTTCTTAGTTAGCCTGTCTTTACATAGTATTTTGTAGCCTGGTGCTGTGATTTCATTACTGTTAATGTTAGGTTTTAACCAGGTTTCTGTTAATATAACAATGACTGGGGAACAGTGGGAGAAAGTGGCATGTAGGTTATGAACTTTGTTAGCGATACTCCTAGTGCTAATATTAAGAAGGCGAAGGGATGATTTGTGCCTTTTCTGAAGTAGATCTGGAGTAAAAGAGATGGAGCTGTGCGTGTTTGTTGTTTTGGATGGTGGGGCCTGGATTGGGGTTTATATCTCTGGACCAAATTAGTTGGGCAGCTAGAAGTAATAGAAGTTTAGAGAATTTAATATGGGATCTAGTAGATGGTAGGGAAGAGGTGGTTTTAGCTAGTGCAGATGCTAGTTTGAATCTATGTATACTATGTAGGTGGCATTAAAGAGAGTGGAGGCTATGTCAGAGTATGCTGTGTAATTGGGGTTAGGAATAGATGAGGTTTGACAGGCAGGGGGGTGTGAAAGGTAGTGGTAGGGTGTCAATGGAGGCGAGAGAGTAAAGGGATAATAGCAGTATGGTAGTGGAGGTATAAAGTGCTAAAGATGTTTGTGATGTGTTTGCTGTGTGTGTGGGGGGCATAATGTATAAGACGTGTGTTGGTTTGTTTTGTGGGTGTGGAATGGAGAGAGTCTGACTGATGTGTGGGTTGGGTGATTGATTATGTAGTGTGGGTTGATGCTCTGGGATGAAATGTTAGGATTGGTTGTAAGGAGATGTGGCTTAGGTAGTGGTTAGGTATAAAACTACAGGTAGTGGAGGCGGGTGGAAAATGGGGTCAGGGTAGGGGAGCAGAGTGAGCCTGTATGGCGAATAGATTGGGTAGAGCTGGGATGTGAGAACTGAGCATCCAAGAAAATCAATCAGTGGTGTCAGCTAATGGTCAACACTACATGTAAAGGTAGGTGAAATACTTGGAGTTAGCTTGAATACACAGAACTGCATGATAATTTTTGCAGGAGAGGGCTGGTAGCACTAGGTCTGGTTATTTAGATAGTGAAGGTAAGGAAAGGGGGTGTATGTTGCCACTTAGTGGTGAGAAATTGTAGAAGAGAATATGGACCTAAGGAGCGGACAAAGGGTTAGTAAAAAACGAGGAGAGGGATTGGAAGTAGGGCTATAGTAAGGCTGCTAGCATGCATGATGCAGAACATTTTTATAATTACTTATACAAGGCAGCAAAGTTACAGGATGAAAATACCTACACACTGAGAAGCACTTGGAGTTATCAAGTTCTTGTACTACGTACTTGGTAAATCAGTCCCAGGAGGTCCATCCTTATGGGTAATTGAATGGTGTGGCAATGTAATGATTAGATGGGGAAACAGATGCTTATGAGTGGACTAGTTAGACGCAAACAAGCTGTAATATAAAAGAGAGGAAAAGTTAAGTGCGACTTGAAACAAATCCTCAAGACTGCAGCACCCCACCCCCTTGAAATACAAATCTACATGCTATGGGAGTAGAACCTATAGCCCTCAACATCAAGATGCAAGTATGTTACCTGCTGTGCTGCTAACACTGCTTTAAAACTTTATACCACAATAGTGATGCCATTCTAAAGAAAACAGTTGCTCATTTTAAGCAGACTTAGCATGAGCAGCAGTAAACTTCTCTTCCCTTGAAGCTCACAATGACTTGAAAATGGACTTCAAAATAAATTCCACCTGCTAACATTAAATAAGACATTTCACTCACACACACACACACACACACACACACACACACACACACACACACACACACACGCACGCACACACACAACTCGACCTCTTAGTATAAGAAATCAGGACAAAGTGTAAAATAAATAGGGACAGATTATAAATATTGATCTCACGAACTTAGAAAATTGCTAGAATAACAAGATTTGTGTTAGTATGCATTTTTCTAAAGGATATGACGTGAGCAACTTCAATCCTTTTAGGAGGAATACGGGGCAAAAATCAGGACATTCTGCAAAACTCTGAGGGGTATGCTACCTCCCTCTTATACACACACACACACACACACACACACACACACACACACACACACACACACACACACACACACACACACACACACACACACACACACACACACACACACACACACCATACCTCTCAATCTCTTAGCACAAAAAATCTGGAGAAAGCCTGTTATAATGTTGGGGACAAAGACCCAAAACTAGTGACACATTTAGAAAGTTGCTAGAATAACAGGATTTGTGTTAGAATGCATTTTCTAAAGGATATGAAGTCTGAAACTCAAACATATGTCATTATTTAGTAACTTTAATCCTTAGCTCATCCCAGTGATCTGTCAAAAAATAAAATAATTTTTATGAGGAACAGACCAAAAATATAAAGCAAAAATCTGGACATTCTGTGAAAATCTGTACAGTTGAGAGGTATGACACACATACATACATCTGCCTCCCTAGAAAGTGAATAGAACAACAAGGTTTGCATTAGTATGCATTTTCTAAAGGTATGAAGCCTAAAACTCAAATGTCTGCCATTATTTTCTGACTTCAGTCCTCAATGATTTGCCAGAAAACACACAATTTTATGAGAAACAAACTGAAAATACGAGGCAAAAATTTGGATAATTGTGAGGTATGACCCCCCCCACACACATACATATACACACACACACACACACACACACACACACACACACACACACACACACACACGCTCTCTCCTACCCACCTCTATCTTACACATGCACACAGACACACACACACACACACACACACACACACACACACACACACACACACACACACACACACACACACACACACACACACACTTACACACACACAACCCTACCTCCCTCGGTATTTACGTATTAATGCAACCAGTTGCCAAATCTCTGAGAAACATGGAGTGAATTTTATTTAAACAGGCTTATGGGACTTTATTTCCATTTTGGGTTTGAACCCCTACTGAATCAGAGGGCTGTGATGACACAGCCCATCTACAAAGAAACAGTTAGCTACATGTGAATTGAATATTAGTGCTAGCATTTGGCCAACTAAGTTTATTTTTGACTGTAATGTTTGGAAATGTACATATTTTTTTTTTATTTTGTTTTTGAATAAAAGCTATTTTGCTGCACCATTTCACATTACCTAACATATTTTTTCTGCCGGTGGTCAATCATAACTTTTAAATGTCTAGACTTTTCAGAATGCCTCTGATTATCCCAACACTTCTTAGCTGTCTTATGTAATTTTTTTTTTTATGTTGAGGAAAAACACCAAGACATTCTTACTTAATAATGTGAGACATATGAATTTTATCATTTTGTTGTGCTTGGTGTCTCTATTTATTAATGTAATTGGTCTATGTTTTGATTACCGGGTTGTAAATGCCTTCGACATTGCTGTCTGTTGAACTACGTATATTGCCTCAGGATTATACAACTGTGGTAAATGATGTTATACATATATATATATATATATATATATATATATATATATATATATATATATATATATATATATATATATATCCATAGCATTACACAAACCACACAAAGCTCTATCGATTAGCTCAATAAATCAGAGTCAAAGCAACATAAATAACCTGGTTGTGTTAATATGTAAGTACCCCTCCCTCTTACATACATGCACACAAAGACCTACACACACACACACACACACACACACACACACACACACACACACACACACACACACACACACACACACACACACACACACCCCTCTTAAATTTTTAAACATTTAAACACACACACACACACACACACACACACACACAAACATGTCTTAAAGAAGAACACCCTTAACAAAAAAAAAAAAATATATATATATATATATATATATATATATATATATATATATATATATATGTTTTTATTTAAAAATCTCTCGGACAGCTGGTTCCAGAGTGCAAGTGCACCACCTTGCATCTGCCTGCAGGCACCCTTGCATCCACACCAGGGAAGCACCACATTGACAATATGCCCTTAAGAGTTGATCCTGTTGTCTGAGATTTGGGAATTTATGTGGATGATGACATAAAATTTTAGTAATATCTGCCATTGTTGTAAGAAAGTCCTTCTATGCTGTACAGCTTATTAACAAAGGATTTGTGAATAGATCTAGGGATGTAATTTTCCCCTTTATCCCAACCTCCTTAAGCCAATCACTGAGCATACGCCATCCTTAGCATCCATCTGTCCAGACACATTTAACAACTGGAATGCCCACAGAGGTGCCTTACTAAAAGGTGACAAGACCTAAACAATATGTTCTATATTTGCCAACTCAATGCCCTGTCACTAAACGCAGTATCTACAGACTGATAAAAGGTGACCAGTATCTAGCATGCAAGGCTGATGAATTTACTACAATCAGCAAGTCAAATGGCATCAGAAATAATTGGATTAGGGATCTAAATCTCTTCTACAACAGTAGAGAATTATTTACAGGGACAGGCTTAGCAGAGGATATTGTAGAGGATACCACTGCTCTGGAAAAGACTCACCGTCCTCATGAAGAAAAGCTCAACACTATCCATATTCAAGTACAACTTGGATCTCTGGATAGGAAACAGAAAATTCATGCCAGGAATGCCCACTGTACTATCAGTGGACAAAGGCAGCTAAGTACATTATCGCATGTATGAGTCTCCTCAGATTATGTGGTATGATCCCAATCACTATCATAAGGGGTAATATATAATTATCAACCATGGGATGGGTAAAGCAAGTCTAACACCTGTGACTGGTAATTCAAGCAAGAAAAGGAAA
Source organism: Protopterus annectens (assembly GCF_019279795.1). Classification (NCBI taxonomy): domain Eukaryota; kingdom Metazoa; phylum Chordata; order Ceratodontiformes; family Protopteridae; genus Protopterus; species Protopterus annectens. The sequence continues at coordinate 794,013,015 of NC_056734.1, forward strand.
ATTGGCTAGGCTTAAAATGTTCCACAAGAGCAAATAACCTACTATAGGTTGATAGGGTGGACCTAAATTTCCTATGTAATAAATTACCTTGTTTTGGGATTCTGCAAGAATTTATAAATATTATGAAAGTACTCTATCAAAAATGTTCTATAACATTATATATTAACACATTTAAATCTAACCTCATTAATATATCCAACGAGATGAGACAAGGAATCCCCCTCTCACCCTATCTCTTTAATCTTTACCAAGAGCCTTTACTCCTATATATATCCCAAAAAATTATCACCACATACCTAAAGTATTAAATGTTAACTTTTGCTGTTAACCTCAACTTATATTTTGAGCTCCCAAATACTGATCTCCATAAATTATTAAGAACAATACAAAAATTTTCCAGCATATCAAATTATAATATTCTTCTTCTTCTTTCAGCTTTTCCTGGTTAGGGGTCACCACAGCGGATCACTTGGCAGTGTTCAGTCTGACCACCTCTCTTAATATTAACCCTAAATGTCTCCCATTTGTAAACCTTAAAAACAGTAACTCCTTAAAACTCCATCCTTTAATCAAACATAAAATCCACTTATTTCAGAACTTGCTAAAATCGCTTGAATTGACTAACACTCTTGAATTTATACAACCCCTCTACCTTAATCCCAATCTAAAATTAAATAACCAACCAATAAACTTAGCAAACTATCCTTTAATAAAAGACATCATGGCCTGGGACTTATATAAACTGAATAATTGTAATCTCACTGAAATAATACCAAAGTTGGGTACTCCAAAAAATATGATATTATAATTAGGCTGCTTATAAGGCTCATAAAAGCTAAAGTCTCTGCTGCAACGGTTAAAGAGCAAGACATAAAAGTAGCCTACTTGATAATAAAAACTTATCTTATAAGAATTAAATGATTTCAAAGGCATACAAATTAATCACAGCAATAAGAACCCAAAATGATCTCTTATTTTCAACTTATTGGCAACAGCAAAACCAAACTATAACACTGGAGGAAAACATATTAGCTATTAACAAACATGATCACATTAACTCCTTTCAAAAGTTTAATTTATACCCAAATTATGATAAATAACAATGCTTATTACACACCATCTGTTCTAAACAAATTTAATTCTCAATACTCATCAACCTGTCCCTTCCGCCCTAATGAAAAAGTGGACATATTACACATCTTTTGGAGCTGCAAGAAAGTATACAAGCAATGGTGCTCCTTAAGGGTCAAACTTGAGAAAATGGGGTATGAAAAATCTACTTTTCCTTGGGGAAACAGCAATCCTACATATCACTCCTAGCAATCTACCAACCATAATCAAACACATCCTTATAACAATGTCTGCCCTAATCAAGTATCACATAGCCAAAAAATGGTTGGATAAATCTAAGATCTCCTGGGAAAATTTCAAACCACTAGCAATAAAATTCATATCTTCACATAAACTGGCAAATAAATCCACAAAAAATTATTTATTTTCAAAAATATTGGGGTCATATTTTAGATACAATACTAAAAGACTAAAATGAATTCCTTTCTTCCATTCCTACTCCCATTTAGTCCTTTGATAATCTTACAGTATCACCTGTAACCAACATTTTTAGCCCTCCCCCCAGATTATCCTGACATAAATTTCACCATTTATCTATGAAGACCACAAGCAAATGCAAAATAATCTACTCATGTCTTCCCTTCCCTTCTAAATTGATATCTTTTTCACTTTTTAGACAGAAGATTTCTTTGTTTTGCTTTATTATTATGACAACCTCACATCAGTTGACAAGCAGTGACATTTAATGTACATAGCTATATATAGGTTTTTAGTTTTAAAGATATAGACATAGTTAAGCAGTTTTGTTTTCAGTTAGACTCGCTTCCTATTGACAACATTATGGATATTGACGCCAAATGTATATATCTTTAGAAATAAAATAGTTGTCATACTGTTTTAGAAAGTCAATTTTTCTCCATTAGTTCTCTTTGTTATACCTCTGCTATGGTATTATGGTATATACAAAAGCTTACTGCGTTCTTCTTTTTCACTTTGGTTAGCTGGTGTTTATTTAATTTAGAACTGTTTCATCCTTAAGATTTCTCTTCCTCTCATTTTTCTACTTATAACTAGTTTAACATAATGATTGTCTCATCTTAATTGCATTACAACTGTTTAGATATGTATCCATATCATATTACTTATGTAGTGTTTATTGTTTAAATGTCTTTTTGTGTATTCAAAACTCAATAAAAAGGTTTTTGAAAAAAAAAGAAGCTATCAACAACGATTTCATATGAATAACAAAGATCAAGGAGTTCAAAGTTGAGGACCTGATCTTTTCCATATTGAACATCGCTGATATTACTTGTGATATGGGAAAAAGAAAGTGTTACCTATTGAAATGTCAGCACTTGAAATGCCAAGTGCCAAAAAGCAAAAAAATAAACAAATAAATAATAAAAAGAGAAATCTCAGAGAAGAACGACTCTGGAATATTGCTCTCCTCCTTAAAACTTATTTTTGTAGGGGGACACACCCCTCAAATTTGTGAATCCCTACTCCAAGATCAGCAGACTTCAGAGGAAAGGGAATATCCTGAGAAATGGCATCTTGGATTTGGCATGTACACATCTGATATTTCAGCCATTCAGTCTCCACATTTCGGACTTGGTCTAGTGGGTCCTGGCATTTCAAATGGTTTCCACAAGAAAGTTTTGAGTCTACATTAAAAGACAGCAGTATAAGTGATTGGTAGGATAGATAGACAGATAGACAGACAGACAATTAGGACAGTATGAAGTAATAATCAAATCAGCTAGAGCTGCAAACAAGAAGAGTGGAGTCAGGACAGAACTAAATTGGAGTAACTGCAATGGTCAGTGATGAGAAAGAAACAGCGAAGGGAAAAAAGAGACATAGCAGATAAGGGAAAAAGGTGTGGAGAAGAGTTAGGTAAACAGAAGTACAACATTTTAAGTGACACAGCAACTAATAACAAATATATGACTATTATAGCAAGTAAGCAAAAACTGCAGTAAGACTCAACAAAAAAGCCACTGCTATGAAGTCATAGATTTAGATGAACTACTACCAGTAATTCGGAGGAAGAGAACAGAATAAAATGCGAGACTAGTAAAGCTGCACAGTTACTTGAGATCCAGAAACCAATTATGTCTTTATAATGGAATTATACATAAATGAAGTAAGACCAAGATGGAGGGTGAGTAGCGCTGTAAAACAACAATTATATGATTAGCACTTCATTAGGACTAGAAGGGAGATACTTAACTGTTTTCTGTCTATATACATTTCTGAGTTTTGGTGAGAGGGAATGCCGGGTGGATGGACCCAGTCAACAGAAAGCATTGTTATTTTCATATGATACTTAACACAGTAAAAGTTGCATTTTGTGTTGATCTTAGATTATTCTTAGGGATATTATGGTAAATTATTATGTAGAGAGCAGTATTTAGGTAAAGAAGCATACATTTGGTGAAGTCAACTCTTTTCCTTACTGAAAAAAAATGTTCTTTTAAAAATGAAACAACTAGGCTATAGTTGTGAATCAAGGAGAACAAACAAGCACAATTTCTTAACTAGTATCTATAGTAAAGGGGACTTTCTTTTATCAGATGAAAAGAGAAACATAGGTGCACATACTCAATGAGTGAAAGAAACAAATCCCTTTCAGTTATTGAGTTTGTTACTAAGTTATTTCCCTGAAATGTATCTGATCGACACTAGGTGTGAATTAATTTCACTTTTTGGGATCTTAGCACTGTTCTGACTGTGGAGTAATAATAATTATACACACACGTATGCATATATACAGTATATATATATATATATATATATATATATATATATATATATATATATATATATATATATATATATATATATATAGATATATAGATAGATATATGTGTATATACACACACACATATACATATTTAATTTATTTTACATTTGTTGACCAGGAGAATCCGACTGGATACATGTTCATTTTCAGTGGAAGCCCGGGGAGAAAATCCCCACAGATTAAGAACAAACAAGTATAAGATTTCTACATAGCAAGCAAGTAATCATAGGAAAATACAAAATTTAACAAGATTCCATAGTTTTAAAGTTACAAAGTACAAAATTTGTTGGTAGTCACAAGTTTTAACAAAATTCCATAGTTTAAAGTTAGAGTAAAGTAGTACTTAGAATGCATTGGTTTCCAGTAATAACATTGACTGAGACAAATGTAAGTAAGAGGGGGTTGGGAGAGGATGTTAGGGTGATACAGATATTAGTTATAATATGACTTTGTACTTACACATATACATATATTTGCTAGAATATTATGGCATTGTACATATACATATATTAGTTATAATATTATGGCATTGTACACACATGTATACATATACATATAATATGGTATTGTATACACATATACATATATTAGTTGTAATATTATGGTATTGTACCTATACTTATACATATACATATACATATATTAGTTAAAATATTATGGCATTGTATATGCACATATACATATGTTGTAATATTATGTTATTGTACATATACATTTATTAGTTGTTATTAATTTATTTATTTATTTATTGACTTTTGATTACTGGGAAACTCCAGCTGGGTAGAAGCCCATTTTCAGTAGAGACCTGGGGAGAAAAACTTCAAATTATTAAAGAACATTTTAAGAAAAATAATTTAAATCTTCAAAAATAAAACAAAAACATCTGCAGTTTAAATAGTTATAACAATTAGACATAATGTAAAACATTGGTTAAAAACTGATACAAGTTATATGACAATCATTTAATATTTAGAGATAGTTTACACAGTTTGTAGAGAAATGAAAAGTGAGTTAGTTTAATACAAACAGGAACTGCAATATGAAGTGAGGGAAAAACAGGCTTATGGTACATTTAGAGAGAAAGTCAAGGAAAAAATCATAGCAGCAAGGAAGTAAGTGAAGAAGGAAGAGTATGGAAGTATAAGGAATGAAAAGGCACTTGCTCACATTTAAGAATCTAGTTTATTCTAGTTTTGAGCAAGAACAGAGCCAGATTTTAGCTAGGAAGTACTTCAAAGTGGTTTTGAAAGATGGGAGGGAGGGCATAGACCTGATAGATACAGATAAGAGGTTTCAGGTCTTTGCAACCTTGTACAAGTACAGACAATGCCCAACAGATTTGCTAGGTTTGTTTACTAGTTATAATATTCTGGTGTTGTACATATACATATACTTATATATTTACATATACATATACAAATACATATACATATATTGGTTACTATGGTATGGTAGATATTTCTTTTTCACATTGTTTCTGTAATGCTGACTTGTATATATGTATATTTTCAAATATTGCATCAGTAGTTGTCTTCCTTTCTTACTTTACTCTTTCCTTTTGCCTTACCTTATTACATTATGGTAATTATAGCCTTGTGTTCCTACTTTATTGTAATTGCTGCTTTAGACTACCCCACGGACATGCCTGGAAAGAGTCTTTGGACCAGTACACTTAACCAGTGACAAATGTAAAGATTTAATAAATAAATGCATGCTAGAAGTGGGATGAATCTGCCCATATTGCAAGATGTTCAAAATGAAGGACACTTTCACTCTAATGGCCATTTGACATGACATTACTTACATTTTTGCAGATAACCTTCTATGTGGGTTGTTAAAAGTCAAAAGCGTGGTTTACTTTATATTGATTGACAACTGTCTGAACTGATATCATATTTCCAGCAACTTTCCGGTAGACAATGGCAATCATTCTGTGATGCCTTTCCTTGTGCTTCAGAAAGTGTGTTTTGCCGCTTATTGCCTGTTGTACTGATTTACTTCCTCTGAATTCAGCGTCTAGCTAACTGTTGGATAAATTAGTATATTTTTACACTCTAGCGAGCAATTGTTTTCTTATCAAGGTCAGTAGATTTTCCTTCTAGTTCACTTGGAAGTAGCCTGGTCTGTCTAGACTGAGAAAACACTTCAGATTTCTGCATGTAGTTTTATTGGCTTGAGAGCTTATTAAACAGCTCATCTTGTTTTAGTGCATTTATAATTTCTGTACAACTGAGTGGCTCTTGGGTCATTTATACAAAGCAAAGTACTTTTATTGAATAATCACACTTTTATGAGCTATTTAAGGTGTATTACTGTATATATATATATATATATATATATATATATATATATATATATATATATATATCTTTGTTTGTTTATGGTAGCACTTCACTCTGGACACTGTCTTACTGTGCTTTTAAATTAGGAGGACCGGGATTATTCATCTAGTGGCTATAGGTGGTTACCTGGTCTTTCTGAGCTGGGAAACCCACAAAAGGGATCTAAGTATTTTTTCTTTGCAATTCTCTTATATATTGTGTCTGTACTTAAAAAATGTGTTGTTTGCTGCTGCTTTCCATTGTATTTTACTACTGCATTTGTTGCACTTTGACTGTATTTCACACCAAATGCTGCTTTTTCTTAAGAAAATTCTGCTTCTGCTATTTTACTCTGTTGCTGTTGTTGCTGCATTTTGCACTATTGCTGATTTAATTTAACAAAAAAAAATAAATATCCTGCTTTTTTTCTGTTGTTCTGTTGCACTTTTTCTGGCCATACTATAGACTGAATTCAGACCAGCTGAATTCAGTTCCGTTTGTAGAGTCAGCACTGAAAATCAGAACATCTTTTTTTGGAGACGCCCTGTGTACCCTTGTATTAGAAGCATACAGTAAGGCTATTTAATTGAAGGTTACTGGTTCAAGGCTCAGTTTGAGCTATTTCAGTGGTGCAGGGCTCAATTTGAGGTTTTCATTGCTTTCTTTGTATTAGCTGCTTTGTTCTTGCTTGTATATTGTGCGCCTCCATGCAGAAGGGGCAACTCTTGGCAGTTATAGACACAAAAGTGCCAGTAGAAGTATTTTCCCTTAGAAGCAGCTGCTATCTAGCAGAGCAGTTCTTGAATAGCTCTCAGCTGTTCAATGAACCACCCAAAAGAGATGCTACCTCTTACCTATCAACATTGGACCCTATAGATCCCCTCTTTTATAGCCCTCCTACTGTACATTCCATAGTCACCCTAAAATTGCTCCCTGCCTGATACCTCCATCTTTTTCTCCTTATCTGCTGAGATACCAGGTTCAACCCTTGCATTATAGACTGTCAGTTTACCTCTGTTTCTCCTGCCAGCTTGGTGGACATGGATTTTTTGAGGCAGTGTAGTAACTGTCTCATGTTTACTGACAACCCCTTACTCTTAAATCATTCAAGTACAATTTGTGAAAGATGCTCTTACATTAAGAATATGGAATCACTTCTCTCTCGTACCCAGAACAGCAGCACTAAACAGGTTGTCAGCTCAAACACCATGACTCCTATTCATAATATGTGCCCAACACATAAACCTCCATATGCAGAGATCCTCTCCAAAAACTTACCTAAACACCAGAGACCTCCAAAACATAAACATGCTAACACCTAACACAACACCCAAAGCACCCAATACACATAAAAACACTAGCACCTGTGTCTCATCAAATAAGCCCTTAAGGCAATGCACAACTATTCCAAATGTTTTAGTTATAGGTGACTATAGTGAGATATATAGATGACCCACTCACCAGGTTGAACAAGGAGAAGGTTACTGTCAGCTGCCTGTCTTGTGCAAGGATTCACCAGATCACACATGCACTCAAGTATCTCAACAACAACTACTGTTCTGACTCCATCATAGTTCATTGGTGTGAACGACTTGAGACGTCCCTCTCTGAACTATATGAAGAGAGACATTATTGAGCTCTCTAAATATGTGTCCCAGGTGGGTATGTTCCTAGCTTTGAGCATCATTTTCCCCTTGCCTATGATGATGCCACAATATAAAAATAAAATGACTGACTTCAACAATTTTCTTAGTTTCTAGTGTCATTCTAAAGGGATCCAGTTCCTGTCGGTTTGGGATATCATGGTGGATAGACCACACTGCTTTGACAGAGATGGTCTTCACCTGGCACATCTAGGCTTTTGATTGCTGGCTAAGGCACTTGTCTCCCCCATAATGCTTTTTTATGCAAGGTTACAACAACAAAATGTCTGACATGAAAATATCAAACACAAAAAAACTAAGGGTCATGCTGCTAAATGCTAAGAGATTAAATCAGAAATTGCACTCTTTGGAAGCACTCCTCTCCCTGAAAGATGTTGGCATCTGTGCAATCACAGAAACCTAGTTCAGGGCCACAGAAAGTACCCAAGCCTTGCACCTCAAGACTGGTTAGACAAGAAAACTCTATGGAGCTACTCCAAGTCCAAATCACCATGGCTAAGACCCCCCCTTCAGGTCATCGTCAGTTACAGGTCCCCTTCCATGATTCAAGCTGCCCACACAGTTTATCTAGGCCTACTTTGGACAATTAAGATACAACCTAACATCCTAGTCATGGTTGATATCAACTATCCTTCCATTAATTGGGAAACCTATATGAGCCCAAACTCACTCACACAAAAGTTCATGAAGTTTGTTAACTCAAATGCCCTGGAACAAATAGTGCATCACCCACAAGGGGCTCCAATATTCTAGACCTGGCCCTCACTAACATGAATGACCGATAAAACTCTTCAGGTGTAGGGCCTGCACTGGTTAAAGCCAACCATAAGTCAGTATTTTTGAAGTAGCAATAGCACTAGAACACCCCAGAGGAGAAGTCAGGCTAAAAAAACTTCACTAATGGGAACTATACCCTCCTAAGGGAAGGTCTAACTGACTTGCAAGCTCCAGTTTCCACAGATGGCATTGACAGCTATACTAGGGTGTAAACTGATGCCCTGTATAAACAACTACACAAATGATACAGCCATGCTGGATAGGTTTAAAGCTAGATCCTTGAGAAAAAACAAACCATCCTCATGGGCATTTAGCATCAATAAATTAAACAATAAGCGAACGAAACTGCTGAATAAAAATACAAAAGTGAGCTCCCAGAACAGGAAGAGCACCCACATTGGCCTAACAAGCAAATAAGACAACTTGTAAAATCTTCAAAGAGCAATTATGAAAAAAAAAATAGCAACCATAGCCAAGGATAACCATAAGACTTTCTTCAGCTACATTCAGAACTTGAAAGGTAGGACTCAGAAGTGGGCAGAACTAATTATGCATGGCCCAGGTTTCTGTGCCATACAGTGGTACTGGTCACATCACTGTTTTGTACACTTACTTATCAGCTTCTTTGGCATTCTTCTGTCACACACACTACCCCTGACATTCTGTGCCAGTTGGCTGTGGTCCCTCTGATTCTCTAGATTTGACCTCTTCATTCAGACTTTCTTCTCCTCAGCCAGCTTCCTACCTTTTATTGCAGGGAGTACAAGTCAAAGATCACCTCTCAAGACCCTCAAAGAGACTAGATATTTTGCATCTACTTTATACCCTTGAAACACGAAAAACCCTAATATGAATAGCACGACACATAAAGAGCGAACTGCGGATACGTCGAACGTACTAAAGTGCGAAAATGTAAACCTCGAACCGTCATAGTCAGCCAACCCACCACCCGCAACACACTACCTACCCAAACACAATAAAAAAAACACATACATACACTAGCCAAATCCCTACTTCTAACCCTAAATTAAAGCACCAAAATCCTACTGCTAACCCTACACTAACCCCACATACACAACTGTCTATGCACTACCCTTAACCCCTCCCTAACCCTAAGGTCCATAACTACCACACACTTCCCCTACGGAACTATACCCAAACAAACTAAATATTCCACACACATACACTTAACAAAACCCTACACTAAACCTTACATACATTACCTACACAAAACATTACATAAACTACCTAGCTATGCACTTACCTTAACCCCTCCTTGACCCTAAGGTCCGTAACTATCACACACTTACCTTACGAAGCTATACCACAGATGGGCCAACTATGCAATTTCAATATTTCCTCTTTCACAGTTTCGTTCGTTCAACGTATTCACGGTACGCTCTTTACGTGTTACGTGATTCAGATTCAGGTTTTACTGCTTTCGAGAGCTTAAAGTAGACCCAATATTTTAGCATGTCATGAGAGATCAAGTACCATAAAACAGGATATTTTCTAGAAAAATAGTGAAAGTAGACACTGTTTATAGTATTCAGAGAGGTCCTGTGGCTGAATCTTAGAGGATAAGCCCTGCGTGACAATAAACAAGCCAATAACAAAAGAAAGAAAGAAAGAAATACTAGTTGCATAAAAAACAAGCAAAACACTATTAATTGTATGAAATTTCTTCTTACACCAAAATAAGATTTACTTTAATGAATAATGGCATGTGTTACTTTGAGATCATATCAGATTCCCAAGAAAAAATCAGAAGTATATAAAATTAGCCAGTTAATCAATAAAAAAGTTTCAGGGGGATTCAATAAAGCCTACATGGTCATTTTACACCATGTGCACATTGTGGGGCAATGTGCACAAGGTTGCAGAAAGTTTTAGATTCAGTAGATTACAATATCAAATTGTGCATACATATCTCAACTTTAAAGCAAGTATGCATGCATTAGTCTGTAGCACAAACCAAGAGTTCAATATTAGACTTTAGTCGGAAGTTGTGGGTTCAAATACCACACTTCCCAACTCTGCAATACTGCTAATTCTTCAGTTATGTGTAACTTAAAGGTTTAAAATAAAAGCTCTATACCAGCGCCATGCATGCCCTGCTGTAAATTGTAATGTGTATAATTGGAACACACATATGTGTAACACTCAGATATCAGGGTAGGCTCTGCATTAACAGAAAGGGCTATTACTCTATCATCAGCCAAGTCATGTGTGATGCCAGTGGAATAATCTTGAACACGTGTGCTGGCATCCCTGGCAGTTACTACGACCCACATACCTGGCACACTTCCCAACTGTACCAGATGTTTGCTAGGGGGAATATCCCACAGGGGCATATACTGGGGGATGCAGGCTATGCACTGGAACCATGGCTGATAACACCCTTCAGAAATGCACACACACCCATGGAAGAACTCCATAATGAGGTAGATGCTCAAACAAGAAGTATCACAGAGCATACGTTTGGGCTGCTGAAGTCATGGTTCCCTTGGCTAGATACATCTGGAGGAGCCCTGCAGTACAATCCATGGACATGTACAGAAATATTCACAGTATGTGCCATGCTACACAACATAATCCTGAAGAAACAGGTGCAGCAGGATCAGCAAGGGGAAGGGGCACACATCCCACCACCAATGCCAAGGTCACCACAATCACAGTCACAGGCAGATGAGGAGTCAGAGGGGGAGCCACCAGCTGCTGTGGGTGTAAGCAGACATAGGCACACTCAGTATGTTCTTGCACTGGCAAAGAGACAATGCATTGCACACTCACTCACCACACCACCTAGGGTCCTAAAACCTTACTCCTACTCACATACATATCTTAACATTAATGCCAGGCAACTCACACAACCTCTACCTTCCTATGTATTGGCTGTTTACTGCTTGCATCAGACAGAGTAAGCCCTGAAATAACACTGTGGAAACTGCTGCATTTAAAAAGGTAAGTCCTGAACCTAGAGTGCATTGTTTAATAATATTATGTATTTTACTACTTGGTACAGTAAGCAAGCAAAAGGTAAGAGATCTGTACAGAACTTATCTTAACATGTAACAGCAGAGACTTATTTTGACTTATATGTGTCCATTAGTAAGTAGTAAGACTCCAGCAATGAATATGCACACAGTCCTACCTCTCAAAAGTACTGATGATCACTGCATGCCCTCAGTTTAGCACCATACATTTGTAATGGAAAATCATTAAAGACAGAAGTTAGAAAATAATTGTACACATTGCAGTTTCTGACTTCACAACCCTCACAAGATCAAACAACAGGGAGAATGCAAAACAAGGAGAGTAGCAAGAGCAACATATCCTTGTTTGTACCATAGCAGTAACACAGCTTTGTTTCCCCAAGTCACCTTAGACACTGCATGTGCCAAGAGTGCTGGTCAAATAATTGACAAATGACCAAGAAACACAGAAAAGTACGACAGAGCTGTATATTTGCAAGCAATAATCATAACAGGTTGTGTGATCAATAAGTCCACTACGTCCAAATATAATAAATTTAATGAATGTACAAATAACAGTTTATGGTTTGATGAAGTTGATGGTGTACATTCTACTGCAGTTGGTTGTCTGAGGAATGACTTCAGTTCTTTGCTACAAAGCTGTTTGTGTGACAAAAAGGGATAAGGCACCCATCCTGTTTTCTGAAGGAGCATTGGGATGAGAGTTGAAATCCAGACCTAGGTGGAAATATTTCATGTGTACTGACATTTTCTACTGTATATGCCATAGATTGTTTTTCCTCATTTCAAGTATTCTCCTTTTTTTTACTGGATAAGTAAACCACCCAGAAAGTAGACAGCCAAAAATTGAAACTGGATACATTGTCAATGCTTTTATCTGTGACAGCAGGTATAAGTGTAGGACTGGACTACTGATGGTTCTAGTACAGGGTGTGCATCCTTTGTTTTACTGTTATGACATTGCAGTTTATAGCAATGAACTGAAACATGAACAGCTTTTATTGCAACTCTTTTGTGGCAACAGGAGTTACTGTAGGACTGTCATACACATGGTCCTGGGTTCAAATACAGCATATTTCATACACTTTTACTGTTGTTTCACATCCCATCATAGTCACTCTCCATTTAACACTTAACATAGTGTACATGATATTAATTATATGTATGAGGGCTGAGACACTAATACTGTGTGAGCTATTTATGTATTATCATATTTATTAAGAAATGTATGACTGTGGGTATAATGCGTACTATATTCTTGTAAGTATATTTTTGCTCTATGGACTGCTATGACCTTCACATTTGATAAGCACATACACAACTGGCTGTATATCAAATAACCTTGAAATTGCATTGCTTGCCACTGTTCCTCATCACTTACCATTGAGCACCGTGTTTGCATGATGGTAAGCAGTATGCAGCAATTTAAAACAGTGTGCACCCTCCCAGTAAATGCGATAACGGGAAATGGTGGGAAGCCATTATTCTCCATTGCTCTTGATATGCGACAGACATGGCAGGCATTCATGGACAAGGTGTGAGATTTAGGTTTCAGAGATGGGTTGTCCAGTGCTCCAAGATTTTTGTTGAAATCCTAGTGAAACACCACAGTGCCAAGTTGCTGCAGGGCGACTATTCTGGGTCTCAGTATAAGTCAGAGGCGGGGGATAGTTTGGCCCGGGCTGTGGCCAATGCCACTAGTATCCCCCGCACTGGTGAACAATGTAGACAGCACTACAGTGACCTCCGAAGGAGGAAGAGTGGTACCCTCAATGCTTAGATTATGGAATATAGTACGGAGGACATCCCACAGATGTGTAAGTATCAACTACAGAGAGTACTAGTAAGGCTTAAAAGTTGAATATAGCCAAGACTGGTATTCATAAAGGTAGTCTGTTCTAGTCTGTTTTTTCTGCAGCTGCCAAGGACCATAAGGTTAATGTATGAACCTATGGGGATAGACTGGCAAGGATACTGGAAGCATGCGGTATGTATGCAGCAGAATATTAGTGTTATTCTAGCATTAAAAGCTAAATATAGCTTTTTTGGTAATTTTTAGAGTTGTATCAAAATGAGAATGCATATCTCAGCTGTAAAAGCAAGTATGCATGCATTAGTCTGTAGCACAAACCAAGAGTCCAATATTACAATATCAAATTGAACATACATATCTCAACTTTAAAAGCAAGTATGCATGCATTAGTCTGTAACACAAACCTAGAGTACAATATTAGACTTTAGTCGCTGGTTGTAGGTTGAAAGACTATACTTCCCATCTCTTCAATACTGTTAGTTCTTCAACTGTGTGTAATTTAAATGTTTAAAGTAAATGCTCTAGACAAGTGGCACACATACCCTGCTGTAAACTGTAATCTGTATAACTGGAACCTACAGATGTGTAATATATGCGCATGTAAAGGAGTACTTGCTGCTATCTGTACTATAGTGTGCATCTGTTAGGAGCTGGTAATTTTAAATGTAAAAGTTATCTGTTAGGAGTTTAAAAGTTAAAGTTAGGATAATAAAGTCAGTTAATTGTATCAATGCATTCTATGTCACATATGAAGGTACTAATCTTATCTCTTTTTTACTCTCGCCCTAATGCTTATCGTCTCTTTTTTATTTTATTTTTATTTTATTTTACTGATTTTTTTTTATTGCATGTCATCAAAATGTACCCATGTCATCCATGTGCACCACATCACTAAATGCTGCACAGCACAGTGGGGTAAGCCTGCCCCACAGGATCCGCCTGCCCCCCCATCCACTGGCTCCAGCACCATTGCTCATCATGTCCAGGAGCCAACCCGGTAACACCACCTCTGCTGACCATGCACTACCTGTTCCCTCAGGTAGTCCTGCCCTGGAGGCTGGTCCAGTGGTACCCTTGGACAGCACTGGCGGAGGTGGCAATTTTATCACCCGCTCTGGTAGTCTGTTGTTTTTTCCCACCGCTGCATGTAGAGGCAGTGCAGTGTTTAGACCATTGTGGAAGATTGGTGATTATGAAGCATGTCGTATGTATGCAGCAGAAGAGTAGTGTTATTGTAGCATTAAAAGTTAAAGATAGCTTGTTTGGTATTTTATACAGCTGTATCAAATTAAACATGCATATCTCAACTGTAAAGGCAAGTATGCATGCATTAGTGTTTAACACAAACCCAAAGTACAATATTAGATTTTATTCTGAGGTGGAGGGTTCATATACCACACTTCAGTATACAGAAAAGTGGAGATGCGCAGCAGGAATAAAAACTTTAATAACACTTAGCTCTTTCACATCACAGATGATTCATCAAACCATAAAACTCATCCTGTCTAACTCACTTATATACCTGTTAACTATCAATTAAAGAATCAATGGTAAGACACTGTAATAAATAATTAATTAATGCAATCAATGATAAAAGCACCTTCATACACAACTTATCTATCCATCTTACAACCATATACAATCTATACAAATAGCTACTTAAACTAAAATAAGTGTAAAAATAAAAAAATATATAAAAAACAATATGCTAACATTATATGTGTATACATATTTTTTCATCATAAACGCCTCATTTTCAGATATGGTTTAATTGATGTCTTGTCATTCAACCCTGCTTCCTTCTTGGCTTGCAATTCAATTATCCATCTTAATTCACTTAATTCAAGCCTACTTTTCATGTCCCCCAATCTTGGATTCTGCTGGACACATCCAACCACCTTAAAAAATGGTGTGTTATGTCCTTGCACATAATATGTTTTGCCAATGCACTCCTCTCAGACTCTCTATTTCTAATGGCTGCCAAGTGCTCCGTGACCCTCTCTCTAAGCGAGTGTGTGGTCATCCCCACATAAAAAGAGGGACAGGTTGAACAAACAGCTAAATAGACTAAATTTCTCGTCTTACACTCCACTTTCACTTTAAACTCATATCTCTTCTTTGTCTTGGGCTGTACAAATACACTATCACCACTCATCAACCCACAAACACTACATTGCCCACACCTATTCAAGCCATCCACCACATTCCTAGCATTCGTAGGCTGGCACAATAACCTTTTAAGGTTCTTAATGTTCTTATAACAGAAGTTGGGTTTGGTACCCACAATCCCAGCTATCATATACCACACTTCCCAAGTATACAACATTGTTAATTCTTCAGTTATGTGTAACTTAAAGGTTTAAAGTAAAAGCTCTATATGAGTGGCAGACAAGCTCTGCTGGAAACTATTATCTGTATAACTGGAACATGCATATGTGCAATACCATGAAGTAAGATGAAAGGCAAATAAGTGGCAAATCAAACACAAATAAAAGCAAAAAGCCACTTTCTGTACTGAGACTGGAAGAAATGAATGTGAGTAATTTTATATCTGAGAGGGAACAAATAAGATTTATTTTATCAGTGGAAAAGGAAGACTGAGAAGACAAAGGGCCAGATTCAGGAAGCCTCCGTGTAAGAGTTATAACTCTTACACGGAGGCTGCAGTTAAACTGTGTGATGTCAGCATGTCATGCATATGCATGAGGTGCATGAGGCATGCTGAATCACACTAGTAACTCTTACACGGTCCGTGTAAGAGAGTAGGGGGCGTGTCTGTAGGCTAAGCTCTGCAAGTGGACACGCCCCCGGAAGACTAGAATGGCTGAAAGTAAACAGCCACGAGAAAGGCCATGAAAATGTGAATAAACACACTATACAACACATGCCCCGACTGGCCATCAGTGTATAAAGTGAAGAGATGTCATAAAAGTAAATTAAAACCTTTTTTTTTTTTGTTAAACCCCGTAAATGTTTGCTACTGTGTGCGCGGGTGTGCTACTAGCGCAATCACAGTTAGCAGTCAGTGGAAAAGGATATAAGAACTAAATATGCAAAGTAAGCCAAGAAATAATAGCTTAGCGGTAGAGTAGCCGCCCTAAGAGTAGACAAGCAGGGTTCGAGCCCCTACAACAACCTTTTTTTTTTGTAAATAAGCACTAAAAAGCCCCCTGACAGTATTGTACAAATGTAAATGTATTCCCTTTTGTAAAATGGAATGAAATAGAGCATTTTGAAGTAACATAAGAATAAAAATAGTCAGAAATGTACTGATAGTTAAGCTGCCGTGAGACAGAGTGCCCGTAGCTGAGTAGTGTTTAAAAAGCTGCAAACTGCGTGCCCATTGCCAAGCAGCGGGTAAACAAGCTGAAACTGTGTGCAATTAGCTGAACATGTGTGCCGCTAGCCAATTAAGATTTATCCCAGCGCACACCGTTTGCGCGCCGCTCCCACAGGCTAACTGCCAGTGCGCATGCGTTACCTCCGCGCAAACAAGCGCAGAACAGGTTTAAAGTGCTTTTGGCATGTTTGATTGACAGGTCCTCAACTCATTTCTGTCAGGAAAAGCAAAAATCAGTTGCCAGATTCAAACCCAGGATACCATGCACTAGAGTCAAGGAACTAAACCACCAAGCCATGACAGCAATACCTAGAAATGCAAAAATAGCATATATATGGGATAAAACCCAGAATGGAGCATGAGAAAGCATTTTCAGTGAAGTAGATACAATTCCAAAACTGCCAATCAGAGAAATGTGCGGGAAAAGCGGCATATATAAGCCCCATAGGCGGGAATACACAGCATAACTGATTGTAGAACAGACTTGCAGTCAGCATGAGTGGAGTAGGTGAGGGACGTTGCTTTCGAGCACAGCGTTGGGGCGTTGAGGAGTCCAGATACATGGTCTGGCTCCTTGTCCATAATCACGAGGCCCAACTCATGCAGGGCCAGGTCTCATGGGGAGTATATAGGGCAGAGGCGTGGGACCAGTTGGCTCGTGATCTGACCAGTGCTACTGGCATTCCACGCACTGGTGAGCAGGTCCGTCACCACCATGCGGACCTGAAGAGACGCAAGCAGGACCAATTGAACCGTTGGATCCAGGAGGCCCGGCAAATGCCCAACGCCCCACTACTGAGTAAGTCACATTTTACCTATGTATGTAAGGATTTCAACCAGCTGATACCATGGAGATGTGTAGTCCAATATTATTCCCTTTGTATTACAGCTGCAGGTGTCCGCTCTGCGAATGTTGAGATGCACGCCAGAAGGCTGGTGCGGCTGCGCCACCATGCAGGTTAGTAACCCCACCCAGTACTTGTAAATAAATATTATTATGTACCATGTATCAGAACAGTGCAGTGTATTGATTAAAAGTAATATAATGTGCAAGCAGGAATTGAAAGTCTGCAGGTATGGCTGCAACAAGTTCATCAGTATGCAAGTGTAACTGGAAATATAATTGATAGAATTAAACAGTGCTGTAATACAGATGTCCCATCATTAATTAAATATACTGTAACCTGCAGTAGTCTCAAGAGTACAGCTTCAGAATCTGAGGTAGTCACATGTGAGATATATCCCCTGTTCAAATGCTGAATCATGACAGAAGTGAGGCTGTTGGAAAGTGTTTGAATCACCACAGGTCTAATATGTGAACAAAGCCTAGAAGTACCAACCTGAACTGTGAAGTTGCAGAATGTGTGAGAGTGACAGAAAGGCTCATGTATGAATAAATAAAGTAGTAATAACCCCTGAATATATAAGCCTCAGTGTGTTTTACAGAACTAAATGCATGTGGGAAGTACAAATTAACATCCCAAACTGATTTCAGTGTGTCTGAATCTGAATGTCTAGCTCAAAATCTGTATATGGTGATAACAGTAAACAATTTGCAGATAGAATGAATGATTATCTGACAGACTAAACAGCCATAGTTGTCCCCTGTCCTGTCATCAAAGTGTAGCAGGATGATGTATCTGATCAAATTCAAAATAAGTAGGATAGTGATGTATGTGTAACAGGTGTAGCATGACAATCAAATAAAGATTATTTTGAAACATCAGCCTCAACTTAATTGTGTACCTATGATAAATGTGAATCAATGTGTAACATATGAATGTGTCATCACTTTCTATCCCCACCCAACCCTATAATTCCATATAACAACATCCACTAAATAATGGTATGTGAACATTTCATTAATCATGGACATTTGTCCGTTCCAAACATATATGCATGTCTGTTCGTGCATGTGCCCTGTTCATACCTGCAAATCTGATGGCCTGTTGCCATTAATCAACCCTGCATGTCGTTTGACTGTGTTTTGCTGTTCAAATAATGCATGTGATATTGATATGCCCCTTGTTCAATGGTGTTCAAATCTGGGTGTTTGTTTGATGGGAATACCAATGCATGCTGTTACAACTAATCTGAATGGAATAAAATGCCACTAACCCAAACTAACATAACTACTCACAAACCTAGAACGCTTGGGAAGGCAGGTCCCAGCGGACCCACCTCTCCCACCTCAGCTGGCGACTGCACCTGGCACTAGTGCCCAGGCGGACCCCTCCGTGGCCCTGTGCCACCTTCGGGTGGAAGCGCTGCAGGGGATGGGGCCCGTCCCCTCTGCAAGTGTGGCCGGAGGGGTTCGTCCACTCACCCTCCGCGGTGTCCGGTCTGTGGTGCGTAGGGAGATTCAAGACACTGTTCTTGGACCCCTACGCCAGCTCGAGGCTCGTGTGGCACAGCTAACGGCCCCGGCCGTTGCCCCGCCTACACAGCCCCCAGCACAGCCCCGTCCTGGGCTGTGAAGGAACAGTGGCAACTGCCTATGGGTGGGGATATCAGTTCCACTGTTGCCATCTGTGGACTCACCCTCACCCTCCGCGGTGTCCGGTCTGTGGTGCGTAGGGAGATCCAAGACACTGTTCTTGGACCCCTACGCCAGCTCGAGGCTCGTGTGGCACAGCTAACGGCCCCGGCCGTTGCCCCGCCTACACAGCCCCCAGCACAGCCCCGTCCTGGGCTGTGAAGGAACAGTGGCAACTGCCTATGGGTGGGGATATCAGTTCCACTGTTGCCATCTGTGGGCTCGTGCATCTCGGATATCCCAACCTCCATCCCCGTCAATTGTGTAACCCCCCCACGTGTGTCATACACCGTCCCTGTATGCCTTGTCTGTCTTGTTGTTGAACCTACCCAACCTACCTCCCCAGCTTTACCGACTTCCTTCACCTGTCATACCACTCTCACCTGTATAAAAGAGAAAAAGGGCACTCTGTCCCACAAAAATTACGCCCATACATAGCTGTCCATGTCGCAGACATGTCCGCTGGACATCTAAACTGTTAATTACAATTGGCTGTACAACAAATATTAATGTTGTCCTGACACCTCTCTCAGAGGTGGAAGGTTTCAAATGTCTCACCAAAATACATAGAAATATACAGCTGTTGCTGCAAAAGACATGGGCATCTATGGGCCTTACCTACACCCTTCCTGCAAATCCCACGCTTCTTTCCCTACTGTCTTACCCTCTTTGTGACCCCTTTTCACCACTTTCCTGTCACCCCTTTTTCTTTTCTTTCAAAGAAAATAGCGCGGGTGTGCGCTTGTGTTAGTGGAGCTCACCGCCAGTGCGCATGCGTGAGCTCCGTGCAAACGAGCGCAGACCTGGTTTAAAGTGCTTAAAAGTGCCTTTATGGCACTTTGATTGACAGGTCCTGTACTCAGTTCGAAAGTTTGCTAAGAAAAATAAATTCCCACTGTCAGTCTCGAACCCAGGACCTTGGTAACATTAGTCCGTATGACCTACCACTAAGCCATGCCTGCTTTACAAGAACACAGTGCTAAAATAAATATAACATGTAATAGTAGGAATCAGTATAAAGGCAATATAGGAGATGTACTATCCAAAGCATGTCAGGTAGAGTTGTAATGGCCAAATTACTGGATTCCCATACTAGTTCAGTGTGAACAGAAACAGCACTGCTACCTGTTAGCTTGTACATAATAATGTAAGGTAATGTACATATGTGAAGGTATGTATATCTACACATACATATATATATAAATATATATTAATACATATGAAATATAATCGTAGGTCTCAGTAGCCATACACACTCACTACAGGAAAAAGTTAACATAATTGCTGCAACCTGAATCTGCAACACAGCCTGACCCCTGTGTGACCTACTTACCCTTCTAACTGCTTACAGGTGGCCTCAGCACTTTGATTGACAGGTCCTGTACTCAGTTTGAAAGTTTGCAAAGTAAAAAATTCCCACTGTCAGTCTCGAAACCAGGACCTAGGTAACATTAGTCTGTTTGACCTACCACTAAGCCATGCCTGCTTTGGAAGAACACACTGCTAAAATAAATATAACATGTAATAGTAGGAATCAGTATAAAGGTAATATAGGAGATGTACTATCCAAAGCATGTTTGGTAGAGTTTTAATGGCCAAATTACTGGATTCCCATACTAGTTCAGTGTGAGCAGAAACCGCCCTGCTACCTGTTAGCTTGTACATAATAATGTAAGGTAATGTACATATGTGAAGGTATGTATATCTACACATACATATATATAAATATATATTAATACATATGAAATATAATCGTAGGTCTCAGTAGCCATACACACTCAATACAGGAAACAGTGAAGATATATGCAGCAACCAGAATCTGCAACACAGCCTGGCTCCTGTGAGACCTACTAAGCCCTTTAACTGCTTAAAGGTGCCTCCAGCACTGTGATTGATAGGCCCTATACTCAACTCAAAAGCAGAATATGAGCATACTAGTAGGCCCTACCACAAGACCATTGTAACACTAGTCTGTATGACCTACCACTAAGCCATGACTCTCATACAGGAATATAGTGCTAAATAAGTGGAACATGTAATAGTAGGAATGAAGATAAAGGCAATATAGTATGTCTACTACCCAAAGCATGTCAGGCAGACTTTTATAGTCCCAATTACTGGATTCCCATACTAGAGTAGTGTTAATGGAAACAGCCCTGCTAATTGTTAGCTTGTACCCAATAATGTCAGCTAATGTACATATATGAAAGTATGTATATGTACACAGATATATATATATATATTTATATAGCAATACATATGACATATAGTTGTAGGTGTCAGTATGCATACACACTCACTACAGGGAACAGGCAAGATAAATGCAGCAACCTGAATCTACAACACAGCATGAAGCATGGGAGATGTACTAACCTTCACACTCACAGAACACTGTCAACAGCATACCAGCATGGTCCACGCCCTACAATCTGAAAGGGCAACGCCTATCTCACATACCCTTTTATAGCAGTGTCCTGAAATCACAGTGAGACATGCAATTAGTACACACCCAGCTGCTTGCAATTAGCAAATGCTGCCTTACAATTGGTGCAGAGGCCATCACATGGACCTATGCAGATACCTACAAAAGTATTTAGTACCCACACTCCACTCATGCAATACAGTCATTGCACAAACCTAATGAGAAAGAGAGAGAGAGACAGACAGAGAGAGAAGACAAAATATACAGACAGCCAGCAGCAAAACAGCAGCAGCAGCAGCAGCAACAGCAGCAAAATTCAAGCAGCACGACTGACACACCAAAAGCTGCCACAAACACAGGTAATGCAAAGTAGCAGGTTAATCCTGTGTATACTGTGACACCTCCAAATGTATCATAGTTCACTATCTATAGGTATGTCCATGAGATAGGTTGTGTGTAGATAGTCATGAAATATAAACATATGTAATATTGTTGTACATGTGGGCCATAACTAACACTTCCATAGCTTAGAACACAAGGCCAGTTGTGCATATGATGCAGTAGTTCCCAGGGTCAGTAGAGGTTCCTCCTCATTGGTGTGGGACCACTGTGTATGTATGGCACTGTTCAGGTACATATCCTGTAGTATGGCCATGGATTAATATCAGTCTGTCATGTGGTGCTATGTCCTCCAGGGGTGAATGTAGCACACATCCAGGGATACCATTTCGTAACAGTGATGATATGTGTTCTGCAATGATGAGGGTGGCTCTCACCTGGACATGTGAGAGGATAGGGAGGTTACAGTCATCTGGGATAACTAATAACACGTGTGTAGGACAATGGGGGGGGTACCTGCACCTAAACTGTCTGCAACATTGTTGGCAATATCTGTGCATTTGGTGAATGTGAAGCATCTTAACACTGCAGACAACAGATGCCTTCCCGTCATGTGAATCTGCCCTGTGCTGCAGTAGCCTCCTACTATTGTTATACAATATGCCTGTATCTGTAGTCCACTGGACAGGATTAATAAGTGGTGTGCAGTTGTTCTGGGTTAGATAACTGTGTGCACAGTACATGCAGTATGTGGGATGTCTGTGGTAAGCATATGCAAATGTGCTGGCGGTGTGTTGTGGCTTCCACTGGCCCAGTGGGCTGCATGGATAGCATCACTGCCATAACTACTGAATAACTGTGTAATAACATGCATACATAGCAAGGTAGTGTATTGTGCTTGTGGTGTTGTTCAGATATGTATATCCAGGCTGAGTAATTTGTGTCCACATCACAGGGTTGGATGGCAGCACACATCCAGTATGTATGGATGAACACCCAGAATGTGTCACACGTGTCACCTGTGCAGACGTATCTGGCCATTACCTGTGCATCCCCCACAACACACACACATGCAACATATGGCAGAAGTACTATAGCAGTACACACATGTTCATAGGTTCATACTAGGCTATCTGCCCGAGGGCATTTACAAGCCTAGCCCATCGTTTTGTGGCTTACGCCACCCCTTTAGTATGGGGAACCATACCCATTATTTTGCTGTGCCTCTGTCGAGCAGTGACACTGAGGTAATCCCTGGGGTATATCTGCGATCTCCCATCCATTGGTCAAGATTTCTCTTGAACAAGGCCAGCGAGGTGCTCTGCCTCACATATACCGTGATTTTGTTCCACAGCATAGGAGTCTTTGGGTGATGAATCTATCCCTCCAGCATGTCCTATTAATAGCCGTGTCGAGGTTTAAGTCTCCTGGCCTTGTGGCTCTGATGGATCTAGATTTTTAGGTGAAGCATATTCATCAAATCTGGGTCTGACATGGCCTTGTATGTTGGGCAAAGGTCACCTCTGAGCAAGCTGGCGACTGAATAGAACATACATGGACATGCTGGAGGGCAAATTCCTAACTGAGAAGCTCCCTTTACTCTGTAATGAGCTCGAACAGTTGAGAATGAACAGTTCATAGGTTCATACTAGGCTATTTGCCCTAGGGCATTGGTAAGCCTAGTAGAATGTGTTTGTCTTTGCCACCCAATCACAAGTTATGCTGCTATGCCCTTGTCCGACTTTAGTATACTATGCCTCTGTCTAACAGTGACATAGAAGTGATACCTGGGGTACAACTATGATCTCCATCCACTCATCCAGATTCCTATGGAAGAGAGTCAATGAGGGACTCTGCCTAACCAGTAGTGTGAGCTCATTACAGAGTGAAGGGAGCCTCTTGGTTAGGAATATGCCCCTCCAGCATGTCCATGTATGTCAGTGCTGAGGTCCAGCTCTCCTGAGCATGTGGCTGTATGGGACTCTGATTGCCTGAGGTACATCACGTTCATTACTGCTAGGTAGGACATGGCTGTGTATGGCATGCACAGATTGCCCCTGAACAGGCAGTATGCCACTGAGTCCAGCTGGATTCACTTTACCTGGGCAGCATATGACATCTGTGTGAGCCATTGCTGGGTCTGTGCTGTCATCCAGATGCCACAGGGGACCACGTGCACGTGGCTCTGGACAGTCCCAACAGGGAACTGTGTCCAGTCAACACACCCCTGCTTCCGATGACAGTACCCAGTCTGGGTTAGTACCGGATACGGCCCGTAGCACCCCTGCCAGGCACAGGTACCGTGTCCGTGCCCACAGACACTGATTTGGATGACCTGACAGGTGCAGTCTGTGGCTGTCCACAAAACCCTGTACATGGCAGCCATTATGTGGGACTGTGTGCGTGCTTACACACATGCAGAAACCTAACACCTAGGGCAAACACATACACACACACACTGCACCAACAACGGTCCACCCTGTACTGCTGCCCCTCACAAACACACATACACACACATGTCAATTGGTGTTACCAGTGGCCGGCTTGGGCATATCTAACCCACACCCTGTGCATATGATGACACTGTGCCACCTCCTGCATACTACAACATCGGTGCAGGTAAAGGTAAACACGTTGCTGATGCACAGGGTGACTACATAGATGTGTGTAAGTAGTAACATGTTGGTAACTGTTGTGTGTTGCAGTATAAATGTGTGTATATCCCATCAGTCCTGCTGCAGTAACTGTATGAATGTCCTCAATTGTTATCTGCACCCATACTACTTAACAAAGTGTACCTGCTGCACACCATCACATGCTAACATTGACTATGGCAATGTGCATCTTGTGCTGTTATGTAGATTCAGCTACATGTATCTGTTCTGTCACACATGCATTTATACACACCCTGCTACCCACACACATGCACACGCTCACCTGCCATTCCCATTATTTATCACCCTACATGAGTAGCTGTTGATACATGACAGGTACACATTTCAGAAGTGCACTATGTTGTTTACTACTGGCATCCCCTTCTCTACCTGTACTCACAGGGTGCAGGCAACCTCATCAGTTGGAAGATGTAATGTGCATCAGGTACTGTAGTACCCTGATTGCCACAGCAAACATGCTTCCCATACGGAAATGCACACACAGACACATCCCACATCCACACACTTGCCACATTCAGGCTTCAGAACACTATCTAGGTATATTCGGTACATGTGCATGTTCAAGTAGCATGTAACACTATACTGAGTACTGGCACTTAGTTGTCTGTTGTCATGTTGTCTGTATAGAATAAAAGAATTGTTTTATTATCCTACTCCGTTTTGTGGACATTACTTGAACAAGTGTTACCTTACATGTGTTATCAGTACCAACACCTTCTGTTTTGTAGTTTTGTTTGTATAGGGTGCTATCAACATCACTGCTTGTTAAGGGTAATGACCACCCTGCAGTGCATAGCCCCATGTGGCAAAAAGCCACATCCCACCCCATCATTGTGCACACACACTAACCCCACCAACAGTAAAACACATACTTTCCATTTGCAAGATTCAAATCCACACCTAACTGTGCAATGACAGTAGAAACAGACACATTAGCAGAGTGTGCTATTTGCAGTAGTTGGAGAAACCTTTACTAATGCTGTACTTAGAGGGTGCTGACATCATCTGTGTGTAGGAGGAGGGATGTGCACCCTGTAGTGTGTTCTCCCAGTTGGCAAAAGGCAGTTAACCCTCCCAGCATAGTGCACACACATAAACCACACTCATACATTCCCTTTGCAGGATTCAAACCCCACCTAACTACGTTATGACACTGAAGAAAGACACATTAGCAGAGCGCGCTATGCAAATTACTGGAGGACTTGACTACAGGTGATATAGTTATACAGTCCTGACATCATCACTATTTCAAAAGGGGGATCTGCATCCTGTACGATACTGTCACGGTTGCTAATAGGGACATTTCCCACACACACACATCGATGTGTTGGAGGTTTGCATATGTGGGGATCCAGAACACCAGTGTGATTAGTATATGGTTTGATTGCAACAATGAGGGATATACTCCCAGTGGTGATTAGTTTTACTCATGTTTGTAAAGATCAGCTCTAGTATATCTGCCCCTCTTGTGGGAAGGTTGGTTACCTGTTCCATAGCCAAAGAATGTCTGATCAATGGGAATCTTAGAGCTTGGGTATTGTGGCCTGTGTAATGTACACAGTCTATGTTTGGGTAGCTGGCATCACCCAGTATGATGGTGTTTGCAGAGTAATCTAAACTCTCCTGTGTCAGCATGAAGGCTGTGTGGGAGACCTGAGTTTTAGAGGGTGCTGTAAGAGCTCCTCTGTGTCTCTTTCCATGTGGTCCAGGGAGGTACGTCCCAACAGGTAGCTGACTGTGACCCTCCCCTTGCTCTGTCTGGAGGGCTGCACGTCTGTCAACAGCTCATGTCAAGCAAGTGCACACCCTCATAAATGATGTGGAAACCTTCAAAGGCCCAAGGCCTGTTGAAAATATGGACCAGACTGCAGATACCTGTATAGAGGCATTCTGTGGACACATTCAGGAATGCATGGATCATGAAGCCACATATGAAAGCATGACCCAATTCTCCAAAGGCAGATGTCCTGGGTGCCGGACACCAGCCATAAACACACTATACAATAGAAGGATGACGCCACTACATGATACAACAACCTCCCAAAATGTGAAGGCACCACTGATGAGTATTGGAAGACAACTACAGGCACCCATATGATTGTCTAAGGCCATCTTTGAGAGAGGATTCCACAAGCCACTGAGGATAATCACAAGGCTGCCTGTAGTTATGTTAGTAACCTGGGTGGTACTACCCAGATATGCTCAGAGGTAATACAATATGTCACACAAAATATAAAACACACAGACATTGCCATCATCCTAGTGGACAGGTTCAATGCTGCCTTCTCTCCCCACCACACCAAAAGGAACATATGTCTCGCATCACAGTGCTTCCCCCCCCTGACATCACAGATGCTCAGGTAAGAGATGCCCTTCCCAAAGCAGTAAACACTGCATCAATGGGACCAGACAGTGTCCCAGGCTGTGTCCTACATGAACCACAAGAAGAGCTACACCCAGACATAACACCACTGTTCAATCCCAGCCTTAATACATGATATGTGGCCAGAGAGTGGCATAGAGCAACAGTGGTCCCTCAACATGCAGGTGGTGCCGTCACGGATCCTGGACACTACTACCCCATATGTCTGACTAGCTTTGTCTGCAAAGCTATGGCAAGAATCATCAAGAACCTCACATATCTAGATATTGTGGACCTACAGACATGTCACCATACACAGTTTGGCTTTGTCAATGGCAAATCCTGCCTATCAAACCTGTTTGCTTTGTTTGAAACAGTCACCAAGGCCACTGTCAAGGGGTAGGAGGTCCACACAGCCTACCTGGACCTTGCATAAGCCTTGGATACAATACCCCACTTGTGCATTCTAGGGAAGCTCACCAGTGTACATATTAACCCCTATGTCACTATGGGTATTGCACAGTGGCTCAAGGGCAGAACACACATGGTAGAATTGCTGGAGCCATGTCAGCCTCCAACCTGGTACAAGTGGTGTCCCACAAGGCAAAGCCCTAGGGGTTGTCATGTTCATTATATATTTGTCATAGGTACAGGCCAACATGGAAGTACTGTGGCTCAGCAAGTCACAGGTGACTGCAGACTGAACACCATAATCAACTCAACAGCTAACACACGCATCCTCCAAAAGGGACTCTTGCAAACACACGACTTGTGCCACAGCCATGGCCTCAACGTGAATGACAGAAAGAGTATAGTCATCCCCTTTGTCAAACACTAAATGACCACAATGTACCACATATGTGTTAATCCAGTAAGTGCAGACCAAGGAATTATGGACGTTGGGGTACACAGGTTGATAGCATTCTACCATTTGACAACAACATGGACAAAGTGGTTAGGTAAGCATGTGATATGGGCCACATCATCATGGGATACACATGTAGGCCAGGGGAGGACATTGTGCCCCTTTACTCATCCCTCATCATGCCCATAATTGACTATGATGAACCTGTCGGCATGCACCTTACAAGACACCTGCAGCAACTGGGGCTACCACATATCTACCTCGACAAGGGGATCAAAGTGCTCAAACAGATGCCACATACTGACTGGTTAAAGTAGCAGCAGCTGTACTCAGTGACATACTGCCTCTTCATAGGCAATCTGTGCCTGACATAGAAGGCCAGGTCATACCCTCACGTAATGGCCATGCTGCATCCCAGAATATCCAGATCCCACCAGGATACACACTGGAAATACTTGAACTTCAGGAGTGATATACATAGGACATGGTGGAGGGGCACATTCACAACTCAGAGGCACCCTTCATTCCTGATTATTATCCCAATAGAGGTTAGGTGGACTGACTCAGTGACTATCTTCAAGAGCGATATTAATGACTGGATGTGACATTGTAGGGTTACGCTGGGTATCACTTATGTGTCACTGTGAGAAAGAGGCACAGTATACTAACCTTGGAAAAGGGCATAGCAAGACAGATTCACAATGCATGTTGAAAGGCACACACATTCTGGCTAGGTGGATACATGCCCTGGGCAGATATCCCTGTACGAACCTATGGACCTATGTCTCTTTTTCACCATTGGCCCTATGTGCTGTCAATCACCAATGTAATCTCAATACTCCGGTAGCATGTGCAAAGGTCAGTTGTCAGTCACCTCTATGGCACAGTTGTGGAATATGTGTGTCATGTAGTAATGTCACAGCTGCCACATGTACACAGTCAACCCTATCCCCTACCCATTGATGTACATCACATGTGTGAGATGGAAACACATGGCCAAACTGTAACAGCAACATACAAGTCAGTCCGATGCATGGACACATATGACTCAGTCATTGTCCATGCCACCACAGCTGATGTGTGATGTCGCTCACTGGGATACGTGATAGGGAACATGGAAGGGATCACTGAGCAAGTGACACAGGCTGGTAGACCCCTGACCTTGGTTGGCATCAGACCCTCACCAGGGATTCCGACAAATTACTGAATGCTAATGAATAAGTGTATCTACAACACCATAGCTGAATGGTTCTTAGCATGCAGTCACTGCATTGCTATGGAATACTGTCTTACCACTCCCACAAAAGGTGAGAACATGCAGCTCCTGTACATTAACAACATGTAGACTTTATGCCCCAGACCAGGTGTGCATCCCTCACTACTAGGCTGATAGCATCTACATCTCACACTGTATATACACATCCCACATGCAGCATCTGCACAGAAGACCACGGTCATAATGTTACCCTGTGCAAATACCATGTATTCACATGTGGCAGGCATCACACATGGTAAATATTGAAAGTCTCAGGTACATATGTGTATTTGGCACACACATCATGTGTTCATTGCCATAACCGGTGTAATCAATGTCATGCATTATTGTGAGGGACAACCCACACACATGGGCATTCTGTGTGTGCACAACACACATGGCATGTCTGTAATCAAAAGCCATACATAATTGTGATATCGTTTAGAAATGGGTATGTGCATCCTGTAGTGTGTTTTCCCAGTTACCAAAAGGGATGTTTCTTTCATACACACTTATCCCCCTTCACACAACTTGTCACCTGCTGGATTCAAACCCCTACCTAACTATGTTATGACACTAGAGACGGACGCATTAGCACAGCGCGCTATTCGCATTACTGGGGAATGTCCTTTCCCCTGATATACTTGTAGGGTGCTGACATCATCAGAGTTTAGAAAGTGGAATGATCATCCTGTGGTGTGTTTTCCCAGTTGCCAAAATGGATGTTTCTTTCATACACACTTACCCCCCTTCACACACACTTGCCACCTGCTGGATTCAAACCCCTACCTAACTATGTTATGACACTAGAGACGGACGCATTAGCACACCGCGCTATTCGCATTACTGGGGAATGTCCTTTCCCCTGATATACTTGTAGGGTGCTGACATCATCAGAGTTTAGAAAGTGGAATGATCATCCTGTGGTGTGTTTTCCCAGTTGCCAAAAGGGATGTTTCTTTCATACACACTTACCCCCCTTCACACACACTTGCCACCTGCTGGATTCAAACCCTACCTAACTATGTTATGACACTAGAGACGGACGCATTAGCACAGCGCGCTATTCGCATTACTGGGGAATGTCCTTTCCCCTGATATACTTGTAGGGTGCTGACATCATCAGAGTTTAGAAAGTGGAATGATCATCCAGTGGTGTGTTTTCCCAGTTGCCAAAAGGGACGTTTCTTTCACACACATTTACCCCCCTTCACACACACTTGCCACCTGCTGGATTCAAACCCCTACCTAACTATGTTATGACACTAGAGACGGACGCATTAGCATAGCGCGCTATTCGCATTACTGGGGAATGTCCTTTCCCCTGATATACTTGTAGAGTGCTGACATCATCAGAGTTTAGAAAGTGGAATGATCATCCTGTGGTGTGTTTTCCCAGTTGCCAAAAGGGATGTTTCTTTCATACACCCTTACACACACACTTACCCGCTTCACACACACTTGCCACCTGCTGGATTCAAACCCCTACCTAACTATGTTATGATACTAGAGATGGACGCATTAGCGCGGCACACTATTCGGATTACTTATAGGGTGCTTACATGATCAGTGTCTAGAAAGGGGGATGAGCATCCTCTGGTGTGTTTTCACATTTGCTAGGGGTAACATTTGGACCAAGTGTGTGAGCATGCCCAGTTCAGCCTTCCTGTGGCATGTTGTGTGAAACATGTCTCATTTATCTAAGTGTGTGAGCATGCCCAGTGTGGGCTTTACATATGTTGAACTCTGCAGCCCATCACATTTGTGGATGAGTGTGACCTTCAACAAATACCTCCAGTTTATGGTTGTGTGTTCTGTGCCATGTTGTGTAGTTACTGTCCGAATGATTGTTGGGGAAAGGCAGTCCATACAGCCTACCTTGGCCTTGTTAACACTTTCAACACAATACCCCACTCAGGTATTGTGGAAAACCCTAACAACTGAAATGTAAACCCATATGTCACAAGATGGGTTGCAAACTGGCTTAAGGACGGGACCCACAGGGTTAGAGTTGCTGGCACTATGTTAGACTCCAGGCTG
Organism: Protopterus annectens; assembly: GCF_019279795.1. Taxonomy (NCBI): domain Eukaryota; kingdom Metazoa; phylum Chordata; order Ceratodontiformes; family Protopteridae; genus Protopterus; species Protopterus annectens. Next base: position 794,044,297 of record NC_056734.1, read on the forward strand.
GTCACAGGTGGTGTCACACAGGGCTCAGTCCTTGGCCACCATTGTTTGTCATGTACTTCCCAGGAGTACAGGCCAACATGGGAGGGCTTTGGATGACAATGTTAGCAGATGACTGCACACTGGGCACCATAGTGGACAGTGCATCACACACAGATATCATTCAGAAGGGACTCACAGTAACTGATAGCTGGTGCCAGGGCCATGGCCTGAAGTCAGAGTGCACAACATGTGTAGACATACCCTTCAGGAAAAGCAAGGTGACCCCAAGCTACCATATAGGTGGCAATCCTGTAAGCACAGAGGAGGTTATCATGGACCTGGGGACCCAGGTTGACATTCGCCATTCTTCTGAGACTCACATTGCTAAAGTGGCTAGGAAGACCTTCTACATTGCCCACCTGATAAGGATGGGATTCACATCCAGCTCTAGTGGGTCATTGTTCCCTGTACTCTTCAGTTATCAGACCGTGATCGAGTCAAATGCCCTATTCTGGCTGTATCTCACCCAACATCTGCAGCAATTGGAGACACCCTGACTGTCCCCCACCTAAAGGATCAAGGAACCACAACAGCTGTCATATGCTGCCAGATTGAAGACACTCACACTCTATTCACTCACATACTGTCTGCTTAGAGGTGACATGTGCCTGACATGCGAGGCCATGTCCAAACAGGGATTAATGGACATGCTCCACCTCAGACTCAGAAGATCCACCTGAACCACTAGTGCAGGTGACTGACACCTTAGCAGGGATGTATGTTGGACATGTTGGAGGGATGGAGTTATCACTCGGAGACTCCCTATGCTGTGGAATACAATCCTGGTTCATTTGAGGCAGATCACCCTGCTGGCTGTGTTCAAGAGGTATCTTGACCTAATGCTAGTCGGAGAATGTGTTTGTCCATCAACACATTGTAAGCGTAGTTTGACATGTCATATGTCTTGTTTAGTATACTGTGCCTCTGTCTACCTGTGACATAACATTGATACCCAGGGTAAACCTCCCATCTCCCATCCACTGATTAGGATTCCTGTTGAGGGGACTCAACCAGTGTCTTTATGGACAACCTGTACTGGTAGTTTACTCATGTGTGGGGGTGACTTCTGTGTTTTGGATAATGCAGTACAGACTAGAATGGCTGAAAGTAAACAGCCACGCAGAAAGGCCATGAAAATGTGAATAAACACACTATACAAACACATGCCCCGACTGGCCATCAGTGTATAAAGTGAAGAGATGTCATAAAAGTAAATTAAAACCTTTTTTTGTTAAACCTCAGAATGTTTGCTACTGTGGGGTGTGCTACTAGCTAATCACAGTTAGCAGTCAGTGGAAAAGGATATAAGAACTAAATATGCAAAGTAAGCCAAGAAATAATAGCTTAGCGGTAGAGTAGCCGCTAAGAGTAGACAGGCAGGGTTCGAGCCCCTACAACAACCTTTTTTTTGTAAATAAGCACTAAAAGCCCCTGACAGTATTGTACAAATGTAAATGTATTCCCTTTTGTAAAATGGAATGAAATAGAGCATTTTGAAGTAACATAAGAATAAAAATAGTCAGAAATGTACTGATAGTTAAGCTGCCGTGAGACAGAGTGCCCGTAGCTGAGTAGTGTTTAAAAAGCTGCAAACTGCGTGCCCATTGCCAAGCAGAAGCGGTAAACAAGCTGAAACTGTGTGCAATTAGCTGAACATGTGTGTCGCTAGCCAATTAAGATTTATCCCAGCGCACACCGCTTGCGCGCGCCCCACAGGCTAACTGCCAGTGCGCATAAGTTACCTCCGCGCAAACAAGCCGCAGAACAGGTTTAAAGTGCTTAAAAGTGCTTTTGGCATGTTTGATTGACAGGTCCTCAACTCATTTCTGTCAGGAAAAGCAAAAATCAGTTGCCAGATTCAAACCCAGGATACCATGCACTAGAGTCAAGGAACTAAACCACCAAGCCATGACAGCAATACCTAGAAATGCAAAATAGCATATATATGGGATAAAACCCAGAATGGAGCATGAGAAAGCATTTTCAGTGAAGTAGATACAATTCCAAAACTGCCAATCAGAGAAATGTGCGGGAAAAGCGGCATATATAAGCCCCATAGGCGGGAATACACAGCATAACTGATTGTAAAACAGACTTGCAGTCAGCATGAGTGGAGTAGGTGAGGGACGTTGCTGAAAGCACAGCGTGGGGGCGTTGAGGAGTCCAGATACATGGTCTGGCTCCTTGTCCATAATCACGAGGCCCAACTCATGCAGGGCCAGGTCTCATGGGGAGTATATAGGGCAGAGGCGTGGGACCAGTTTGCTTGCGTGCTGACCATTGCTACTGGCATTCCACGCACTGGTGAGCAGGTCCACACCACCATGCGGACCTGAAGAGACGCAAGCAGGACCAATTGAACCGTTGATCCAGGAGGCCCGCAAATGCCCAACGCCCCCACTACTGAGTAAGTCACATTTTACCCATGTATGTAAGGATTTCAACCAGCTGATACCATGGAGATGTGTAGTCCAATATTATTCCCTTTGTATTACAGCTGCAGGTGTCCGCCTATGAATGTTGAGATGCACGCCAGAAGGCTGGTGCGGCTGCGCCACCATGCAGGTTAGTAACCCCACCCAGTACTTGTAAATAAATATTATTATGTACCATGTATCAGAACAGTGCAGTGTATTGATTAAAAGTAATATAATGTGCAAGCAGGAATTGAAAGTCTGCAGGTATGGCTGCAACAAGTTCATCAGTATGCAAGTGTAACTGGAAATATAATTGATAGAATTAAACAGTGCTGTAATACAGATGTCCCATCATTAATTAAATATACTGTAACCTGCAGTAGTCTCAAGAGTACAGCTTCAGAATCTGAGGTAGTCACATGTGAGATATATCCCCTGTTCAAATGCTGAATCATGACAGAAGTGAGGCTGTTGGAAAGTGTTTGAATCACCACAGGTCTAATATGTGAACAAAGCCTAGAAGTACCAACCTGAACTGTGAAGTTGCAGAATGTGTGAGAGTGACAGAAAGGCTCATGTATGAATAAATAAAGTAGTAATAACCCTGAATATATAAGCCTCAGTGTGTTTTACAGAACTAAATGCATGTGGGAAGTACAAATTAACATCCCAAACTGATTTCAGTGTGTCTGAATCTGAATGTCTAGCTCAAAATCTGTATATGGTGATAACAGTAAACAATTTGCAGATAGAATGAATGATTATCTGACAGACTAAACAGCCATAGTTGTCCCCTGTCCTGTCATCAAAGTGTAGCAGGATGATGTATCTGGATCAAATTCAAAAATAAGTAGGATAGTGATGTATGTGTAACAGGTGTAGCATGACAGTCAAATAAAGATTATTTTGAAACATCAGCCTCAACTTAATTGTGTACCTATGATAAATGTGAATCAATGTGTAACATATGAATGTGTCATCACTTTCTATCCCCACCCAACCCTATAATTCCATATAACAACATCCACTAAATAATGGTATGTGAACATTTCATTAATCATGGACATTTGTCCGCTCAAACATATATGCATGTCTGTTCGTGCATGTGCCCTGTTCATACTTGCAAATCTGATGGCCTGTTGCCATTAATCAACCCTGCATGTCGTTTGACTGTGTTTTGCTGTTCAAATAATGCATGTGATATTGATATGCCCCTTGTTCAATGGTGTTCAAATCTGGGTGTTTGTTTGATGGGAATACCAATGCATGCTGTTACAACTAATCTGAATGGAATAAAATGCCACTAACCCAAACTAACATAACTACTCACAAACCTAGAACGCTTGGGAAGGCAGGTCCCAGCGGACCCACCTCTCCCACCTCAGCTGGTGACTGCACCACGCACTAGTGCCCAGGCCGACCCTCCGTGGCCCTCTGCCACCTCCGGGGGGAAGCGCTGCAGGGGATGGGGCCCCCCCCCCCCCTGCAAGTGTGGGCGGAGGGGGTCGTCCACTCACCCTCCGCGGTGTCCGGTCTGTGGTGCGTAGGGAGATTCAAGACACTGTTCTGGACCCCTACGCCAGCTCGAGGCTCGTGGTGGCACAGCTAATGCCCCGCCGCTGCCCCGCTACAGCCCCCAGCACAGCCGCCCTGGGCTGTGAAGGAACAGTTGCCATCTGTGGACTCACCTGTGGTGCGTAGGGAGATCCAAGACACTGTTCTGGACCCCACGGCAGCTCGAGGCTCGTGTGGCACAGCTAACGGCCCCGGCCGTTGCCCCGCCCACACAGCCCCCAGCACAGCCCCGTCCTGGGCTGTGAAGGAACAGTGGCAACTGCCTATGGGTGGGGATATCAGTTCCACTGTTGCCATCTGTGGGCTCGTGCATCTCGGATATCCCAACCTCCATCCCCGCCAACTGTGTAACCTCCTCACGTGTGTCATACACCGTCCCTGTATGCCTCTTGTCTGTCTTGTCTGTTAACCTACCCAACCTACCTCCCCAGCTTACCGACTTCCTTCACCTGTCATACCACTCTCACCTGTAAAAAAAGGGCACTCTGTCCCACAAAAAATTACGCCCCATACATAGCTGTCCATGTCGCAGACATGTCCGCTGGACATCTAAACTGTTAATTACAATTGGCTGTACAACAAATATTAATGTTGTCCTGACACCTCTCTCAGAGGTGGAAGGTTTCAAATGTCTCACCAAAATACATAGAAATATACAGCTGTTGCTGCAAAAGACATGGGCATCTATGGGCCTTACCTACACCCTTCCTGCAAATCCCACGCTTCTTTCCCTACTGTCTTACCTCTTTGTGACCCCTTTTCACCACTTTCCTGTCACCCCTTTTTCTTTTCTTTCAAAGAAAATAGCTGGTGTGTGTGCCAGGTTAGTGGAGCTCACCGCCAGTAGCAAGCGTGAGCTCCGTAAACGAGCAGAGACCTGGTTTAGTGCCTAAAAGTGCCTTTATGGCACTTTGATTGACAGGTCCCGTACTCAGTCTGAAAGTTTGCTAAGAAAAATAAATTCCCACTGTCAGTCTCGAACCCAGGACCTTGGTAACATTAGTCTGTATGACCTACCACTAAGCCATGCCTGCTTTACAAGAACACAGTGCTAAAATAAATATAACATGTAATAGTAGGAATCAGTATAAAGGCAATATAGGAGATGTACTATCCAAAGCATGTCAGGTAGAGTTGTAATGGCCAAATTACTGGATTCCCATACTAGTTCAGTGTGAACAGAAACAGCACTGCTACCTGTTAGCTTGTACATAATAATGTAAGGTAATGTACATATGTGAAGGTATGTATATCTACACACACATATATATAAATATATATTAATACATATGAAATATAATCGTAGGTCTCAGTAGCCATACACACTCACTACAGGAAAAAGTTAACATAATTGCTGCAACCTGAATCTGCAACACAGCCTGACCCCTGTGTGACCTACTTACCCTTCTAACTGCTTACAGGTGGCCTCAGCACTTTGATTGACAGGTCCTGTACTCAGTTTGAAAGTTTGCAAAGTAAAAAATTCCCACTGTCAGTCTCGAAACCAGGACCTAGGTAACATTAGTCTGTTTGACCTACCACTAAGCCATGCCTGCTTTGGAAGAACACACTGCTAAAATAAATATAACATGTAATAGTAGGAATCAGTATAAAGGTAATATAGGAGATGTACTATCCAAAGCATGTTTGGTAGAGTTTTAATGGCCAAATTACTGGATTCCCATACTAGTTCAGTGTGAGCAGAAACAGCCCTGCTACCTGTTAGCTTGTACATAATAATGTAAGGTAATGTACATATGTGAAGGTATGTATATCTACATACATATATATAAATATATATTAATACATATGAAATATAATCGTAGGTCTCAGTAGCCATACACACTCAATACAGGAAACAGTGAAGATATATGCAGCAACCAGAATCTGCAACACAGCCTGGCTCCTGTGAGACCTACTAAGCCCTTTAACTGCTTAAAGGTGCCTCCAGCACTGTGATTGATAGGCCCTATACTCAACTCAAAAGCAGAATATGAGCATACTAGTAGGCCCTACCACAAGACCATTGTAACACTAGTCTGTATGACCTACCACTAAGCCATGACTCTCATACAGGAATATAGTGCTAAATAAGTGGAACATGTAATAGTAGGAATGAAGATAAAGGCAATATAGTATGTCTACTACCCAAAGCATGTCAGGCAGACTTTTATAGTCCCAATTACTGGATTCCCATACTAGAGTAGTGTTAATGGAAACAGCCCTGCTAATTGTTAGCTTGTACCCAATAATGTCAGCTAATGTACATATATGAAAGTATGTATATGTACACAGATATATATATATATATATTTATATAGCAATACATATGACATATAGTTGTAGGTGTCAGTATGCATACACACTCACTACAGGGAACAGGCAAGATAAATGCAGCAACCTGAATCTACAACACAGCATGAAGCATGGGAGATGTACTAACCTTCACACTCACAGAACACTGTCAACAGCATACCAGCATGGTCCACGCCCTACAATCTGAAAGGGCAACGCCTATCTCACATACCCTTTTATAGCAGTGTCCTGAAATCACAGTGAGACATGCAATTAGTACACACCCAGCTGCTTGCAATTAGCAAATGCTGCCTTACAATTGGTGCAGAGGCCATCACATGGACCTATGCAGATACCTACAAAAGTATTTAGTACCCACACTCCACTCATGCAATACAGTCATTGCACAAACCTAATGAGAAAGAGAGAGAGAGAGAGAGAGAAGACAAAATATACAGACAGCCAGCAGCAAAACAGCAGCAGCAGCAGCAGCAACAGCAGCAAAATTCAAGCAGCACGACTGACACACCAAAAGCTGCCACAAACACAGGTAATGCAAAGTAGCAGGTTAATCCTGTGTATACTGTGACACCTCCAAATGTATCATAGTTCACTATCTATAGGTATGTCCATGAGATAGGTTGTGTGTAGATAGTCATGAAATATAAACATATGTAATATTGTTGTACATGTGGGCCATAACTAACACTTCCATAGCTTAGAACACAAGGCCAGTTGTGCATATGATGCAGTAGTTCCCAGGGTCAGTAGAGGTTCCTCCTCATTGGTGTGGGACCACTGTGTATGTATGGCACTGTTCAGGTACATATCCTGTAGTATGGCCATGGATTAATATCAGTCTGTCATGTGGTGCTATGTCCTCCAGGGGTGAATGTAGCACACATCCAGGGATACCATTTCGTAACAGTGATGATATGTGTTCTGCAATGATGAGGGTGGCTCTCACCTGGACATGTGAGAGGATAGGGAGGTTACAGTCATCTGGGATAACTAATAACACGTGTGTAGGACAATGGGAGTACCTGCACCTAAACTGTCTGCAACATTGTTGGCAATATCTGTGCATTTGGTGAATGTGAAGCATCTTAACACTGCAGACAACAGATGCCTTCCCGTCATGTGAATCTGCCCTGTGCTGCAGTAGCCTCCTACTATTGTTATACAATATGCCTGTATCTGTAGTCCACTGGACAGGATTAATAAGTGGTGTGCAGTTGTTCTGGGTTAGATAACTGTGTGCACAGTACATGCAGTATGTGGGATGTCTGTGGTAAGCATATGCAAATGTGCTGGCGGTGTGTGTTGTGGCTTCCACTGGCCCAGTGGGCTGCATGGATAGCATCACTGCCATAACTACTGAATAACTGTGTAATAACATGCATACATAGCAAGGTAGTGTATTGTGCTTGTGGTGTTGTTCAGATATGTATATCCAGGCTGAGTAATTTGTGTCCACATCACAGGGTTGGATGGCAGCACACATCCAGTATGTATGGATGAACACCCAGAATGTGTCACACGTGTCACCTGTGCAGACGATCTGGCCATTACCTGTGCATCCCCACAACACACACACATGCAACATATGGCAGAAGTACTATAGCAGTACACACATGTTCATAGGTTCATACTAGGCTATCTGCCCGAGGGCATTTACAAGCCTAGCCCATCGTTTTGTGGCTTACGCCACCCCTTTAGTATGGGGAACCATACCCATTATTTTGCTGTGCCTCTGTCGAGCAGTGACACTGAGGTAATCCCTGGGGTATATCTGCGATCTCCCATCCATTGGTCAAGATTTCTCTTGAACAAGGCCAGCGAGGTGCTCTGCCTCACATATACCGTGATTTTGTTCCACAGCATAGGAAGTGTTTGGGTGATGAATCTATCCCTCCAGCATGTCCTATTAATAGCCGTGTCGAGGTTTAAGTCTCCTGGCCTTGTGGCTCTGATGGATCTAGATTTTCTTAGGTGAAGCATATTCATCAAATCTGGGTCTGACATGGCCTTGTATGTTGGGCAAAGGTCACCTCTGAGCAAGCGGTAAGCGACTGAATAGAACATACATGGACATGCTGGAGGGGCAATTCTAACTGAGAAGCTCCTTTACTCTGTAATGAGCTCGAACAGTTGAGAATGAACAGTTCATAGGTTCATACTAGGCTATTTGCCCTAGGGCATTGGTAAGCCTAGTAGAATGTGTTTGTCTTTTGCCACCCAATCACAAGTTATGCTGCTATGCCCTTGTCCGACTTTAGTATACTATGCCTCTGTCTAACAGTGACATAGAAGTGATACCTGGGGTACAACTATGATCTCCATCCACTCATCCAGATTCCTATGGAAGAGAGTCAATGAGGGACTCTGCCTAACCAGTAGTGTGAGCTCATTACAGAGTGAAGGAGCCTCTTGGTTAGGAATATGCCCCTCCAGCATGTCCATGTATGTCAGTGCTGAGGTCCAGCTCTCCTGAGCATGTGGCTGTATGGGACTCTGATTGCCTGAGGTACATCACGTTCATTACTGCTAGGTAGGACATGGCTGTATATGGCATGCACAGATTGCCCCTGAGTCCAGCTGGATTCACTTTACCTGGGCAGCATATGACATCTGTGTGAGCCATTGCTGGGTCTGTGCTGTCATCCAGATGCCACAGGGGACCACGTGCACGTGGCTCTGGACAGTCCCAACAGGGAACTGTGTCCAGTCAACACACCCTGCTTCCGATGACAGTACCCAGTCTGGGTTAGTACGGATACGCCCGTAGCACCCCTGCCAGGCACAGGTACCGTGTCCGTGCCCACAGACACTGATTTGGATGACCTGACAGGTGCAGTCTGTGGCTGTCCACAAAACCCTGTACATGGCAGCCATTATGTGGGACTGTGCGTGCTTACACACATGCAGAAACCTAACACCTAGGGCAAACACATACACACACACACTGCACCAACAACGGTCCACCCTGTACTGCTGCCCCTCACAAACACACATACACACACATGTCAATTGGTGTTACCAGTGGCGGCTTGGGCATATCTAACCCACACCCTGTGCATATGATGACACTGTGCCACCTCCTGCATACTACAACATCGGTGCAGGTAAAGGTAAACACGTTGCTGATGCACAGGGTGACTACATAGATGTGTATAAGTAGTAACATGTTGGTAACTGTTGTGTGTTGCAGTATAAATGTGTGTATATCCCATCAGTCCTGCTGCAGTAACTGTATGAATGTCCTCAATTGTTATCTGCACCCATACTACTTAACAAAGTGTACCTGCTGCACACCATCACATGCTAACATTGACTATGGCAATGTGCATCTTGTGCTGTTATGTAGATTCAGCTACATGTATCTGTTCTGTCACACATGCATTTATACACACCCTGCTACCCACACACATGCACACGCTCACCTGCCATTCCCATTATTTATCACCCTACATGAGTAGCTGTTGATACATGACAGGTACACATTTCAGAAGTGCACTATGTTGTTTACTACTGGCATCCCCTTCTCTACCTGTACTCACAGGGTGCAGGCAACCTCATCAGTTGGAAGATGTAATGTGCATCAGGTACTGTAGTACCCTGATTGCCACAGCAAACATGCTTCCCATACGGAAATGCACACACAGACACATCCCACATCCACACACTTGCCACATTCAGGCTTCAGAACACTATCTAGGTATATTCGGCACATGTGCATGTTCAAGTAGCATGTAACACTATACTGAGTACTGGCACTTAGTTGTCTGTTGTCATGTTGTCTGTATAGAATAAAAGAATTGTTTTATTATCCTACTCCGTTTTGTGGACATTACTTGAACAAGTGTTACCTTACATGTGTTATCAGTACCAACACCTTCTGTTTTGTAGTTTTGTTTGTATAGGGTGCTATCAACATCACTGCTTGTTAAGGGTAATGACCACCCTGCAGTGCATAGCCCCATGTGGCAAAAAGCCACATCCCACCCCATCATTGTGCACACACACTAACCCCACCAACAGTAAAACACATACTTTCCATTTGCAAGATTCAAACCCACACCTAACTGTGCAATGACAGTAGAAACAGACACATTAGCAGAGTGTGCTATTTGCAGTAGTTGGAGAAACCTTTACTAATGCTGTACTTAGAGGGTGCTGACATCATCTGTGTGTAGGAGGAGGGATGTGCACCCTGTAGTGTGTTCTCCCAGTTGGCAAAAGGCAGTTAACCCTCCCAGCATAGTGCACACACATAAACCACACTCATACATTCCCTTTGCAGGATTCAAACCCCCACCTAACTACGTTATGACACTGAAGAAAGACACATTAGCAGAGCTATGCAAATTACTGGAGGACTTTACTACAGGTGATATAGTTATACAGTCCTGACATCATCACTATTTCAAAAGGGGGTCTGCATCCTGTACGATACTGTCACGGTTGCTAATAGGGACATTTCCCACACACACATCGATGTGTTGGAGGTTTGCATATGTGGGGGATCCAGAACACCAGTGTGATTAGTATATGGTTTGATTGCAACAATGAGGGATATACTCCCAGTGGTGATTAGTGTTACTCATGTTTGTAAAGATCAGCTCTAGTATATCTGCCCCTCTTGTGGGAAGGTTGGTTACCTGTTCCATAGCCAAAGAATGTCTGATCAATGGGAATCTTAGAGCTTGGGTATTGTGGCCTGTGTAATGTACACAGTCTATGTTTGGGTAGCTGGCATCACCCAGTATGATGGTGTTTGCAGAGTAATCTAAACTCTCCTGTGTCAGCATGAAGGCTGTGTGGGAGACCTGAGTTTGAGAGGGTGCTGTAAGAGCTCCTCTGTGTCTCTTTCCATGTGGTCCAGGGAGTGCGTCCCAACAGGTAGCTGACTGTGACCCTCCCCTTGCTCTGTCTGGAGGGCTGCACGTCTGTCAACAGCTCATGTCAAGCAAGTGCACACCCCTCATAAATGATGTGGAAACCTTCAAAGGCCCAAGGCCTGTTGAAAATATGGACCAGACTGCAGATACCTGTATAGAGGCATTCTGTGGACACATTCAGGAATGCATGGATCATGAAGCCACATATGAAAGCATGACCCAATTCTCCAAAGGCAGATGTCCTGGGCGGACACCAGCCATAAACACACTATACAATAGAAGGATGGCGCCACTACATGATACAACAACCTCCCAAAATGTGAAGGCACCACTGATGAGTATTGGAAGACAACTACAGGCACCCATATGATTGTCTAAGGCCATCTTTGAGAGAGGATTCCACAAGCCACTGAGGATAATCACAAGGCTGCCTGTAGTTATGTTAGTAACCTGGGTGGTACTACCCAGATATGCTCAGAGGTAATACAATATGTCACACAAAATATAAAACACACAGACATTGCCATCATCCTAGTGGACAGGTTCAATGCTGCCTTCTCTCCCACCACACCAAAGGGAACATATGTCTCGCATCACAGTGCTTCCCCTGACATCACAGATGCTCAGGTAAGAGATGCCCTTCCCAAAGCAGTAAACACTGCATCAATGGGACCAGACAGTGTCCCAGGCTGTGTCCTACATGAACCACAAGAAGAGCTACACCCAGACATAACACCACTGTTCAATCCCAGCCTTAATACATGATATGTGGCCAGAGAGTGGCATACAGCAACAGTGGTCCCTCAACATGCAGGTGGTGCCGTCACGGATCCTGGACACTACTGCCCCATATGTCTGACTAGCTTTGTCTGCAAAGCTATGGCAAGAATCATCAAGAACCTCACATATCTAGATATTGTGGACCTACAGACATGTCACCATACACAGTTTGGCTTTGTCAATGGCAAATCCTGCCTATCAAACCTGTTTGCTTTGTTTGAAACAGTCACCAAGGCCACTGTCAAGGGGTAGGAGGTCCACACAGCCTACCTGGACCTTGCATAAGCCTTGGATACAATACCCCACTTGTGCATTCTAGGAAGCTCACCAGTGTACATATTAACCCCTATGTCACTATGGGTATTGCACAGTGGCTCAAGGGCAGAACACACATGGTAGAATTGCTGGAGCCATGTCAGCCTCCAACCTGGTACAAGTGGTGTCCCACAAGGCAAAGCCCTAGGGGCTGTCATGTTCATTATATATTTGTCATAGGTACAGGCCAACATGGAAGTACTGTGGCTCAGCAAGTCACAGGTGACTGCAGACTGAACACCATAATCAACTCAACAGCTAACACACGCATCCTCCAAAAGGGACTCTTGCAAACACACGACTTGTGCCACAGCCATGGCCTCAACGTGAATGACAGAAAGAGTATAGTCATCCCCTTTGTCAAACACTAAATGACCACAATGTACCACATATGTGTTAATCCAGTAAGTGCAGACCAAGGAATTATGGACCTTGGGGTACACAGGTTGATAGCATTCTACCATTTGACAACAACATGGACAAAGTGGTTAGGTAAGCATGTGATATGGGCCACATCATCATGGGATCCACATGTAGGCCAGGGAGGACATTGTGCCCTTTACTCATCCCTCATCATGCCCATAATTGACTATGATGAACCTGTCGGCATGCACCTTACCAGACACCTGCAGCAACTGGGGCTACCACATATCTACCTCGACAAGGGGATCAAAGTGCTCAAACAGATGCCACATACTGACTGGTTAAAGTAGCAGCAGCTGTACTCAGTGACATACTGCCTCTTCATAGGCAATCTGTGCCTGACATAGAAGGCCAGGTCATACCCTCACGTAATGGCCATGCTGCATCCCAGAATATCCAGATCCCACCAGGATACACACTGGAAATACTTGAACTTCAGGAGTGATATACATAGGACATGGTGGAGAGGCACATTCACAACTCAGAGGCACCCTTCATTCCTGATTATTATCCCAATAGAGGTTAGGTGGACTGACTCAGTGACTATCTTCAAGAGCGATATTAATGACTGGATGTGACATTGTAGGGTTACGCTGGGTATCACTTATGTGTCACTGTGAGAAAGAGGCACAGTATACTAACCTTGGAAAAGGGCATAGCAAGACAGATTCACAATGCATGTTGAAAGGCACGCACATTCTGGCTAGGTGGATACATGCCCTGGGCAGATATCCCTGTACGAACCTATGGACCTATGTCTCTTTTTCACCATTGGCCCTATGTGCTGTCAATCACCAATGTAATCTCAATACTGCGGTAGCATGTGCAAAGGTCAGTTGTCAGTCACCTCTATGGCACAGTTGTGGAATATGTGTGTCATGTAGTAATGTCACAGCTGCCACATGTACACAGTCAACCCTATCCCCTACCCATTGATGTACATCACATGTATGAGATGGAAACACATGGCCAAACTGTAACAGCAACATACAAGTCAGTCCGATGCATGGACACATATGACTCAGTCATTGTCCATGCCACCACAGCTGATGTGGGATGTCGCTCACTGGGATACGTGATAGGGAACATGGAAGGGATCACTGAGCAAGTGACACAGGCTGGTAGACCCCTGACCTTGGTTGGCATCAGACCCTCACCAGGGATTCCGACAAATTACTGAATGCTAATGAATAAGTGTATCTACAACACCATAGCTGAATGGTTCTTAGCATGCAGTCACTGCATTGCTATGGAATACTGTCTTACCACTCCCACAAAAGGTGAGAACATGCAGCTCCTGTACATTAACAACATGTAGACTTTATGCCCCAGACCAGGTGTGCATCCTCACTACTAGGCTGATAGCATCTACATCTCACACTGTATATACACATCCCACATGCAGCATCTGCACAGAAGACCACGGTCATAATGTTACCCTGTGCAAATACCATGTATTCACATGTGGCAGGCATCACACATGGTAAATATTGAAAGTCTCAGGTACATATGTGTATTTGGCACACACATACATCATGTGTTCATTGCCATAACCGGTGTAATCAATGTCATGCATTATTGTGAGGGACAACCCACACACATGGGCATTCTGTGTGTGCACAACACACATGGCATGTCTGTAATCAAAAGCCATACATAATTGTGATATCGTTTAGAAATGGGTATGTGCATCCTGTAGTGTGTTTTCCCAGTTACCAAAAGGGATGTTTCTTTCATACACACTTACCCCCCTTCACACACACTTGCCACCTGCTGGATTCAAACCCCTACCTAACTATGTTATGACACTAGAGACGGACGCATTAGCACAGCGTGCTATTCGCATTACTGGGGAATGTCCTTTCCCCTGATATACTTGTAGGGTGCTGACATCATCAGAGTTTAGAAAGTGGAATGATCATCCTGTGGTGTGTTTTCCCAGTTGCCAAAAGGGATGTTTCTTTCATACACACTTACCCCCCTTCACACACACTTGCCACCTGCTGGATTCAAACCCCTACCTAACTATGTTATGACACTAGAGACGGACGCATTAGCACAGCGCTATTCGCATTACTGGGGAATGTCGTTTGCCCTGATATACTTGTAGGGTGCTGACATCATCAGAGTTTAGAAAGTGGAATGATCATCCTGTGGTGTGTTTTCCCAGTTGCCAAAAAGGATGTTTCTTTCATACACACTTACCCCCTTCACACACACTTGCCACCTGCTGGATTCAAACCCCTACCTAACTATGTTATGACACTAGAGACGGACGCATTAGCACAGGCGCTATTCGCATTACTGGGGAATGTCCTTTCCCCTGATATACTTGTAGGGTGCTGACATCATCAGAGTTTAGAAAGTGGAATGATCATCCTGTGGTGTGTTTTCCCAGTTGCCAAAAGGGATGTTTCTTTCATACACACTTACCCCCTTCACACACACTTGCCACCTGCTGGATTCAAACCCCTACCTAACTATGTTATGACACTAGAGACGGACGCATTAGCACAGCGCGCTATTCGCATTACTGGGGAATGTCCTTTACCCTGATATACTTGTAGGGTGCTGACATCATCAGAGTTTAGAAAGTGGAATGATCATCCTGTGGTGTGTTTTCCCAGTTGCCAAAAAGATGTTTCTTTCATACACCCTTACACACACACTTACCCCCTTCACACACACTTGCCACCTGCTGGATTCAAACCCCTACCTAACTATGTTATGATACTAGAGATGGACGCATTAGCGCGGCGCGCTATTCGGATTACTGAGAGAATCTTTTTCTCCAATATACTTATAGGGTGCTTACATGATCAGTGTCTAGAAAGGGGGATGAGCATCCTCTGGTGTGTTTTCACATTTGCTAGGGGTAACATTTGGACCAAGTGTGTGAGCATGCCCAGTTCAGCCTTCCTGTGGCATGTTGTGTGAAACATGTCTCATTTATCTAAGTGTGTGAGCATGCCCAGTGTGGGCTTTACATATGTTGAACTCTGCAGCCCATCACATTTGTGGATGAGTGTGACCTTCAACAAATACCTCCAGTTTATGGTTGTGTGTTCTGTGCCATGTTGTGTAGTTACTGTCCGAATGATTGTTGGGGAAAGGCAGTCCATACAGCCTACCTTGGCCTTGCTAACACTTTCAACACAATACCCCACTCAGGTATTGTGGAAAACCCTAACAACTGAAATGTAAACCCATATGTCACAAGATGGGTTGCAAACTGGCTTAAGGACGGGACCCACAGGGTTAGAGTTGCTGGCACTATGTTAGACTCCAGGCTGGTCACAGGTGGTGTCACACAGGGCTCAGTCCTTGGCCACCATTGTTTGTCATGTACTTCCCAGGAGTACAGGCCAACATGGGAGGGCTTTGGATGACAATGTTAGCAGATGACTGCACACTGGGCACCATAGTGGACAGTGCATCACACACAGATATCATTCAGAAGGGACTCACAGTAACTGATAGCTGGTGCCAGGGCCATGGCCTGAAGTCAGAGTGCACAACATGTGTAGACATACCCTTCAGGAAAAGCAAGGTGACCCCAAGCTACCATATAGGTGGCAATCCTGTAAGCACAGAGGAGGTTATCATGGACCTGGGGACCCAGGTTGACATTCGCCATTCTTCTGAGACTCACATTGCTAAAGTGGCTAGGAAGACCTTCTACATTGCCCACCTGATAAGGATGGGATTCACATCCAGCTCTAGTGGGTCATTGTTCCCCTGTACTCTTCAGTTATCAGACCGGTGATCGAGTCAAATGCCCTATTCTGGCTGTATCTCACCCAACATCTGCAGCAATTGGAGACACCCTGACTGTCCCCCACCTAAAGGATCAAGGAACCACAACAGCTGTCATATGCTGCCAGATTGAAGACACTCACACTCTATTCACTCACATACTGTCTGCTTAGAGGTGACATGTGCCTGACATGCGAGGCCATGTCCAAACAGGGATTAATGGACATGCTCCACCTCAGACTCAGAAGATCCACCTGAACCACTAGTGCAGGTGACTGACACCTTAGCAGGGATGTATGTTGGACATGTTGGAGGGATGGAGTTATCACCGGAGACTCCCTATGCTGTGGAATACAATCCTGGTCCATTTGAGGCAGATCACCTTGCTGGCTGTGTTCAAGAGGTATCTTGACCTAATGCTAGTCGGAGAATGTGTTTGTCCATCAACACATTGTAAGCGTAGTTTGACATGTCATATGTCTTGTTTAGTATACTGTGCCTCTGTCTACCTGTGACATAACATTGATACCCAGGGTAAACCTCCCATCTCCCATCCACTCATTAGGATTCCTGTTGAGGGGACTCAACCAGTGTCTTTATGGACAACCTGTACTGGTAGTTTACTCATGTGTGGGGGTGGCTTCTGTGTTTTGGATAATGCAGTACAGCCTGTCCTATATATGTCAGTGCTGGGGTTCAGGTCCCTGATGTGCATAGCTCCCTGCCATTCAGATTGTACAAGGTGCAGCATGTGCATTGATTCCAGCTTGGACATGGCTTTCTACATCAGGCACAGCTTGCATCTGGGTGGACAGCATGGCAGTGTGTGGAGCTGCACTCTGTTTAATCAGACTACACATTACATGTGTTCCAGCTCTGTCATACTCCTGGTGAGGTACTGTTGTGGACTTTACAGGTGCTGGATGTGTGTGCATGAGGTACACCCACAGGGGCTGTTGTGGTCATTTCTAATGCTGATGAAAGATAACTGCAGAACCACAATGACCTCCCCTTAGCTAGATGTCAGACAGCATGGACCATACAATCACAAATGAAAACAGGACCCTCTCCACAAAGGGAAAGTGTCCTGTCTGGTGGACCCCAGCCATAAACAAACTGTATGAGAGATGAGGGTTACTAATGCAAGACAGAGCTACATCTCCAAAAGGGAAGACAGCTGTGATCAGCACTAGTAGAAAGCTACATTATCTCATAAAGACTTGCAAGGTCAACTTGGGGACATAAATCACCAAAGACAATGAAGGTAACCACACTGCTTTCTTCAGTTATGTCAGACACCTGGTTGTGAACCTTCGGATATGCTCAGAGTTGGTACACAACAACATATATTCCAGTGACCTGACAGATATTGGCAACATTCCGGCGGACAGCTTCAGTGCGATGTACCCCTCCCTCACCCCCAAAACAAGATAGTTATCACTGCTGTATGTAACCTCACTGTCATCTTGGATGTCCATGTGAGAGCCACACTCAGCAAAGACAAGTACACAGCATCCATGGGACCTGCTGGTGTCTCCGGTTGCATGCTATGTGAACTCCAGAAGGGGCTGGACCCATATATACAACTGCTAGTTAACCTTAGTCTTGCTACAGGATATGTACCTGAACACTGGCATACGGCAACAGTGGTCCCACTCCACAAGGGAGATGCCTCCACAGACCATGGCAACTACCACCACACAGGCTTAACCAGCCTTGTCTGCAAAGATATGGGAGGAGTCATGGAGCTCTTACACAGACACATTACTGACCTACAGACCCTTGTTCCCACCTAGTTCAGCTTTGTACAGGGCAGATCCTGCCTTTTGCACCTTTGCACCCGTAAAGTACCTACCATGAAGATCAGGGTTCTTCAACACATGTCATATGCTTCCGGAATAGAGGAAGTCCAGCTTTGTTCAGTGTGATACCATACTTACAGGTGACCTATGCCTGACATACAAGCCCATGTCCAATCAGGATTTGGTAGACATGCTCCACTGCAAGCAATCCAAATCCACCAGAGCCATGAAAGCTGAGTATTTGAACCTCAGCACATACATGTATAGGACATGCTGGAGGGACAGAGCCATAACTCAGAGGCATCTCACACTCTAGCAGAGTATCCCAGTTCATGTTTGACAGAGTCCCTCACTGACTCTCTTCAGGAGACATCTGGACAACTGCATATGAGACGGAGGCACAGACTAGTCAGAGACACAGTCATGTTATTCAATGACGTAAGGGGGTCATAATGTGTCACTACTAAGTCAGAGGCACAATAGTCAGAATCTATTCTGTACACTTATTACCACTATAAGGGGTGGCAATAGCCACATCACTATGGCTAGGCTTATACATGCACTAGGGCAGATAGCCTAGTAGTACACTATGACACTATGAAACACCAGTGTATGTGTAGCTATTGTCAATCAAACAGTATGATGTGGCTTGGGGGTCTTGATATCTCCCTGTATTCCAACATTGTTTTGTCTATTCCTTCTAGCATGTCTAGGGATCAGTTGCTAGTGTCCTGTCCTGCTCAGCTGGTGAACCTGGGAATATTGAGGCACTGTTACAGTTGCCTCATGTACACTGACAACCCTCTCCTTCTGCCATAAAACACACATACATGTGAGAGATGCAACTATATAGCCAAAGTGGAGGCTGAGCTCTCTCAGCATAGGACTAGCAAGACTGGAGAGAGGGTGAAGGTAACCACACACACATCTTTAATCCAGTCTCACATGGCACTGTCACAACTTAAGATCATACACATAGACACACAGAGACACTCTCGGAGGCTCTGATCAGAGGTCTACCAGGATGGCGGTGGCCACCACAGCAGACACTCACACAACTGCCTCCACAGGGCACAGCACATGCAACACATTGACCACAGAGTCGGTGTGCCAAAGAGTCACAGCCCTTAAGGCCAAACACAATGCCAGACACACTTGTCATAGGTGACTCCATAGTCAGACACACTGATGTCCCACTCACCAGATCAGGTACAGAGGAGGTCACAGTAAGCTGCCTATCGGGTACTGGAATCCACCGCATAATGCAAGCACTCAGGTCACTAAACTGCAAGTACAGGTCTGACCCAGTCATAATCCATGCTGGTGTGAACGACCTGAGATGTACCTCCCTGGACTACATGGAAAGAGACATAGAGGATCCCTCTGATTATGTAGGCCAGGCAGGTATGACCCTGACCTTCGGCAGTATCCTACCTTCACCAAGTATGATGCCACATAAACAGAGACAAGATGATCAGCTGCAGTATTTTGCTTAGACTATGGTGTCATTCTAAGGGGGTCCAATGTCGGTCTGCCTGGGATGAGATGCTGGACAGGCCATGGTGATTTGCAAGGGATGGCTTGCACCTGTCACCCCTGGGCTTCCGGATTTGAGATGATGCTCTTGCCACCCCCATTGTGCCTTTTTTATGCAAGATTCAGATTCTACACCTACCACCCTAGAACACAGTAAAGGAAAGACACTAAGGCTAATGCTGCTCAATGCCCAAGGTCTCTACCTCAAGCTGCACACACTCTATGCCCTTCTCAGTATGTAGCACATTGATGTCTGTGCTGTGCCTGAAACCTGGTTCACAGTTTCTGACAGCACCCCGGCACTATCGGGTGTTACCTCATCTCATGCATTCCGGCACCAGCATCCCGACAACACCAAGAAGGATGGTGGGTCTCCATATTCATCAAGGACACCCTCACCTCATGGTTGGTGGCAACACACGATGCATTGGAGACCATCCAGGTGCCAGTGACCGTAGGCAAGACTGCTCTGCAGTTTGTAGCATGTTACATGCCACCCGCTCAAACTCAGGTACCTCACACAGCTATCCTGCAAACACTGAAGGGGATAAATGTATCTCCAAACACCATCCTACTGGATGATTCCAACTATCCACATATAGACTGGGATCACTAATCATGCCACAACACTCTAACACAAAGGTTCCAAGAGTTCATACACTGAAATGCCATGGAACAACTGGTCCCAATCCCCTCAAGTGGAGGCAACTTACTAGAACACATCATCACAAACATGGGGTCACACTCTTCAACACCAGACGTATACCCATCATTGCTGAGATCAGATCATGGACTACTCTCAGTGGGAGTCCACATCCCATCCACACCCCAGATGGGAAAAGAAACGGTGAAGACCTTGTCAAATGCCGACTTCACATTTCTGAGCACTGGTGTGGTCTCTTTCAAGGCCCCCAGGCCAGCGGACACCATTACCCAAGCCACTGTATCACTTAGATATGCCTTCTACCAGCACCTCCAGGACTGCATGGTTCAGGCAATCCCAAATAATAATGACTCTTTGTACCACAGGCAAGCATCCAGTCTGGTGGACCCTAGCCATAAACAAGCTGTACAACACAAGGAAGGAGCTACTACAAGATAGAGTGTAATCCGTAGGGGGGAAGACACCGCCTCTGATTGTGGGTAAAACACTGGGTTCCCGCATACAATCATCCGAGGCATGTTTAGAGAGTAAACCCACTCAGGACTCCAGGGACAATCATGAGGCCTTTTTTTACCTATGTTTGAAACCTGGGAGGAAACTCCCAGATATGCTCAGACTTATTTCAGAATGATGTTGATATCACTGCACCTACAGACATTGGCAACATACTGGCTGACAGGTTCAGTGCAGATTCCCCCCCTCCCACCAACTGGGGGGGTATGTACACCAGAGGATTGTAGCCGCCCAAACATCTCCACTGCTGGGGTGGGAACTGCTCAATCCAAGGCAGAAAACACTTTATCCATGGGACCAGATGGTGTCCCCAGTTGTGTGCTCCATGAACTCAATGAGTAATTACACCCGCAGTTAGGGCAGCTGTTTAATCTTAGCCTCACCTCAGGATATGTTCCCAAGGAGTGGCATACAGCAATGGTGGACCAACTTCACAAAGGGGGTGCCTCCACCAACCCCAGAAACTACCATCCCATCACCTTGACAAGCCTGTTCTGCTAGGCTATGGAGAGGATCATAATGGGAATTCTAAATGAAGACATAGGGGACTTGCAGACATTGGGTCCAATCCAGTTTGGCTTTGTCAAGGGCAGATCATGCCTTTTAAACTTGGTTGACTTTTTAAAAACACTCACCCAGGCCATTGACGTGGGCAAGGCAGTCCACACAGCCTACCTTGACCTGGCAAAGGCTTTCGACACAATACCCCACTCAGGTATCATTGAAAACATCACCAGCTTAATTGTGAACCCATACATCACAGCATGGGTTGCAAACTGGCTAAGTGACAGAACACACAGGGTCAAAGTTGCTGGTGCCAGTTCACACTCCAGAGCTGTCACAAGTGGTGTCCCACAGGGCTCAGTCCTGGGCACACATTTGTTCAGTATCTACTTTTCAGAAGTACGAGCAAGCACAGGAGGATTATGGCTGACAAAGTTTGAAGATGACTGCAAACTGGGAAGCATAGTTGGAAACCCATCTGACACAGACATCCTTCAGAAGGGTCTCATAGAGATGGCTAACTGGTGCCACAGCCATGGCCTTGCATTACACACTAAACAATGCATAGCCATACCCTTCAGGAAGAACAAGGTTACCACTACTTCCCATCTAGGTGGCAATCCTCTAAGCACAATGTACGTTATCAGGGACCTGGGCACCCAGATTGACAGTGACCTTTTGTTTGACACTCACATTGCCAGGGTAGTTTGGAAGGCCTTCTACATTGGCCACCTCATCATGCAGTGATTCACATCTAGATCAAGGGAGGTCATTGTTCCCCTGTACTCATCACTCATCAGACCAATGATTGCATACAATGCCCCATTCAGATTGGATGGGCCCACATATTCCTCGACAGGAGGTGAAAGGGTGTCAAACATTTCTTATGCTGCCCGACTGAAGGAATTCCAGCTGTATTCAGTCGCGTACTGTCTGCTCAGAGGTGACCTGTGCCTGACATACAAGGCTATGTCCAACCCAGGATTAATGAACATGCTTCACCTCAAGACCTCTACATCCATCAGAACTACAAGGGCAGGAGACCTAAACATCAACACAGATATTAATAGGATGTGCTGAAGGGACAGATTCCTCGCCCAGAGAGTCCATATGCTGTGGAACAACATCCTGGTACATGTGAGGCTGAGCACCTCACTGGCTTTGTTCAAGTGAGATCGTGACCAATGGATGGGAGATTGCAGGTATACCCCAGGGATAACCTCAGTATCACTGCTTGACAGAGGCACAGCAAAATAATGGGCATATTATCCATCAACTTGCAGGGGTGGCAGAAGCCACAAAACTCTCTGGGCTAGGCTTATTAATGCCCTAGGGCAGATAGCCTAGTATGAACCTATGGACCTATGGACATAGGCCTGGGGCAGTTCCTGCTATTAGGACAGTGGTCTGCAGCAAGCTATATAGTAGTAGTCGGTTTTAGCCATTGGTTTTTGACCATGGCTATTCCATGTTGCTTCTTGTTGTGGTACAAACATGGGTGTGTGGTTATCCATGCTATTTATTGCTAGTCACCCTCATTTTGTATCTTGTTCCATGTTTTTGCACATGTACATCACTGTATGACGTGCAGCTGTTTCCGCAGGGTCATATGCGTGGATATGGATGTTAGTTGGGGTCCTCAGGTGTGCATATTGTACATGTTATTACATTACTTAACACATGGCATTCATGCCTCAGGTGGTGCTGCAGGGCCACCTCTGTCGGATACACATACTACACTCCCTGTACGTTTGGAAGCAGGTTGTGTCATGTTAGGCATCCCTGTTACTGTATGAGTGAGTCAGAGCAGGTATCAGTCCCAGTGTTCCTACTGACCAAGCATATGTGCTATGCGTTGCCTCTTTGCCAATGCCAGGTCATACTGGACACGCCTCCTTCTGCTAACGAGTGCAGACCTGGTTTAAAGTGCTTAAAAGTGCCTTTATGGCACTTTGATTTACAGGTCTTGTACTCATTTTGAAAGTATGGAGACAAAAATAAATTCCCACTGCCAGTCTCGAACCCAGGACCTTGGTAACATTAGTCTGTATGACCTACCACTAAGCCATGACAGCCATACAAAATCACTCTGCTAAAATAAATATAACAGTCAATAGTAGGAATTAGTATAAAGGCAATATAGGAGATGTACCATCCAAAGCATGTGAGGTAAAGTTTTAATGGCCAAATCACTGGATTCCCATACTAACCTTCACACTCACAGAACACTGTCAACAGCATACCAGCATGGTCCACGCCCTACAATCTGAAAGGGCAACGCCTATCTCACATACCTTTTTATAGCAGTGTCCTGAAATCACAGTGAGACATGCAATCAACACACACCTGGCTGCATGCAATTAGCAAATGCTGCCTTACAATTGGTGCAGGGGCCATCACATGGACCTATGCAGATACCTACAAAAGTATTCAGTACACACACTCCACTCATGCAATACAGTCATTGCACAAACCTAATGAGAAAGAGAGAGAGAGAGAGAGAGAGAGACAGAGAGAGAAGAGATAATACACAGACAGCCAGCAGCAAAACCATGAGTAGCAAACAGCAAGCAGCAAGCAAGCACCACTGACACAGCAACAGCTGCCACAAACACAGGTAATGCAAAGTAGCAGGTTAATACTGTGTTTACTGTGACACCTCTAAATGTATCATAGTTCACTATCTATAGCTCTGTCCATGAGATAGGTTTTGTGTGCATAGTCCTGAAATATATACATATGTAATATTGCTGTACATGTTGCCCATACGTGAAACTTCCGTAGCTTAGAACAGAAGGCCAGTTGTGCATATGATGCAGTAGATACCAGGGTCAGTAGAGGTTACTCCTCATTGGTGTGGGACCACTGTGTCTGTATGGCACTGTTCAGGTACACATCCTGTAGTATGGCCAGGGAGTAGTATTAGTCTGTAATGTGGTGCCATGTCCTCCAGGGGTGAATGTAGCACACATCCAGGGATACCATTCTGTAACAGTGATGCTATGTGTCCTGCAATGTTGAGGGTGGCCCTCACCTGGACATGTGAGAGGATAGGGAGGTTACAGTCATCTGTGATAACTAATTCCACTTGTGTAGGAGAATGGGGGGGGGGATATCTGCACCTAAGCTGTCTGCAACAATATTGCCAATATCTCAAACATGTTTTCCATACGGAAATGCACACACAGTAACATCCCACATCCACACACTTGCCACATTCAGGCTTCAAAACACTATCTAGGTATATTCTGGTACATCTGCATGTTACAGTAGCATGTAGCACTATACTGAGTAGTGGCAGTTGTCTGTTGCCATGTTGTTTGGATAGAGTAAAAGGAGCATTTGTTTATCCTACTTTGTTTTGTGGACATTAGTTGAAGTGTAACCTTACATGCATCATTGGTACCAACACCTTCTGTGTTGTTGTTCTGTTTGTACAGGGTGCTGTCAACATCACTGCAGTGCATAGCCCCATTTGGCAAAAGAGACATCCCACCATTGTGCACACACACCAACCCCACCCACAGTAAAACACATACTTTCCATTTGCAAGATCCAAACTCCTACCTAGATGTGTTATGACTCTACAGGCAGACACATTAGCAGAGTGTGCTATTTGCATTTGTAGGAGCAATCTTTTCCAATGCTGTACTTAGAGGGTGCTGACATCATCTGTGTTTACGAAGAGGGATGTGCACCCTGTAGTGTGTTCTCCCAGTTGGCAAAAGGCACTTTCCCTCCACAGCGTTATGCACACACACAAACCCCACTCATACTACCACACATACATTCCCTTTGCAGGATTCAAACCCCTACCTAACTATGTTATGACACTAGAGACGGACGTATTAGCAGAGCGCTATTCGCATTACTGGGAGATTTCATTTCAGTTGATCTACTTATAGGGTGCTGACATCATCAGTGTTTAGAAAGTGGAATGAGCTCCCTGTGGTGTGTTTCCACAGTTGCCAAAAGGGATGTTCTTCTCATACACACACTTACCCCCATTCACACACACACATGCCACTTGCTGGATTCAAACCCCTACCTAACTATGTTATGACACTAGAGACAGACGCATTAGCAGAGCGCGCTATTCGGATTACTGGGAGGTAGCATTTCTACTGATCTACTTATAGGGTGCTGACATCTTCATTGTTTGGAATGGGGAATGTGCATCCTGTGGTGTGTTTTCACAGTTGTTAAGAGGAACATTTGAACTAAGTGTGTGAGCATGCCCAGTTCAGCCTTCCCATGGCATGTTGTGTGAATGATGTCTCATTTATCAAAAGTGTGTGAGCATGCCCAGTGTGAGCTTTCCATATGTTGAACTATGCAGCCCATCACAGTTGTGGATGAGTGTGAACTCCAAAAATAACTCCTGTTTAAGGTTGTGTGTTCTGTGACATGTTGTGTAGTTACTGTCCAGATGCTTCCTGTGAACACAACAGGGATTATACTGTGCCTGCAGGTTTTGCATGGGATACTTTGCATACAATTGTTAACATCCATTCCTACTGACCTAGCACTGTAGTACTGTATAGTGTAGTGGTTCAGTACTTTCACTGTGGTGGACAGTATCCTGGGCTTTAGTCCTATCACTGATTTACATTTCCATACTGTGCACAACAGCCTCTTTAGGGTCCAGTTGTGCACGTCTGCACAAAGGCAGTGCCTCTATGGACTCTGGTAATTACTGCCCCATAAGCTTAACAAGTGTAGTCTGCAAAGCTATGGAGAGGATCATAATGGAGCTCATAAAGAAAGATATGGGGGACATGCAGACATTGTACCTGTCCCAGTTTGTGTTGATCAAGGGAAAGTCATGCCTTTTGTACTTGGTTGACATTATCAAAACAGTAACTAAGGACATTGATGAGGGAAAGGCAGTCCATAGAGCCTACCTTGCCCTTGAAAACACTTTCAACGCAATACCCCACTCAGGTATTGTAGGAAACCCTACCAACAGAAATGTACACCCATATGTCACAAGATCAGGTTGCAAACTGTCTGACGGACAGGACCCACAGGGTTAGAGTTGCTGGCACTATGTCAGACACCAGGCCAGTCACATGTGGTCTCACACAGGGCTCAGTCCTTGGCCCCTATTGTTTGTTATCTACTTCTCAGAAGTACAGGCCAACATGGGAGGACTTTGGCTGACAAAGTTTGCAGATGACTGCACACTGGGTGCCATAGTGGACAGTGCATCAGACACGGATATCCTTCAGAAGGGACTCACGGACACTGATAGCTGGTGCCAGAGCCATGGCCTGAAGTCAACTTGCAAAACATGTGTAGTCATACCCTTCAGGGAAAGCAAGGTAACCCCAAGCTACCATATAGGTGGCAATCCTCTAAGCACAGAGGAGGTTATCATGGACCTGGGGACCCAGGTTGACAGTCACTGTTCTGATGACACTCACATTGCTAAAGTGGCTAGTAGGACCTTCTACATTGTCCACATGATCAGGAAGGGATCCACATCCAGATCTAGTGGGTCATTGTTCCCCTGTACTCTTCACTTATCGGACCGGTGATCTGGTACACTGCCTTATCTGGATGTATCTCACCTGACATCTGCAGCAAGTGGAGAGACCCTGAATGTCCCCCAACAAAGGATAAAGGGTCTCCAACATCTGTCATATGCTGCCAGATTGAAGACACTACAGCTCTATTCAGTCACATACTGTCTGCTTACAGGTGACATGTGCATGACATGCAAGCATGTCCAACCAGGGATTAATGGACATGCTCCACCTCAAAATCGTCAGATCCACCTGAACCACTAGTGCAAGTGACTTACACCATAGCAGGGATGTACATTGGACATGTTGGAGGGTGGATTTATCACCGGAGACTCCCTATGCTGTGGAATACAATCACGGTCCATGTGAGTCACAGCACCTTGCTGGCTCTGTTCAAGAGGTATCCTGACCTGTGGATGGGAAATCATAGGTTTACCCCGGGATCGTCACTGTGTCACTGCTGGAGACAGGCACGTCCAACTAATGGGCACAGTACTGTTTCCATATAAGGGGTGGCGTACGCAACCAGACTCTGGGCTAGGCTTAGAACTGCCTTGGGGCAGATAGCCTAGTATGAACCTATGAACCTATGAACCTATCTGACCATGTTGCATTATGTTCATATGTGAACTACTTACAACGGCCTCATCCAACATCAGTAGTGTATTCCACAACATGGGTGTACATTGGCAAACACTACCGATGTGCCCAAGGCCATTTCTAATGCTTATTGGATAGTGTGTTTGTCCATCAACACATCGTAAGTGCAGTTTGACATGACATATGTCTTGTTTTGTATACTGTGCCTCTGTCTACCTGTGACACAACATTGATACCCAGGGTATACCTACCATCTCCCATCCACTCGTTAGGATCCCTGTTGAGTAGAATCAATGAGTGACTCTATGGATAACCTGTACTGGTAGTTTACTCATGCGTGGGGTGGCTTCTGTGTTATGGATAATGCAGTACAGCTTGTCCTATGTATGTCAGTGCTGGGGTTCAGGTCCCTCATGTGCATATCTCCCTGCCATTCACATTGTACAAGGTACGGCATGTGCATTGCTGCCAGCTTGGACATGGCTTTCTACATCAGGCACAGCTTGTGTCTGGGTGGCCAGCATGGCAGTGTGTGGAGCTGAATTCTGTTTAATCAGGCGACACATTACATGTGTTCCAGCTCTTTGATACTCCTGGTGAGGTACTGTTGTGGACTTTACAGTTGCTGAATGTATCTGCTGAGGTACACCCACAGGCGCTGTTGTGGTCATTTGTAATGCTGCTGAAAGATAACTGCAAAACCACAATGACCTCCCGTTAGCTAGATGTCATAACCCTCATGATTAGGTTGGTATACGGATTGTTTCTGTTAACCCTACAGCCACATTTTGTCCAATGCAGGATATCTATCACCTTGTGTCCCCATTCTGGCATTACATGTTAGGTATGTCATGGGTCGACACCTATGTGGGAATTGGTGGTCACTTACTGGATATCCACAGAGGCTGACTATACTGTTTTCACCATTTAACATGCTGACATGGCTATGGCACCAGTTGTCTGTTTCTATGTGGCCCTTTTATTGGATGCTTGTGTCAGCTGGTGTATCGGATATGTCAGGCGGCTTGTTGTCCTCTACAAACATGTTCCAGCACAGTCCTTACTTGTTGGCCTGTACCTATGGGGCATATATACCAGATGGTGAAGGTCCCAGGACCAAGCTTTGTGGGATGCCTGTTATATGTGGTTTGTAGTCTGACATGGCTGCTGCATGTCTGACCATGTCAGTTCTGTCGTTGGTCTGGTTTGCAACCCCTCTCATGACATTGGGGTGTATATATCAGCTGGTGAGCAAATCTATACGGAACACATAGGGTATTGTACAGAAGGCTTTGCAAGGTCCGGCTACACTGTGTGGACCACATTGCCCTCATCACTGACTTCAAGTACTGTTTCAACTGAGTCACACATGTTTAGGGGTGGGGTCTGCACTTTGTAAACCCACACTGGGTAGGGTCGGGTGTCAATAGATCCACAATATCATTATGTCTGTGGTACATGCTGGTCCTTTCCATAGCTGTGCAGACCAAACCTCTCATGATTCTGTGGTGGTTGTTTTACTATCCATTCAGGAGACACCTTTGTTGAGAACACCCACTGTTGTTGTACACTGCTCTTTGGGTACGTACCCTGTGGTAAGGGTGACATAATGTCAGGGAGGCGGCAGTCTGCTGGGGAAGGTATTTGGCATTATGGGGGGGGGGTTTGCACTGCACATGTCAGGATGTATGTTGGCCATACCTGTGTGTGTCTGGTATGTTGTTTGTAATATCTGTGTGATCCGGAGCATATCCAGGAATCAACAACATGCTTACTACCATCATTTGCAACAGCCTTGGGGTTATCTGTAGTGTCCTGTACAATCTGTATCATAATGGGTTCATACTAGGCTAGCCCGCTAGGGCATCTGTAAGCCTGCATGTCCATTTTGTTTGATGGATTCTGGGGAATTGTCTACACCTGTGTCAGTGCTAGTATGATACCAGGGGTATAGTGACAAACAGCTCAGAAGCTGACTTCACACTTCTTCGGACTGAGATGGTATCCATTAAGCCCACTGGGCCAGTGGAAACCACAACACACAATGGTGACTCCTGCACAGACACTTTCTACGGACATCTCCGAGTAAGCATGGACCATGCAATCACAAATGAGAATGAGACCCTCACCACCAAGGGAAAGTGGCCTGTCTGGTGGACCCCAGCCATAAACAAACTGTATAACAGATGAAGGATACTAATGCAAGACAGAGCTACATCTCCAGAATGTAAGGCAGCTGTGATCAGCAGTAGTAGAAAGCTACATTCTCACATAAAGACACCCAAGTTCAACTTGGGGACATAAATCACCACAGACGATGAAGGTAACCACACTGCTTTCTTCAGTTATGTCTGACGCCTGGGTGGGAACCCTCATATATGCTCAGATTTGGTACACAACAACTTATATTCCAGGGACCTGACAGATATTACTGACACCCTGGCAGACCAGTTCAGTGCAATGTACCCCCTCCCTCACCCCCAAAACATGATAGTTATCACAGCTGTATGTAACCTCACTGTCATCCTGGATGTCCATGTGAGAGCCGCAGTCAGCAAAGACGAGTACACAGCATCAATGGGACCTGATGGTATCCCCAGTTGCATGCTATGTGAACTACAGATGGAGCTAAACCTGTATATGCAGATGCTATTTAACCTTAGCCTTGCTACAGGATCTGTACCTGAACACTGGCGTATGGCAACAGTGGTCCCACTCCACAAAGGAGATGCCTCCACAGACCCTGGCAGCTAACACCACACAAGCTTAAACAGCCTTGTCTGCAAAGCTTTGTGAAGGGTCATTATGGAGCTTCCACACAGAGACATTGGTGTCCTACAGACCCTTGATCCCACCCAATTCAGCTTTGTACAGGGCAGATCCTGCGTTTTGCACCAAGTTGACTACTTTGAAACTGTCAGTAGAGCCGTTGATGAGGGCTACACAGTCCACACAACCTACCTGCGCTTGGCTAAGGCCTTTGACACAATACCCCACTCAGGCCTCATAGACAAGCTCAACAGCTGAAATATAACACCATATGTCACAGCATAGGTTGCAAAATGGCTCAGAAACAGAACCCATAATGTCAACATTGCAGGTGCCTTGTCAGGTTCGAAGCCAGTCACAAGTGGTGTCCCACAAGGTTGTGTCCTGGGACCTCTCTTATTTGGTATTTACTTTTCAGATGTGAAAGCAAACATAGGAGGGTTGTGGCCGACAAAGTTTACAGATGACTGCAACCTGGGCACCATAGTGAATACATCAGCCAGCACACACATCCTACAGACTGCCGTCACACAGACAGATAGCTGGTGCTGGACTCATGGCCTGAAACTGACTGCAACTGATGTGTAGCCATCCCCTTTGGGAGGAACACAGTACCCACAGATCTGTACATAGACAGCAACCCAATGAGTACAGGAAACAAATCAGACAGCTGGGGACACATGTAGATAGTGACATCTCATTTGACACCCATGTTGCCAAAGTTGTTTGACAGACTTTCTATCTTGGCCACCTTATCATGGAGGGTATTCCATCCAGACCATAGGAGGTCATTGTACCACTATACTTCTCCCTTATCAGGCCCATGCTTGAATACAACGCCCCATTTGGTATGTACCTCAACCAGCACTTGCAGCAGCTGGAGAGACCCCACAAGTACCTTACCATGAAGATCAGGGATCTACAACACATGTCATATACTTCCAGAATAACTAAAACAAGCTTTTTTCAGTGTCATACCACATACGTACAGGTGACCTATGCCTGACATACAAGACCATGTCCAATCAGGATTTGGTAGACATGCTCCACTGCAAGCAATCCACATCCACCAGAAACATGGGAGCTAAAGATTTGAACCTCAGCACATACATGTATAGGACATGCTGAAGGGACAGAGTCATAACTCAGAGGCATCTCAAACTCTAGCAGAGTATCCCAGTTCATGTTAGACAGAGTACCTCACTGACTCTCTTCAAGAGACATCTGGACAGCTGCATGTGGACAGGGGCACAGACTAGACAGAGGCATAGTCACATTATTCAATTATGTAAGGTGGTCATAATGTGTCACTACTAAGTCAGAGGCACAATATTTCGTATCTATGCAGTACACATATTACCACTATGAGGGGTGGCAATAGCAATATTCATCAAGGACACCCTCACCTCATGGTTGGTGGCAACACACGATGCATTGGACACCATCCGGGTGCAATTAACCATAGGCAAGACTGCTCTGCAGTTTGTAGCATGTTACAGGCCATCCTCTGAAACTCAGGTACCTCACAGAGCTTTCATGAAAACAGTGGCGGAGATACATGTACCTGCAAACACCATCACACTGGGTGATCCCAACTATCCAAATATAGACTGGGATCAGTACTACAGCCACAACACTCTAGCCCACAGGTTCCTAGAGTTCATACACTCACATGCCATGGAAGAACTAGTCACCATCCCCACAAGAGGAGACAACATAGTAGATCTCATCATCACAAACATGGGCTCACAATGTTCAACACCAGAGGTATACCCATCATTGGTGAGATCAGATCATAACCTACTCTCAGTGGAAGTCCACATCCCACCCACCCCAGATAGAAAAGACCACAGTGCAGAACTTCTCAGAAGCCGACTACACACTTCTAATGACTGTTGTGGTCTCTTTCAAACCCCCAAGCCAGCAGACACCATTACCCAAGCCACTGTATCACTTACAACTGCCTTCTACCAGCACCTTCAGGACTGCATGGATGAGGCAATCCCAAACAAAACACAGACTCGTTGTACCAGAGGCAAGCGTCCAGTGTGGTGGACCTCAGCCATAAACAAGCACTACAACACAAGGAAGGAGGTACTACAAGATAGAGCGATATCCGTGGAAGGGTAGACACCCCTGCTCAATATAGGTGAAACACTGAGTTCCCCCATGAAATCATCCAAGGCGAATATTGGGAGTAAACCCACTAAGGGCTCACGGGACAACCATGAGGCCTTTTATACATACGTTACACACCTGGGAGGAAACTCCCAGATATGCTCAGAATAGGCTCAGAATGCTGTAAATATCACTGAACCTACAGACATTGCCAACATACTGGCTGACAGGTTCAGTGCAGATTTCTCCCCCCACCCCTCCACCACAACTGGAGAGATATGTATGAAAGAGGATTGTAGCCCCCCAAACATCTCAAATGCTCAGGTGGGAACTGCTCTATCCAAGGGAAAGGACGCAGCATCCATGGGACCAGATGGTGTCCCTGGTTTTGTGCTCCATGAACTCACTCAAGAATTAAACCCGCAGTCAGGGCAGCTGTTTGATCTTAGCCTCAACTCAGGATATGTTCCCAAGGAGTGGCATATGTCAATGGTGGACCCACTTCACATGGGGGTGCCTCCACCGACCACGGAAACTACCATCCCATCAGCTTGACAAGCAGGGTCTGCTAAGCTATGGAGAAGATCATAATGGAAGTCATAGATGAGGACATAGGGGACTTGCAGACATTAGATCCAACCCAGTTAGGCTTTGTCGAGGGCAGATCATGCCTTTTAAACTTGGTTGACTGTTTCATAA
Organism: Protopterus annectens; assembly: GCF_019279795.1. Taxonomy (NCBI): domain Eukaryota; kingdom Metazoa; phylum Chordata; order Ceratodontiformes; family Protopteridae; genus Protopterus; species Protopterus annectens. The sequence goes on from NC_056734.1 coordinate 794,077,531, forward strand.
CAGACACCAAGGCCATTGACAAGGGCAAGGCACTCCACACAGCCTACCTTGACCTGGCAAAGGCTTTCAACACAATACCCCACTCGGGTATCATTGAAAACATCACCAGCTTAAATGTGAACCCATACATCACAAGATGGGTTGCAAACTGGCTACGTGACAGAACAGACAGGTTCAGACTTGCTGGTGCCATGTCACACTCCACAACTGTCACAAGTGGTGTCCCACAGGGCTCAGTCCTGGGCCCACTATTGCTCAGCATCTACTTTTCAGAAGTACAAGCAAACACAGCAGGATTATGGCTGACAAAGTTTGAAGATGACTGCAAACTGGGAACCATAGTTGGACACCCATCTGACACAGACATCCTTCAGAAGGGTGTCATAGACACGGATAACTGGTGCCAGAGCCATGGCCTTACATTAAACACTAAACAATGCATAGCCATACCCTTTGGGAAGAACAAGGTTACCACTAGTTCCCATGTAGGTGGCAATCCTCTAAGCACACAGGAGGTTATCAGGGACCTGGGCACCCAGGTTGAGAGTAACCTTTTGTTTGACACTCACGTTGCCAGGGTAGTTAGGTAGAACTTCTACATTGCCCACCTCATCATGCAGGGATTCACATCTAGATCCAGGGAGGTCATTGTTCCCCTGTACTCTTCACTCATCGGACCATTGATTGAGTGCAATGCCCCATTCAGCATGTATATGACCCGACACCTATGGCAATTGGATGGGCCCACAAATTCCTCGACAGGAGGAGAAAGGGTCTCAAACATATTTCTTATGCTGCCCGACTGAAGGAATTCCAGCTTGATTCCGTGACTTACCGTCTGCTCAGAGGTGACCTGTGCCTGACATCCAAGGCCATGTCCAAACCTGAGTTAATGTACACGCTTCACCTCAAGACCTCTACATCCATCAGAACTACAGTGGCAGGAGATTTAAACCTCAACACAGATATTAATAGGATGTGCTGGAGGGACAGATTCTTCAACCAGAGAGTCCCTATGCTGTGGAACAACATCCTGGTACATGTGAGGCTGAGTACCTCACTGGCTTTGTTCAAGTGAGATCTTAATCAATGGATGGGAGATTGCAGGTATGCCCCAGGGATAACCTCAGTATCACTGCTTGTCAGAGGCACAGCAATATAATGGGCAAATTATCCGTCAGAGTGAAGGCGGCAGACTCCACGGAACTCTGGTCTAGGCTTATAAATGCCCTAGGGCAGATAGCCTAGTATGAACCTGTGAACCTGTGAACATAGGCCTGGGGCAGTTGCTGCTATTAGGACAGTGGTCTGCAGCAAGCTATATAGTAGTAGTCAGTTTTAGCCATTGGTGTTTGACCATGGCTAATGCATGTTGCTTCTTGTTGTGGTAACAACAGGGGTGTGTAGTTATCCATGCCATTTATTGGTAGTCACCCTCATTTTGTATCTTGTTCCATGTTTTTGCACATGTACATCACTGTATGAGGTGTGACCCTGGTAGTGTCAGGGTGCTGATGTGCGCTTTGACCCTGTTTTCTATTACAGCACTGATATGTGCATTCCCTATACTGTGTGCATTTACACTGCACACATCTTGCTGTTTATACCTTTGGCATTGGGTAGCATTACATCTAGGTTCCTATCCCTTGTGATAGCTATGAGGTGGGTTTGTGTTTTTGTGGTTTATGATTGGTGAGGGTGGATGTTAGTCATGGTCCTCAGGTGTGCATATGATACATGGTATTACATTACTTAACACATGGCATTCATGCCTCGGGTGGTGCTGCAGGGCTGCCTCTGTCGGATGCACATACTACACTCCCTGTACGTTTGGAAGCAGGTTGTGTCATGTTAGGCATCCCTGTTACTGTATGAGTGAGTCAGAGCGGGTATCAGTCCCAGTGTTCCTACTGACCAAGCATATGTGCTATCGTTGCCTCTTTGCCAAGGCCAGGGCATACTGGGCACGCCTCCTTCTGCCTACTGGGACAAGGTCAGGTTGTTCCTCCTCCGAGTCACCCCTGCCTGTGGTGGCCTTGGCAATGGTGGGGGGATGTTTGGCCCAGCCCTGTGCTGGTCCTGCTGCAGCTGTTTCCGCAGGATCATATTATGTAGCATAGCACATATCATGATCATTTGGGTACATGTAGTTGGTGTGTACTGCAAAGCTCCACCAGACGTGTCCAGACACCAGAACCGTGACTTGAGCAGCCCAAACACACGCTCTATGATATTACGTGTTTGTGCGTGTGCCTCATTATGGCGTTCCTGTTCGGGTGTGTGTGCATTTCTGATGGGTGTCATCAGCCACGGCTCAAGTGCATAACCAGCATCCTCCACTAGGTGTCCGTGTGGGAAGTCCCCATTGGCAAATGATTGGTACAGCTGCGTCAGATGCCAGATGTGGGAATCGTGGTAGCTCCCAGGGCAGCCAGCACACACATTCATTATTATGCCCTGGGCATCACACACGACCTGGCAGTTGATGGAGGGGTATCCCTTGCGGTTAATGTAGACTCTACCCGCTCACCGGCTGGTGCCTTGATGCGTATGTGCGTGCAGTCTATTGCACCCAGCACCTCAGGGTATCCCGCTATTTGCTGGAAGAGACGCATATTGCTGGCCACAACCTCACGGTCATTAGGGACATATATATGATCACTGACATGTGGTGACATGGCATCCAGGAACTGGTGCAGTACCCTGGAGGCTGATGCCTGTGATATCCCCATCATATCGCCAGTTGGTCTCTGGAAGGTACCTGTTGCTAGTATTCTTAGGCCAACACATACCTTGGTTTCCACTGGGATGGGTTCCCCTCTGTTGGTTCTGTGTGTGAGGCGTGGCCTGCACAGCTCAACAATCTGCTGCAGGAGCTCTCTGTCCACTCTATAGCTCTACTATCTCCAGCTCATGTAACCCATGGTAGGTGACCCTGGGCCTGTATACTCTTCTCCTTCTCCTCACTCTGGGTTGTCTGTCAGCATCTGCATTATCACCACCCTCAGCAATTCGCCTATGTCTGATTATAACAGCTATGGCAGCCCCTAGCATTTCTGCTCTGAGTTCAGCTTTTTTTCAGTTTTCAATTCTGATAGCTTAGTTTCTGGCAGTATCTCTTGTGAGAAACAGCCTGCACTGCTCTCTGTTGTGTTTTAAGTGCTGGGTTGGGTTTCTAGTCTGCCTGTGTAATTGCCTGCTTCCAATTGTTTCCACCAATTAACTCCAGCAGTATTCCCTGGCAGTTTCCCTGTATTTTGGTTGTTTCCTACTTCCTCTCTGTTTCCTGAGGGGGAGCAATGTGCACACCAGCTTAAACACGCTCACAGTCACTTACACGCGCGCACACATCCCTACACAGTGTTACACGCGCGCACACATCCTTACACGGTGTTAGCTAGGCTGATTCATGCTAAAACGCGCGCACACTGCCTTACACACGTGCACGCCCGCGCAAACCGTTGTACACAGTTTGCAACACGCTCCCACATGTAGAACCTGCCTTACACGCGCGCACACGCGCGCATGCACGTATATCAAGAAACTTGGAGTGTTGGGATAGCGTATACCCTCAATTTCTTGACTTTCCTAGTGTTCTGTTGGGACACACCTCCCCCCCTGATGTCTGTCTGTCATCTGTTACCTTACATTGCCCTCCAATCTGGGACATTTCTTTCTATCCTTCCCCTCCGTGATGTCACCTACCTCTTACTCTGTTCCTCCCCCATCTCTAACTCTTACACTACTCAGAAAGTGCTCATTACCTATGTGGCAGTGTGATTCAGTATTGTAACCCTCATTTACATAGGATTGCCTAGTAATGCTTAGTTACATATCTTACACGGAGCTTCCCCTTGACAACCACTAAACGGAGGCCATATTGTTTTTGCTCTGCAAGTCCCTCCATTGACATTTCATGTAATACATAAATCCCACAATTGTGGGCTTATAAGCTTCGGTTTTCAGTTTTAGGTAGCGCAACCCGTTTGCGCGGGTGTGCTACAGTTAAACACATAAATCCCGTGAAAAAAAAAAGTTATATAACTTTTTTGCAACACTTTCATGCCAATGGCCACATATTTGGCCATTGGCATGCTTAATGTAACAAATGCACCCTTTATTTGGAGCTGACATAGCTCCGTTTTTAATTTTGCAGAAATGTACTCAGTTGTCAGCTGAGTACATTTCTGCAGCTAACACGTCCGTTACACGGACTGGTTTGGGCTTCGTGGATCGCTCACATACCTCATTTGCATATCTTGGAGCTGCAAATGAGGTATTGAGCATTTCCACGCCCACTCCGTGTAAGAGACGTGTTAGCTGTCTCTTACACGGAGATTTGGGCTGTTGCTGAATCAGGAGGCTTACACGGAGGCTTACACTACTCTTAAACTCCGTGTAAGCCTTCCTGAATCTGGCCCAAATACAATCTAATATATTGGACTCCTGTGTTCCTTGGTATGCTAGTAAAAAGAGAAACGATATTAACAGTGAACATAACTTTATGTATGGAGACAAAAATGTGGTTATCATTAAATCTCCTAATGTGTTCTAGGAAATCCCAGGAATCATGTAGATAAGAATTTAAACTAACAACTAGGGGATTAAGAACGGACTCTATGTACAAAGATATTCCCTCAGTCATACAGCAAGGAGCAGAATCAATAGGTCTAAATTGGGGGGTTCTTTTCATCCTTGCGAATTTTAAGAATACTGAAGAAAACTTCAATTCTGGGATTCTCAAAGGTCAAAAAATTATACAAGGAAGTGTCTATCTGGCATTTCATCAATAAATCATATAAAAATGCTTTGATGTATTGATAACTGCGAAAAATACAGTCCAAGCTGACAATTCTATACTCTTTCCCTAAAGTAATCTAGCTAATTCATGATTACTAACACCCCATCCCATTATATGCTTTCATGGTATGCAGATGGGTCATTTCTTTAAGCTGCTTTAAAGCCAACCTCTCCTCACTATCTTAGAATAACATAGTTATGCCATGGAAATAGTTAATTTGTATCCACAAACCACTTGTAAAATACTTACTTTTCTGCAGTTTTTTTTTTTTTTTTTTTAATCTGAGTGTCTGGGATACCATAGCATTACTGTTACAGTAATTTATGGCCCTTGCACATTTATATCTGGATGTAAATTATTTAACAATGTAACTGGAACTTGTAATGACTGTGACACTATTAAGGAACTATATATATACATATATATATATATATATGGATTCACTTCATAACACTGAAAGCTCAAAACACTGAAACTCAAAACACTGAAATCAAAACACTGAAACTTCAAAATCTTGAAAACTCAAAAAACACTGAAACTCAAAACACTGAAAACACATATCATACATATACTGAGTTTCACAAGCAAAAATAACAAGTTATGCTGAAGACCTGTTGTACCAAACCAGATAAATACGAAAAATGAAGTACAGGTCACTGCTGAAATCTTCTTTGTTGAATCTCCTTTATTAAAAGTAAGCGCTTTCGGAATGATCCTTCATCAGACATAATTCAAAGTAACAAAAACAGCCATATTAAAAACACAGATCATCCAATCACTTACTCCTAAAAGCCCGCATTTTTTGTAAAGCAGGTTTAATTGGTAAAACATCATTAAGACCAGGTGGTCTATGTGCTCTTAAATCTACTATCCACTTAGATTCAGCTAATGCTGTTCTATGCTGAATGTCCCCCCCCTCTCATTGGTAGCAATATTTACAATGCATCTGAACTTAAAAGTGTGTGTGGGATTAGTCTCTATATGTCTGAATAAAGCATTGCTCACTTGACATGTTCTAATATTACTAATATGCTGTAAAATCTGAACCTTCAGCATGTTGTTTGTCATACCTACATAAAAACTTTCACATTGTTCACAATTGGCCATATATACTAAGTGTTTTGTCCTGCAAGTAGCCCTCCCTTTAAATATAAAAGTTTGTGTCTTATCGGGGTGTTTATATTCAGTGTCACTATTAATATATTGACAGGCCTTGCAGTTGCCACAGGGATATGTGCCTGCTCTAATATCTATTGTAGGTCTCCTATTCAAATATGTCTCCTTACATAACAGGTCCTTAAGATTGTTGTTTCTCCTATAATTAAACATGGGACATTCTGCCACTACGTCCTTAAGACTAATATCACTTCTTAGTATATTCCAATTATTCTGAACTATATTACATATGTCTTTAATATTACTACCATACGTAAAAAGTATTCTAGGTTGTTCCTTCCTGCTACTACATAATCCTGTATCTATTTGTCTGCCACTAATAGGGCCTTGCATCCATGGCCTATTCTTCATCTTCCTATGTAATATATTGTTACTAACCGCCTTACTAACCATGTTCCTCTCATAGCCCCTATCCAAAAAATGTCCACTCAGCCTAGAAAGTTCCTCGTCACAATAAGTATCTTCAGAACATACCCTAGATATCCTACCCACTTGGCTCTTAACAATATTGGGAAAGATATGCCTTGGGTGCATGCTGTCATAGGATAGCAATGCATTTTGCCAACATTGTTTCCTATACAATTTCGAGGTGAAACCAAGGTTACTCTGTTCCACACAAACATCCAGGAACTCTATCTGAGTAAAAGAAGTTTTGGCACTAAAAGTCAAAAAAGTGGTGGTGGTGTGGAGAAAGGCTAAAAAGCTCTCAAAGGTGGAAGTATCCCCATCCCACAAAATAAAAACATCATCCACAAATCTGACATACAAAACTATGTACTTATTCCATTCCTGATTATTAAGAATTTCCTTGGTTTCCCATTTGGACATAACCAAATTTGCATATGTATTAGCACAGGGGGTGCCCATAGCTACCCCCTGTGCTTGTCTGTATATGGACCCTGGTCCTATAAAGACATTGTTGTTCAATACCAAGGCTAGTAAATTCTCCACTACCAGTCGCTTATTCTCAGTTGCTCCCAATCTACTTATTACTTCACCCACTGCTGTTATGCACCCGAGGCATATCTTTCCCAATATTGTTAAGAGCCAAGTGGTTAGAATATCTAGGGTATGTTCTGAAGATACTTATTGTGACGAGGAACTTTCTAGGCTGAGTGGACATTTTTTGGATAGGGGCTATGAGAGGAACATGGTTAGTAAGGCAGTTAGTAACAATATATTACATAGGAAGACGAAGAATAGGCCATGGATGCAAGGCCCTATTAGTGGCAGACAAATAGATACAGGATTATGTAGTAGCAGGAAGGAACAACCTAGAATACTTTTTACGTATGGTAGTAATATTAAAGACATATGTAATATAGTTCAGAATAATTGGAATATACTAAGAAGTGATATTAGTCTTAAGGGCATAGTGGCAGAACGTCCCATGTTTAATTATAGGAGAAACAACAATCTTAAGGACCTGTTATGTAAGGAGACATATTTGAATAGGAGACCTACAATAGATATTAGAGCAGGCACATATCCCTGTGGCAACTGCAAGGCCTGTCAATATATTAATAGTGACACTGAATATAAACACCCCGATAAGACACAAACTTTTATATTTAAAGGGAGGGCTACTTGCAGGACAAAACACTTAGTATATATGGCCAATTGTGAACAATGTGAAAGTTTTTATGTAGGTATGACAAACAACATGCTGAAGGTTCGGATTTTACAGCATATTAGTAATATTAGAACATGTCAAGTGAGCAATGCTTTATTCAGACATATAGAGACTAATCCCACACACACTTTTAAGTTCAGATGCATTGTAAATATTGCTACCAATGAGAGGGGGGGGGGGACATTCAGCATAGAACAGCATTAGCTGAATCTAAGTGGATAGTAGATTTAAGAGCACATAGACCACCTGGTCTTAATGATGTTTTACCAATTAAACCTGCTTTACAAAAAAGGCAGGCTTCTAGGAGTAAGTGATTGGATGATCTGTGTTTTAAATATGGCTGTTTTTGTTACTTTGAATTATGTCTGATGAAGGATTATTCCGAAAGCGCTTACTTTTAATAAAGGAGATTCAACAAAGAAGATTTCAGCAGTGACCTGTACTTCATTTTTCATATACTGAGTTTCAACAACATAAATCATAGCACTTTCCACCAAGTGTAAGCAGGTGGGCAAGCCCCCCTACACCTCCCATGGGGTCTATATTTAGAACATTGAAGTGTTAGAACTTCAAATGTTCTAATATCGATCCCAATTCAGCGAATGCTGACAACATCGAACATTCAGACAACAAATTATTTCCTAGGGAAAAAATTTGCTGTTCCGAAACACATGCACACAACACAAACACACCAAACAAACAGCAATCCACACACATACACCTAAAATCTTACATCTAACCCTACACTAAACTGTACATACACCACTAACTATCCACTTACCTTAACCCAAACCCTAACCCTATGGTCCGTCACTATCGCACACTCACCTCACCCGCGCCCTAACCCTAACTCACCTACCCTGCCCTAACCCTCACATCCACACAATCGCACACTTACCTGAACCCGACCCGTAACGTTCCACCACAGCACTAAAAACAGTGAAGAGACAGAAATGGACAACAGCATTCTTTCCCTGGGAAATAAATTTGGTTTTCTGCAACTTCGCTATTTTCAGCATTCACTGAATAGGGTTAGATATTAGAACATTTGATATTCTGAAACATCGATGCTCTAATATAGACCCCCCCACACCCCCTGCTACTTAAATATACATATATATATATATATATATATATATATATATATATATATATATATATCAACTCCAAGATTGCACTTCACCACACTTGGCGGTAAGTGTTATGATATATGTTGTTTAAACTCAGTATATGTATGATATGTGTTTTCAGTGTTTTGAAGTTTCAGTGACACTATTTTTAGAAACTGTTCTGCACAATAACATTTTTCTTTTTGATGGTATAACATACATTCAAAATGATGGCATAGCTATGGGCACATTTTGTGCAAATAGTTACGCCAATATAGTGATGGCTAACTAGGAAGAGGAACTGTTGTTCCCACTTCAGGAATTTAAACAAAATTTTGGGTTTTACAGACGTTTTGTTGATGACCTCTTCCTGATTTGGAAGGGAGATGAGGTCAGCCTTTCCAATTTTGTTTCAACTGTCAGTGGGTTAACAGATTTCCTTAATTTCACCGTTAGCTCTTCTAGGCACAGTATTTCCTTTTTGGATGTCAATATAGAAAGACTTAGTAGTGGCTTATTGAACACGGCAGTCCATAGGAAAGTTTGTTATAGGAACACGTTGCTACATAGGAACAGTATGCATCCTCCATTTATATTTGGCAATGTAATTAGAGGTCAGGTTATGAGAGCCTCCAGACTTAACCCTACTGAAGAAGGATATCAAAAGGAGTTAACTGAACCCAGGAGGAGATTTATAGATAGACATTATAGTTACTCAGAAGTGGATAAAGCGATCATGGAGGTTAATCTATTGAGGACGTCCAGGGCGAGTCCGTATTTTTCTGATAATGATAATTTGGGTGACCCAATACAACATCTTGGAGGGACAGGCCACTTGAAAGTGCCAATGTTTTTTACATTAGACACACGTAGGATTAGGGACGTTGTTGAGAAACACTTGGACACGCTTCTCTTAGATGAGAATATTGGTGGGATAGTAGGCGCTAGACCCAAATATTTGTTTAAGAATAGGAAGAATTTAAAACAAATTTTATGCCACCACCCTTTAGATAGTATGAATGTTCATATGTTACGAAACTATGACAACACCGAACCCTGCAATCATTGTGGACAGTGTCGATATATAGACACAAGATGCACATTTGTACATCCAGTCACAGGACGTGTGTACAATTTCCACACATCTACCAATTGTCAGAGTGAGCATGTGTTATACCTCGCAAGATGTGTGTCTTGTGATGCGTTTTATATAGGCAAGACCAACAGGAGACTCCGTGAATGTATTAGAGAACATGTTTATCATATATGCATTGGTACGGAGTCCAATGCTCTGGCTAAGCATAACAATGTCTTAGGAGTTACAGACACCTTTATGTTTTCTGTTATGCAAGTCATTAAACCTAACCTGTGGGGGGGGGGTGACATAGAAACTTACACAGAAGACTGTGAGTTAAGATGGATTATTAGATGAGAGCTGATAGAACACCAGGTTTGAATGACAAAGCTCCCCTTAAATCTGTCCTTCGGAGTAGAAGCTTAACTATATATAAATGAAGGGAAGTTTCAGACTTCTTCCTTGTTTGTTTTCATTCAACTTGGATGACTAGTTCCTGTGTCCTTTAGACTCAGCACCTGTTCATTATATTTTATGAATATAAATGTATTCAGTGTTATGTGTGATATCTTTGCTTAACATTTTTTCTGTGTTACCGCTCATTAGGGAACAATTTGGTGATTTGAATAGCACAATGATTTTCGGCATGTATTCGCTTGTGATTTCACTGGTCACTAAACCTTCTTTCTTGTGAAAGAAATGATTTTATGAAAGGACTGGCATTATGACTCTAGAACCTTGCAGTTGTGTTTGCTATTTATGTTCACCTTTCATGTCTATAGTGCATGGCTGCACATACGTCTCTATGCCTTAGAATTTTTAAGTCACTATGATACTCTACTGTGGCATTCTTTTTGAAGTGTAGGTTCAGTTTTATATGTTTAGTGATCTTGACATTAATAAGGCCAATTTGCCATTATTTGTTCTAATTCTTATGTTATGCATTATTTGAGTGATTTTTAATGATTTTGTTAGTGCTTTGAATGTTTTAAAGTCATTTCTAAGTGAGTTTGTGGATTACATTTTATTCTTGCAATGTTTTGTTTTTAGAGTTCTGCATTTGAATTTCAGTATATGATGTCAGAAGTTGTTTTAACCTATGGGTGAACATGCTTCACTATTTAAATGCATTGAAATTTATTGTGTTTTTATCTGATGAAGCCTTCGTGGTGAAAGCGCTAACTGTTTTAATAAAATTGGACTGTTCGTAGAAGTCTGCGTTTTCGTTCATTTTGTATGGTGTATCAGTGCCAGCATCAGTCTGGCGTGTATCGCCTCTGTGGATGGTTTTTGTTCTAGTGACTTTTTGTTTAAACACAGTATATGTATGATGTGTGTTTTCAGTGTTTTGAAGTTTCAGTGTTTTGGTCTTCTATATTATGACGTTTTCTCATTTTCAGTGTTTTCAGTTTTCAGTGTTATGAAGTGAATCCATATATATATATATATATATATATATATATTTTTTGATTTTCTTCCACCCTGTTTCTTACTATCTTTTCTAATATTTGTTATTTTTATCTGTCATTGCATTGCAACATTTATTGCTGCTTCATCACAACAACAACCAAAAGGAACTAAGCTGACCACAGCACCTCTGACTGCCATCCTTGTATAGGTGGCTGGAATGAGGCGATCACCAGCATCTGAGACAAACAAGACTTATGGATCACAACCTGCCAGTGTTGCCACCACAGCACCTGTGCTGTCTGCATCACCTTCATCAGGTAGGTCTACCCTGGGGGCAGTACAGTAGTACATTCTAGGAGAAGCACCAGTGGAGGTGGCAATTATGTCATCCTACAAGATCTGACAGGGCTGCTGGAGGAGATTATGGACAGGAGCCTAGGCCATATGAAAATAATCCTGCAGTGCATTGCAAAACCTCTGCCGTTCCAGCACTGCCACATATGTCTTTGACAGGAAAGAGTGGTGACAGTTCGGAGGGTGAGGACTAGACTCCCACTGTTTTCATGCCAGATGGGGATGCACCTTAAAAAAACATATCTACTCCTCCTCATTATGTTCCCCTCCTTGATGTATCAATCACCATCCCTGTTTGAGATATATGCCCTGTATATCTGCTCTGGAACCTAACTTGCTCTACATATTTACCCCATTATTCCTAAACACCTTCTCTAATGTTCCTTTCTTTCTCTCTCTTTAAACACCTATACTAAAAAAATACATCCCATACATAACTCTTCACTTTGTGTGTGTGTGTGTGTGTGTGTGTGTGTGTGTGTGTGTGTGTGTGTGTGTGTGTGTGTGCATGCGTGTGCATGCGTGTGCATGCGTGTGTGTGTGTGTGTGTGTGTGTGTGTGTGTGTGTGTGTGTGTGTGTGTGTGTGTGTGTGTGTGTGTGTACATTGCACCCCTAATCTGGTAAAACTGATCACATAACATTATTAAGTTGTTCTCACATGTCATTTATGATGCCAGTATTCAAATTTCCCAAAGTCTTTGTACATATACAATTCAATTTTACCTTGTGAAGAAGTAGATACATGTGGTCCTATCCCACCACCATCCTGTTAATTCCTTTATTACTCCCCACATCCTATGTTCTGCTTGCTCCCCATGTTCATCTCTAGACTGTCATTCCCATATTACACCTGTCATCTGGTCATAAAATACAAACACACACCACACACGTGGCCAAAACAGCTTATAAACAGAAGTCTCTGACTGTTTCTGTTCTGAGCATTTGCATGACACTTGGCATCGAGCAGCAAAGCCTATCGCTAGTGCTGGTCCTATGGCAAAAACTCAGAAAATAATTATGCATACAATAACACTTTGACATTGCATATCCAGCTAAGCTTGGCAGCATTGTGCTTTAGTAAGCATTTCTAACTGAAGGACAGCAATGTAAGAGGCTCCTGTTACTTGTATATGCTTTACTGGCTTACTGAAAACCTGATATAAGGAGTCCATTCCAATGTACTCGGTGGACTGTTTTATGTAACTTAAGGGTGGGATTCTCTCACATGTTCCTTCCCACTGTCACAGTGTGTTTCATTGAACTAGCACAATTACAAACATATCTACAGACTGATATCAATGAATGCAATAGTAATATTGATTGCATGCATGCTTTGTTATTTTCCTGAACATTATGTACACATAACAGTGAATTGTCTCTGATATACACATAAATACATGGTATAATGTCAAGAATTCACGAGACAGTGATCTGGATGATGACAACTGGGAAAGCACGGGTGGTCCTCCTCTGTGCAACAGCTCTCACTATCATCCATCAGTATCCTGTTGAATCTCTCGCTCATCTGCCTCATGCTTTATGCTCACTTCTTCCACTTATGACTTTTCAGACACCTGACAGTGCAATTCTCATCATGACTTCACCTGTTGCAGCATTGCTTTGGCACATAGCAGTTATTCTTTTTATGACGTCCATGCCATCAACTTGTACTTAGCATCATACTTATATTACACACATATATCATTCCATAAAATGCCAGTTCATGTGAACTAAGAAATGTATCGCTTCACAGACATAGACATAAGAACAAATCACTCTTCCTAATGTCACCATCGTGCGATACCACTTACTTAAGTCATGGTAACTAAAACTTCATATCCTATGGCAAGAACTAATGAGAATTTGCCTTCAGCTGCATTTAAATGGTGGTCCTTGCTACATGGCATAAATCAATTCTGATATAAGTAGGATAAAACAGTTATTACAGGCTCAGTGGTTTAATGTACTCCTAATGATGCTGGAAATATCAATAATATCTGCTGCAGACGCTGATCCACATATTGCCTTTGTCTGTTTCCCAAAGCACATCGGTCATCCTTCCATACATATTGCATGCTGCCTTTAACTATGTGTTTTCTGACAACTATGATATGATTTATTCTGTGATGTCAGCAGCTAATGCACAGGTCTAGAGTTGGTTAGGTATGCATTTGATTCTGCAGCATGTACCTTTTATGACTGTTTACAAAAACAACTGATAAGCAGGGCTTACTTACTTAACACGTGCTGTGTACAATTTTACTTAGTGGTAGCATTTACATAGAGGAGGGTTTTATCCCTCAAGTGGTGTATTCACCCTCTGTAAATTTTACCACTAAGTAAAACTGTACACAGCAACCTGTGAAGTAAACTCACTGACCGCTATGATATGACTTCTGTGGTGTCAATACCTAGTGCACAGTTCTAGAGAATGTTTAGTTAGGTAGACAGGGGTTCAAATCTGGCAGTCTGTGCCTCATATAAGTATGTAAGAAAAAGAAATTGGTGCCATGCAGGAGTGGCTTATTCAACAGGTGTGATATGAGGTATTTTATTGCATTTTGATGGGTGGGGGGTGTTAATTCCCTAAGTGCTATACAGTTTCACAACATACATTTTTTGTATCTTTCATTATGCTACTGATAGCAGAGAGTAGGACAATTAAATGTTGTGGGAAATAGTAATTCTCATTTTCTATTTTAGAGCAAAAAAAAAAAAAAAAGCACCGAGAATTTACCTGCAGCTACACAGTCGGAGGTTAGAGTCAATGTACAAAGAAAAATAACAGTGATATAGGCCTGCATAGACATTTGTTATGCCAACTATCGCACCTTCAATAGTTCACTGTAAATGTTATTTAATATGCAAATTATCTGTAACGTATATTAAAGATTGTGATTTACCAGATACTGTTGTCTGTTGCACAATGCTCATTTCCTTTGTCACATTTCCATAACATTGCATGCACCTTTCACATGTAGTTTGTAACAACTGCTGTACAAATAGACCATATTCATTCAGTCTATCTGATCTGACATGTGAGTCTTTGAGCTGCTTTCTGGATATGACTCTGCAACATCAGTGTTCCAGCATTGTGCAACTTAAGAAGTTTTCCCCTCAGATAAGGCACCAGTTCCTCTAGCTATCTTAGGTCTTGTTTGCAATCTTAACAAACTGACACAATCTACTCTTACAGCTAAATGCTCCACTCCTGCTAACATGTTAGCTGGATTTATTGTCTTTCTTATATTTTTATATTATACGAAATAGTATGTCTTGCTGTTTTGGTTTTAGCCTTTCTATCCATTTCTATATCTTGTTCTCTAGTCAGCCCTTCCCTCACAATGATTCTTAATTGCCACTTACTTCTTTCTTCAGTCATAGTATTTACTAATATAGCTGTAGTTTACTTGTATTACGATTAACTTTACTGTAGTTATAATTGTTTCTTAGTAGTACTTTTTGGAATCAGTTAAACTCTATGTGTGTGTTTGTGTATGACTATGGATGGATATTGTTAACATATTTTTTAAATATCAGCTTCTTCCCTAGTGTGTTTGTTAATTATGTTGAAGCAAGTTAGCTTTATGAAGTGTTCACTTTGTGGACATAAAATACTGCAAGATGTGCACAACATGTGTAGTGTATTTGGGAACTCCCCATCCCTCCATTGATTCTGAGATTTGAGCATGGTTTGGTCCTAAGGCCCTAGAAGACAGAAAAAAAACTAATTTATGTTACAAGGCCTCTTACCACTGGATCAAGAGGTGGATACAGTCAAGAAAGTCAGCTGAAAAATCTTTGAAATGTAAAGATTGTGAATCTAAGAAAAGACCTGATGAGCCTAAGGTTTTGTCATCAGAACCAAAGGTTCTCAGGTTCAAAGCTCCAATCGCTCATTCTTTTGAAATACACCCCATCCCCAGATCTAGAAATATTGAATCCAGTAATAGTCCATGACTCCCTAAAGAAACAGGCATATATGGAGAAAATGGATCAGTGTCGCCCATTCAGATAATCTTTGGCACTATCTATGAAGTCCTTCAGGTCTTATAAGAGTACATTGAAAGCATACTTGAACAGTCCATTGTGGAATTTCCTGAGTACACTAACTGAGCAGGCAGTCAATCCACCATCTTTGGCTCCTTACATGGCCTAATCCACCCAGATGCCCTGAATTTAGCTCTTTCAGGAATTCTACAGTTGTTTCAGGTGGGATTGAAACTGGATTCCACCTGTGTCCTGTACCCTCAGTGCAGACTCTCCCTATAACTTTGGCACTGGGGGGATCTTAGGTCCAATATATTCTGCCTCTGCATTGTCAGAGCCAATGTGATCTTGGAGCTGAGGGAGCTGTGGATTTTAGCTGCATCACTGAGGCTTTAGATTCTTCCCCATTTATGTTGTCGAGTCCTCAGCCTTGAACACTTTGATTCTGATCATGTCATCAAGGACTTCCAGCTTCTGAGCATCAGGGGTCCCTCTATCAGCCCAAACCATCTCTCCAAAGTCATTGATGGATTCGCTGTCTGAACTGTGTCCTAGGATCTGATGGAGGTTAGATTGGCCTTTCAGATATTGGGGAGGATCATTGTGTCTCCTATGAAATCAAATAATAAGGTTCTAGCTATTGCTCTCAACCTCTTAGAACAAATACTCTGGACAAATCCAAAATAATGGGGGACAAAGTCCCAAAAATAGGAACAAATTTTAAATATTGCTCTTATAAGCTTACAAAGTTGCTAGAATAAAAGGTCTTGCATTACAATGCATTTTCTTTTTTTTTCTCAATTTGTTTTTTTATTTTTCAAATACATTTGAATGAATTCCATAGTATTTATACATAACATCTTAAATAACTATATACAGTTGTTATTATTAGCCTGACACTATAACAGATCTTAATGTAAGCAGTTACTTTATAAGTATGTCCAATCCATTATCAGAGTGTCTGATCAATTATTGTATAGTGTCAGTCAACGATAAGACCCTTTCCCCAAGGGCTGTTGATAAAGCAATGCATTTTCTGAAGGATATAAAGTTTGAAAGTCAAATGACTGTTATTATTTAATGAATTTAATTCTCACTGATTTACCACAAAAATTTAGAAAACTAAAAATTTTATGACGAGCAGACCAAAAATAAGAGAAAAAAATATGGACAGTTTGTGAAAATACTCAAAATATATTTAGAAAATGTATTTAGGATGATCCTATTCATCTGAATACTGGTCTGGACTGTATTTGGTTCTGGTGGACTGAAGATTATTATCTGCATGGTTAAATACAGGAAAGTATACTACGCCACTCTTAGAACACCCTACCTGATAAATACTGAAGTTAGTAGATAGTTCATACATAGTACCTTGAAAGATAAACATTATTACCTCACTTATTTGATCAGTTTTGCTTATTTAATATTGAAAATATCATATCTTACCTTGTTGACACAATAACAGCATTAAGATCTTTTGCAGTATTTCGTGAAACAGTGTCATAGGACTTCATTGCTGAAAATACAATAACACGGCAGATGTCAGTATCTTCATCATAATCTAGTATCCTGGATTCTAACATGTATTATTCTCTTTCAATTAGATAAACATCTGCAATTTTCTTCAACACAACATGATGTTGTAAACTATATGCTGATACAGGACATGTATCATTCATGAAGATGAATGTCATTGGAATATTTGTTAATTTTCAACAACACAATATATGTTCCACATTGCAAGCTCCATAAGTACTGATGAGAGTAAGACAGGAATATGATGTATACAATTCTCTTATTTTACATTATCTTAATCATTTCATAGCATAGGGTATGAATTTTCAAGCTGTATGACAAAATCATGGATATAAATTTTAATCATAAATTAAGGTATATTGGAACATTTGTACTTCTATTCAAAATATTCTGAAACATTCAGGTTATTAGACAGTTTATATTATTATAGCTTGTGAAGACAGATTATGTCACTGCTCCCAGTGTAGCATTTGGTCAGATAGCTATCTGAAGGAGAAACTACCAACATCAAAGTATTCTCTCATGCACATGTATTACTTTTGCAATATTTGCTGTAGCACCAATTTAAAATATTAACTTGTAAATTAGATCTGCAAATTAAAATTATCAGCAGAGCCTCAAGAGGCTAACATGACGTTTGCATCAAGGATTTGGAAGATACTCTGATAGGAGAGTTAGATGGGCAACAGAATTGTGCCCCTTATCTATGCATTTTTTGGATGGCGCCATGATTCAGAATTATTTTAGTCCTTAGTGAAGGATATAACAACTCTTTTTTTATTTCTGGGTCCAGTGCTATAGGACTCAGTACAGTTACGACTTTTATACACATATATCATTAAAATTTAATTCTAAAGACTGAAAGATCTCATTAAATCATATACCCCACATTGAGTCATTGCTGGTGGTCTGCTATGTGAATAACTTGCAACATAATTATTATCTTAATATAACGGTTAACTTAGTGGTCACATGCCATGAATAATGTAATTAGCATGGACAGAGTTAAGGAACACCTTCTTGCTATTAAGAAAAAAATATATGAATAAATCATTGGCAAAACATTCCCTGAGCTGTGAAAATTTTAGAAAGTTTACTTTTTTGTAGTAGAAAAAGTTAACACAGACAAATTTGTGGGTTCATTTAATAATTTTTTAGAGAAGATAGAACTGAAATGGCATATTTTTTTAAGAGTTGACATTACACCTGGCATTAATGACAAAGTCTCGGTTAAAGGTCATTTGAATTATGTCAAATTTGACAGAAAGATGAAACACTTGAGTGTTATGTTTTAAAGTTTTGTTACAAGTTTGTAGTGCATTTTACATCTTATGTTTTGTAAGTGTACTGGTTATTCAATTACTATGCCTTTAAGGTTTAATTACTGTGGGAAGTGATGCTGGGTTGTTCTTGATATAAAAGGAAATTATGTGAGTAGTGTATTGTATGATTCTGAAGAAGTTCTGTAATAAATGGGATGAAAGTACTTAATCTATTCTGGCTCCAGTGTGTGGATTATTTCTAAGTTGGTTCTGCAGTTTCACAGTTTTTAGTTGAGTTTTTCTTACACTGGTTGCTGGAGTTTTTTTACTACTGAAAAATTATTTTCATGATTTGCAAGTTCACAACAGTTTTCAATTTTAAAAGCTAAGTGGATTTTCATCACCTGTCTAGCAGTCTTTAACACACAGCGTGATAAGCATAAGCTGTCTCCTTACAAAAGTTCTTTTTAGAACTGGTAACTTTCACCGTTTTGGTAAAGGATTGACAGCAGTATACATTTTCACTGTTTGTGTTATTGGGAACGACCATTTTTTTTTTTTTAAAAAGCTCTTTAGAGAGCTGGTAACTGACTAAACAATAGTGTTTATGAAAAATTAGACTTCCGTTTGAGATATTTTCTGTAAAGAAGTAAGAGAGGGTTGGTCTCTCTTGTATTAGTTAAAAAGCTCTTTTAAGGGCTGGTAATTAGTAGCGTTGGTCCAGCGCAGTAGTACTTCTAATTTATTATCTGTGACTAAATACAACTGCTGTTTCCACCACAAAATCTTGGTAGTGGTGGTAAAAGGTTTTTTGACATTCGTTACCATGACTACGCAAAGTATGAATGAGGATGATGTCAGCATGTTTCCAACACCCGATGAAGTCAACATGCTTACTGTCACTTTACGGGAAGTCGTTTCAAAAGCACAAGATTTGTTAGAGAGGATGAAAGGAAATGGAGGTTGTTGTGCATTTAGGTGAGATTGCAATGGTAATAGCTGTTCCTCCTCATAAGAAGGGACCATCGTAGCGGATGCAGTGTTTGACAATGGTAAGCCCATTGTAGAATTACTAGAATCCAACATTGTGGACCCGTTTTTTTACTTTAGTATTAACAGTGATGTTACAAAAAACTCAAGACAGGTACGAAGGGACATGCCAGACTTTAAAACTCAGTTTCTCCAGTTGGAGAAAAAAGTTCTTATATTCAAAACATTGATATATGAAAATCAATACTTAAATACATGTGTTAACTTGTCTATTGTGCCTTTGGGGCTTAGAGTGTACATGTTTCCTAATGCAGCCAAATTTGATAATAACTTATTTAATAAGTTAAAGGAAGAATATAATAACATGGGGCTTGAAGTTTTTAAATTGTTAATACAGTGGAACAATGAACTGATGGAGTGTTTAAAGAATGAGATTGTGAAACTTGATAATGTTATAAGGGAACATCCTATGGTTTCCTTTTATCAGTATATGTTTGACAATTTGGGGAACAAAGTTAACCAATTAACTGACAATATAGTAAGTAAGAAATAGAAAAAAATTGTTAAGGGATTTACAAGCTTACCAACAGAAACAAGCATATTTAGTGAATAAAAAAGAAACATTTTTTTCAAATGACAAAAATGAGAGAAGGGAATTCCAGAAGTCTGAAGGGTTGAACAGGCTTGATTCCTTCTCTGAGGTAGGTAATAAGAACAATATATCTATAATTGATAATAATAGGGATCAATTAACTAGTGTTTCTAGTGTTGAAAGTGAGGAGAATGTCCCTTTTACAATTCAGACTACAGGGAACAATATCCAACCCCCAAATCAGGAAGCATTTGTGACTGGAGGAAAGAAAAAAGGCAAGATCAAAGGACGTTAACATTTACACAGAAAATATTTAATTTGAGTAATAAAATGTTTAGTGATGTGGAGATTAACGTACTTCAAAAAGGTTTTTCATTGTGCCTGCAAAAAAAAAAAACTGGATTTACTGATACTATATTGGATTTTAAACTGTATGTATGAAAATTAAATCTAAGATATTTCTATCATGGTTTATCTTTACCTGCTGCTTGGCAATTTAATAAAAAACAAAAATGTTAACCCTCCCTTGGTTAATACCTTGAGCATTTTTTCCAGTATTTGTGAAAATGACCTTTATAATTTACGAAGTAGAGGCAAACAGTTGAAATGTTTGGATAATTTGACTAAAAGCTCAAAAGACAAACCCACCTCCATAGGTATCACAAAGGATAAGAAACTAAGAGTAATGCTATTCAACGCCAGAAGTCTAAACCTCAAGATGCATGCACTCGAAACTCTCCTTAGCATGGAGAACATCGATATCTGTACAGTAACAGAAACCTGGTTCAAGGCTCCCGAGAGCACCCCAGCACTACCAGGTTATACCTCATACCATGCTTTTCGGCCCCAAAACTTGGACCGAACCACAAAAGGAGGGGGAGTATCAATATTCGTCAAAGATACCCACACCTCCAGGTTGGTGGCACAGCACGAAGCATCAGAGACTATCCATGTGCAACTAACAATAGGTAAAACTGCCTTCCAGTTTATAGCCTGCTACAGACCACCCTCCCAAACCCAGGAACCCCACTCGGCCTTCCTGAGAACACTGGAAAATATGAAGGTCTGTCCAAACACCATTATATTGGGTGACTTCAACTACCCAAACATAGGCTAGGAGCATTACTCTAGCTCCAACACCCTAGCCCAAAGGTTCCTAGAATTTATAATCTCAAATGCTATGGAACAACTTGTTACCACTCCCACAAGAGGAGAAAACATACTGGATCTGATCATCACCAACATGGGGACTCTATGCTCCAGACCAGAAGTGTATCCCTCACTGGTAAGATCAGACCGTAAACTAATCTCACTGGATATTCACATCCCGACTCCACCCCCTGCCCAGAAAACCACAGTAAAAAAACTTCTCTAAAGCAAATTTCACACTCCTCAAAACTGAGGTGGAATCCTTCAAAGCCCCCGGGCCTGTGGAAAATATGGCCCACACCGCAGAATCCTTTATAAATGCATTCTATGAACACCTTCAGGAATGCATGGATCATGCAATCCCAAATAAAACCAAGACCCAATCCTCCAAAGGCAGATGTCCTGTCTGGTGGACCCCAGCCATAAACAAACTATACAATAGCAGGAGGAAGCTACTACATGATACAGCAAAATCCCAAAAAGGGAAGGCATCTCTGATCAGTATTAGCAAAAACCTACGAGCACTCATAAAATCGTCTAAGGCCATCTTTGAGAGAAAAATTGCACAGGAATTGCACAGGACACTAAGGATAATCACAAGGCTTTCTTTAGTTATGTTAGGAACCTGGGGGGGAATTCCCAGATATGCTCAGAATTAGTCCAAAATGACAAAAAATACACCAAACCCACAGACATTACCAACATCCTAGCTGACAGGTTCAGTGCAAACACCCCCCCTCCCCACCAAAAGGGCAAATATCTATCCCAGCAGAGTGCTGCCCCCCTGACCTCTCAGATGCTCAGGTAAGACCCACCCTCTCCAAAGCAAAAAACACAGCATCAATGGGACCAGACGGTGTCCCGGGCTGCGTCCTACATGAACTCCAAGAAGAGCTAAACCCAAACATAAAACTACAGTTCAATCTCAGCCTTACTACAGGATATGTACCCAAAGAGTGGCATACAGCAACAGTGATCCCTCTCCACAAAGGTGGTGCCTCAACGGATCCTGGAAACTATTGCCCCATAAGCCTGACTAGCTTGCTCTGCAAAGCTATGGAAAGGATCATCATGGACCTCATAAATAAAGATATTGGGGACCTACAGACACTGGATACTACCCAGTTCACCTTTGTTAAGGGCAGATCCTGCCTCTGAAACCTGGTCGATTTCTTTGAAACAGTTACCAAGGCCATTGATGAGGGGAAGGTGGTCCACACAGCCTACCTGGACCTCGCAAAAGCCTTTGATTCAATACCCCACTCGGGCATTATAGATAAGCTCACCAGCTTAAATATAAACCCCTATGTCGCTAGATGGGTTAGAAACTGGCTCAAGGACAGAACCCACATGGTTAGAATTGCTGGAGCCATGTCAGACTCCAAACCAGTTACAAGTGGTGTCCCACAAGGCTCAGTCCTGGGACCTCTCTTGTTCAGTATATATTTCTCGGAGGTACAGGCCAACATGGAAGGACTGTGGCTGACCAAGTTCACAGATGACTGCAAACTGGGTGCCATAATCGACTCTCCAGCTGACATAAGCATCCTCCAAAGGGGTCTCATAGAAACAGACAACTGGTGCCAGAGCCATGGCCTCAAGCTAAACGCCAAAAAGTGTATAGTCATCCCCTTTGGCAAAAACAAAGTGCCCACAAATTACCACATATGTGGTAATTCATTAAGTACAGAGGAAGTAATTAGGGACCTGGGGACCCAAGTTTATAGCAATTTCTCATTTGACAACCACGTGGCCAAAGTGGTTAGAAAAACATTTTATATAGCCCACCTAATCGTGAAGGCATTCACATCTAGATCAGGGGAAGTCATCATGCCTCTTTACTCATCCCTCATCAGGCCCATAATTGAGTACAATGCCCCTTTTGGGATGTCCCTTACCAGACACCTGCAGCAACTGGAAAGACCCCAAAAGTACCTCACCAAGAGGATCAAAGGGCTCAAACAGATGCCATATGCTGCCCGGTTAAAGAAACTCCAGCTCTATTTAGTGGCATACCGCCTGCTCAGAGGCGATCTGTGCCTGACGCATAAAGCCATGTCCATCCCAGAATTAATGGACATGCTGCACCTCAGAAAATCCAAATCCCGGCCAAGGATGAACACAGGATAGCAGCAGATTTCTTCAGCTCCACCAACATAACTACATTAACAGGAAATTATTACTTCAAAATTCAACTAATGGAATAATTTTCTTTCTAAAAACGTTTGGAATATCAGTACCTTGAATAATATCTAAAAAAGAAAGAAAATTTAACTAATTTTCCTGTCAGAAATCCTTTTGGAAATTTCTCTCTCATCACTTCTGTTCAGAATGAGTTCCAGCAAGGCTAACAGTCAGGATTCCAGCATTAAGAAAGAGCTTCAGACATTATTATCAACTATACAGCAACTAACAACTAAAATGGACAGACTGGATGTTAAAATTGATAACTTTATTGAGAAAACCATAAAACAAATGGATGTGCTACACCAAGATGTACAACATCAGAAAGCTCAGATAACAGGTATAGAAGAGACACTTAATGATATGGACAACAGAATTAAGGAAGAAGAAATAAACACTGAATTCTTATTGAAACAAAACACGCACCTTCAATCCAAACTAGATGACTTGGAAAACAGATCCAGACGCAACAATATAAGGATTTTTGGACTGCCAGAAAATATAGAAGGTAATAACATTACATCTTTTTTAAATACTTGGCTTCCCAAAACTTTAGATCTGTCAGAGGCATTTTCTTTTGGCATTGAAAGAGCCCATAGGTCTTTATCCATTTCTAATACAAATAAAAAGTATCCTAGATCAGTTATTGTAAGATTTTTATCATCTTATGACAAGGAAATGGTACTAAAATCTGCATGGGCTAAATCACCTATAAAAATTAATGAAGCAACTGTGCGCTTTGACAATGACTATTCTTCTTTGGTAATATCAAAAAGAAAGGTTTTTTTACCATTAATAAGAGAGCTTAAGAAAGCACAGTTCAAAACTCATCTTTTATTTCCTTCCAAACTAAAAATCTTTTTACCTGATGGCCCTAGAATTTTTGAAGACTTGGACTCTGCTTTGTTGTATATTAAAAAAAATAAAATATTAGATAAAATAGAGGATATGGAATGGGCAAGTCCTTCGTTAAAGAGAATGGCAACAGGAACTTCTTGGAAGACATCAGAGAAACAAAAAAGACTAAAAAACAAATGACATGTTTTATATTTCTTTGAATTCTTTAATTACAGTTTCTGCATTTACAAGAAAACCACATATATCTTAATGATTTGTACAAAGTTATTTTAATGTGCAAGAACTGAAGTGTGTTTTATGAATAATCAAACTTTCATGAGGAACAAATAACCTGATATAAATCAACTTGTTTCTCTTTTGTGACAAAGAGACCTAAGGTTAGTAATATGATATATTTCCTTTCTTTTCTTATTTTAAATAATAGCATTCTCTTTAAACTAACTTATAGAGGAGGGAGAGGGAGGGAGGGCAGGGAGGGAGGAAAGATGAAAAGAAGGAAAAAAAGGGGAAAAATAATCTATTATCTTTTTAAAATTATTTATGCTGTTTAAGTATTACTGCTATATATTATACTATGACTAAATTGCTTAAATACATGATATTAAATAATATGTCATGATATAACTGCAGTTGACTAGAACTAAAGCAGTTGTAAGTAATATGTCTCAGGTTTTACTTTATTAAAACAAACAGCAAGTAAATATCTATGTATATACTTTTTTTTTTCTCTCTCTCTCTCTTACAAGGTAACAAGGTTCTGATAATACTGATATGTGTTTGTAACATACTCTGAATGAGAAAATGAAATGGGACACATAAATATAGGTAATGTTTATGTTAAATAATTAAAGGCTTGGTTTCACTGCCATAGAGACTGCAGTGACTTGTGAAGTGCTTTGAGAAGGTTTTACACTGTATAAATCCATTTGCATTCAAAATGAATGTTTGTCACTTACTTTTATTAAAATTCCCGCCAGAATGTTATAAGAGACAATTTAAGTTATAGGTATCCTTGTGAATAGTGTCCTCGAGCCGTTTTTAAAGCTTCAACATCCAGAAAGCACGCAGAGAAGCTGAAAGCAGCCATTTTGAACTTTGACCCCTGATTTCATACAGACTCATTGCAAATTCAAGAAGTAAACTGTTTCAGGAAGTAGAACTGCTGTAAATGCGGTATTGTGATGAAAAACAAACTTTATGACAACAAAATGTGAGTTTTTCTTTATAATAATTTACTTATTTAAGATGTAACTTATAAAATGTAAAAGTTATAATGATTTTAAATGGCATAATATGCCATAGTAAACAAATGAGATAATTTAGAATGCATAGAAACTAAAACTCATGCATATATGATTTTGAAAGCTTATATAATTGCTGCACTTTAATGCATATGGATACTTATAATTTAAGGATATACAATATTATAATGCATTTATTATAACAAACATAAACAAGTATGTGCATTATTATGATTCTATTACAGAAGAAAATGTCATGTGATACATTTTAAAGCTGCAGTGCAGATATATAAGATATAGCTGGCTTTCATCACAATGTTTTATGCCTAACTAGGGATCAATATTGCTTTGTAGTATGTTCTTTTAACTTATATACTGAGAATAATCATTTTTATTTAAATGGTGAGAATAAGTAAGAGAAGGAAGCTTCTTGTACAAGTAGTTTAAAGTTTTAAAGCTACTAACAGTACTATTATGGCAGAAAATGGGAATACTCTAATGTAAGTAATGTCTGAGTCATAATAGCCTGAGATAACAAATGTTATTGAATTCAAATGAGTATAAACATATAATAAGAACCTAACATTACAAATTTTATTAAACTGCCAAATGGGTATCCTCTCTTTTTTTTTTTTCTTTCCCTCTCTTCTCTGCTCCCACTTTCAAGATTGTTAGAATGCTATTATGATAATGAATTCATTATATAGAATAGATGTATATAGCATTATTAAGTTGATTATAAAAGTTTTATATGATTATACAAAGCTGTTATATAAATTGTTTAAGTCTTGTTATAATAGATAATCAAAATAAATGAGGTTAACTTTAGTTAATAATAATTAGTATTTAATTAATTTGGTGGCAGCTGGAGTACTGCTGCTTAGGATTGGGGGACAACTTGAGTGGTATTTGCTACTCGAAGTTGGAGTTTTTAACTCCAGGCTGGATGCATTGTTTAATTCAAACAATATTTTCACCTGATTATTGTTATGTATATATAGTTTTGACATCCACATCACATTATATAAACTCTTTGTCACTACAAATAAAAGTTAAAATTTCACAAAATTCTATAAGATTTTCACTAAATACAGCTATAATTAATAGAACACCTAAAGGAGGAGACATAATAATACTTACTTTAGTAAATGCTATTCTGATTATAAGTTTTATATGTCTATAAAAGTTAAATGGTAACTTTAAAATGAATTTCTTTATACATTAATGGATTGAATAACCCATATAAAAGGGCAAGTTTAATAAGATATATTAATCTGCATAAAGCCAACTTAATATTCCTTCAGGAAACACATCTCCTGAAAAAAGATATAGATAAATTAGCCACTAATAAATATACAGTCTTGGTTAGTTCAGAACACACACAGAAAAAAAGAGGAGTGGCTATCTTATGGAACAAAAATATGCCCATACCTAAAACTATTAAGTCATATAAAGATGACAAAGGAATGTTCTGCATGGTTACAATACAGATTAATGGGAAAATATATACATTGATTAATGTATACTGGATACCAGGAATTGGCACTAATACAGTGAAACACCATCTCAATAAGATTATATCATTTTCTAAAGGAGATATTATTTTAGCAGGAGATTTTAACTGTATCTTGCATGAAAAAGATACTACTAACATAGGGAAAAGGAAAATCTCATCCGATGCAAAACATTTAAAGGATTTCATTAATTTATATCATTTGAATGATATTAATAATCAGACAGATTCTAAATCATTACCATATACTTTTTTTTCTAATAGACATAAAACTTATTCAAGAATAGATAGAGTCTTTATTTCTAACCAACTGGTAACAGACCTAATTAATTCTAAGATCATTTCATGCCCTATATCAGATCATAATTCAATTGTCTTCGAATTTATGGTAAATATTACTTATAATGTTCAGATCAAAAGAATACCAGCATACCTAACTCAACTAAAAGACTATAAAGATTATATGCTTACAGAGGTGCAACATTTCTTAGACTTAAACACTACACCTGATGTCTCCATTATTTACATTTGGGATGCTCTAAAATCTTATTTATATGGACAAAGTATCAGATGGTATAATAATAAAAGGAAATCTTGGGACAATGAATTAATAGACATTCAAAACAAATTAGATTCATATAAACATAATAATAAGGAAATATTATGGACAAAAAAGTCATTGAGGAAATAAATAAATTAAATGAGAAATACAAAGAAATTTTAAGTCACAAAGTCAAAATAACATTAGAGAAATATACATTTTTGTCTTACTCAATAAGTCCCAAATACTTACATAGACTTAAAAATAAAACAAAAAGGCTGAATAAACAAAATCACATCAAAGAAATTTTCTCTCCAAAGAAAAAGAAGAACGTCTCTAGTTTACCAGAAATATTAGATGAATTTAGAAATCATTTTCATAACATTAACCATAATAACATTAATATGGATTCTAAAGATAAAATAAAGAACTTTATAACTACAAACATGAACAAAAAACTTAATAAACAACAGACTAGATTAACAGATAAAAATATTTCATATACAGAGGTTATCACACAAATAAATAAACATAAATCAAACAAAGCACCAGGTAATGATGGTATTATTCCTGAAATTTATAAAATCCTTCCTAAGAGTACCTACTCATTAATACATAAGGTTTTCATTTCAGCTCAAAATGAGTTATCAATTCCCCCATCCTGGCAATACACATTTATTTTGCCAATTTTTAAACCCAATAAAGATCCAACCAGATGCACTTCATATAGACCTATTTCATTACTTAATGTTGACTATAAAATGTTCATGAATATATTTGCCGACAGATTAAAGACAATCATACCAAGTATAATAGATATAGATCAGACAGGCTTTATTATAAATAGAAATACTTTTGATAATATAAGGAGAACTTTAACTCTGATTGATTATGCAAACAGAAAAAAGAAAGATTTGACACTCATCAGCCTTGATATAAGTTCAGCATTTGACTCAGTAAGTTGGGACTATTTGTTTATCTTATTGAAGTGTACAAATTTCTCTGATACATTTGTGAATTTAATTGAACATCTATATAAAGGAGCATTGGCTTACATTAAAATAGGAACATATGTCTCACAAAAAATACCCATATTAAAAGGTACAAAACAAGGGTGTCCACTTTCACCATTATTATTTACTTTAATAATGGAGCCTTGGGCTAATTTTATTAGAAACAGCAATGATATAGAAGAATTCGATATAAATGAAAATGCAATATCTAAAATCCAACTTTTTGCAGATGATGTTCTAATTACATCAGCAGGAACAAATTCTTCTATGCGGTCATTATTTGACAAGATGACAGATTTCAAGAATATTTCTGGTTTGATATTTAATGAAGAAAAAACTAAAATATTACCAGTATACTCAGGGAAAAATGTTCTAACTAATGATTTTCTCAAATACATACCCAATTCAGGTCAGATAACTTATTTAGGCATAATATTAACTAAAGATATTAAATCTATTATACATAATAATTATAGTAATTGTCTTCATAATATACAAAATCATTTCAATAGCTGGAATAATATTTTTTTTACCATGGAAGAAAGACTCACAATTATTAAAATGATAATATTCCCGAAGATATTATACATAATGCAATCAATAATACTCCCACCTACAAAAATAATAATTAAGAAATTAAATTCACAAATGTTAAATTTCTTATGGGCACCTAATAGACCTAGGATTGCATTAAAGAAACATGCTAATAGTTGGTCTCAAGGGGGCATATCATTTCCAGACTTTAATTTATATGCTATCTCTTCTATTATAAAAGTTATAACATTGCTAATAGATCAGTCATATGTTGCAAAATGGAAGGAATATTGGGAATTAATTACCATGCACTTCACAAAAATATCGTTAACACACAAAAATACTATTATAAACAATCCCGTGTTATGGTTACTAAAAGAGTTTTGTACCTCATCTATTACACCAAAATATATAGCTACCCATTAAATATTATTATTAGATATCGCAATTTTATATATATATACATCCTAAGTATAAGGAATGGAATTTTATCTTATTTCCTATAATGTATACACAAGTTATTCTTTTATCATCCACCTCTGAAAGAACTCTTTTAGTCACAGAGAATAATTTAAAATATTGGTATCAGATGCTGTCTGACAATAAAGTAAAAAATTTAGACTTCTTAAAGCAAGAATTTGATTTGAGAGAAATATGTTGGTTAGAGATTCAGACTTTTAGACAACATCTTATTAATAAACTTGATTTAATGTCTTTAACAGTTAAAGAATCTGTCCCAATTCTGATTGACTACTTGATATTAAATTTACAACATAGGGTTTCTGATAAAGGTAAGCTCTCACACATACATAAAATTATTAGAGATGAAACCTATTATAGTTCAGATAATTACTGGAATTATTTCATTTCCATTAATGGAGAATCTCCAAAACAACAAGATAAACAATATATATTGGAATCTGCTTATAAAACTACTTCTTCTATTAATTGGAGACTTTTTACCTGGAAATTTTTACATAGATCTTTCTATACACCCTTAATGATGAATAAAATAAACAATAAAGACAACATATGTAAGAGATGTACTGTAGAAATAAATGCTGATTGGGCACATATGTTTTACGATTGTATAAAACTGAAGGAATATTGGATGTTAATCAATGATTTTTTGCAGGCTCTTTTTACAGATAATTTTATAGTCTCTAAATCACTTATATTATTTAACACCCCTGTTCCCAAATGTGTTAAAAAAGTTAAACTTCCTTTATTATGGTCAATTCTAGCTGTGGCTAGAAAAATAATAACCAGAAACTGGATTTCAGATACTCCTCCTTCATTTAATG
Organism: Protopterus annectens; assembly: GCF_019279795.1. NCBI lineage: Eukaryota > Metazoa > Chordata > Ceratodontiformes > Protopteridae > Protopterus > Protopterus annectens. Next base: position 794,107,800 of record NC_056734.1, read on the forward strand.
AATTTAAAAATGTTATGATTGAAGTGTGTCATATGGAACTAATGACAATAAAGTCAAGAACCATTAGGAAAACATCTTACTATAATATATGGTATACCTTACAAAACTTGTTAAAACAGTCTTAGTTTCATTAGTAAGATGTTACAGTTTAATTAATTGATTTGATATACAGTGGATGTCTTTGTAAATACTTTAGTTGTTTTATCAAATGTTATAATTGTTTATATGTTAACTACTTGTATAAGATTTTTATAATATTTATTTGTATGTTAAAACTAATAAACTTGTTTTAAAAAAAGAAAATCCAAATCCCATAGAGCTACACACTCGAGAGACTTGAACCTCCGCACTGAAATAAATAGGACATGCTGGAGGGACAGATTCATAACCCAGAGGCTCCCTTCACTCTGGAATAAAATCCCAGTCCAGGTTAGGCAGAGTCCCTCATTGACTCTCTTCAAAAGGAATCTTGATGAGTGGATGGGAGATCATAGGTTTACCCCGGGTATCACCTCTGTGTCACTGTTAGACAGTGGCACAATATACTAACGTCAAAAAAGGGCATAGCAAAATTAATTTAAAATGGGTGGCAAAAGCCAAACACACTCTGGCTAGGCTTATAAATGCCCTAGGGCAGATAGCCTAGTATGAACCTATGAACCTATGAACCTAAAGAGGAAAATCTGGCGCTTATAACAGTTGGCTTCATATAATAATATCAGATATATGAAAGCAGATAAAGGTCAGGGACTTGTTATAATGAATAATATGGATTATTCCAATAGCATTAAAGAGTTATTGGCAGATGGAAATAAATACCTTAAGGTGTCTAAAGACTTTATCAGAAACAAATTTCAAGAAATGGATTTGATTTTGCTTGATCTATTATATCAGCAGTACATTTCTACTGATGTTTTTCAATATCTGAGTGTTGATCAGCCTCAATTGGGGATGCTGTTCAGCATCTCCAAGATACATAAGAACCAAGAAAATCCACCATTTAGGCCAATTGTTTCAGCCCCTTTTAGTAAAATGTCCAAAATTTCCATTTATTTAGATAATATACTTAATCTTATAGTGCAAAGGAGTAATTGGTATCTTAGGGATTATTGGATGTTTTTGGAAGAGCTTCGGCATTTCCAGTTTCAGGGATATGAAAGTCTGTTATGCACATTGGGCATATGTTCACTATATACAGCAATTGATCAAAATAAAGGTATAGAGTTTATGAGGCTCTTTTTAAGCAAAGTGAAGTATAAATATGACATTTTTGTCATTTGCCAGTTGATGGAAATAGTACTGCATAATAATTTTTTCATGTTTGAAAAACAAATCTATCAATAAACAAGTGGAGTAGCAATGGGGGCTCATGTAGCCCCTGTCTTTGCCAACTTAGTGATGAGTTGGTGGGAAGTTACTTTTTTAGGGAAGATGGATTTATTTAAATATGTAAGGTACTATAGACGTTATATTGACAATTTATTCTTTGTGTGGGCAGGTAATAGTGAACAGTTCGATGAATCTTTTAGGCAGATTAATCACACAGTATCTTGGCTTGAATTTGCGACTGGCAATACAGGCACCAAGAAGTAGGGATGGATGTAAATAAAAAAACATTTAGGAGTAATGTTTACAGGAAGAAAACTTTCACTAATAATTATTTACACTTTGAAAGTTTCAACCCCAAATATATGAAAGTTAATGTATTTAAAGGTGAAGTAATCAGACTCAGTAGAATGGTCAGCTATGACCAACAGTTTAAAGTTGAAGTAGAAGCAATTAAACAGCTTTTTCTTTGTAGGGGTTATTCTGTTTAAATTCTTAATGATGTGATTCAATATGTGATGAATCATAGGGATGAAAAGTACCCTCCCATTCTTAGCGCTAGATTTCAGAAAAAGAATCTTAGTCAGAATATGATACAGAATGAGGAATTTAAATTTCCAGTACCTTTGAGTGTTGATGGACCTAATATTAAAAGAATTGTACAACAAAGTTGGAAAATTATTTTAGGTAATGAGGAACTGAGTAAAGTTATAGGGACTCAACCAAATTTTATAAATAAAAAAACTAAAAATTTAAAAGAGATTTTGGAAGGTGGACATAAGTGTGAAGATCATGACTGAGTAATTACTCGGTTAGGTTATTTTGTTTGCACAAATTGCAATCAATGTAGTTATATGATGGGTGTACAGAGTCATTATTTTAAGCATTTAAAATATACTTTGACAGCCAGAGGTAGGTTTGATTGCCAGAGTGAGGGTTTAGTATACCTTGCAGTGTGTTCCAATAATGAAAATTTCGATATAGGAAAGACTATTAGAAAGTTGAAAGATAGAGTTAGGGAACACCTTTTTGCTATTAAGAAAAAAAGATATGAATAATGCATTGGCAAAGCATTGTCTGAGCTGTGAAAATTTTATAAAGTATACTTTTTTGTAGTAGAAAAAGTTAACACAGACAAATTTGTGGGTTCATTTAATAATTTTTTAAAGAAGATAGAATTGAAATGGCAGATTTTTTTATAAAAGCTGACATTACACCTGGCATTAATGACAAAGTCTCGGTTAAAAGTCATTTGAATTATGTCCATTTCTGACAGAAAGATGAAACACTTGTGTGTTATGTTTTAAAGTTTTGTTACAAGTTTATAGTACATTTTATATCTTATGTTTTGTGAGTGTACTGGTTACTCAATTACTATGCCTTTAAGGTTCAATTACTGTGGGAAGTGATGTTGAGTTGTTCTTGATATAAAAGAAAATGATGTGAGTAGTGTATTGTATGATTCTGAAGAAGTTCTGTAATAAACGGGACAAAGGTGCTTAATCTATTCTGGCTCAAGTGTGTGGTTTATTTCTAATTAGCATGGACATTTCACTGATAACTGTCATTCAAACTAGGTTTAAATAATATGTTATTCATGACATCCACCAAATGGGGTTAGTAATGTACATATCTATATACCACATCAATTTGGCTCATTTAATTCTGTTTGTTAATTGGTCATTCCTTAATGCGTCTGCTTTACATCCATGGTAGGGAGAAATGGTTCACTACATTTTTATGTTGACTTTAAATTCGTCTTAGAAAAAGCATTTTCTTTTTTTCTATTTTTTTTTGTATCATATGGCACAATAATTGTGTAAACAACTGAAGAAGCCAGTGTGGTAAAATTGGTCTGTATTACTGATACTGAGATATTTGTACCAGCAATTTATCTGATGTGGCATAACAAATTCACATGTATTCTGTGCCTGTCTGCAACTAAATGCGTGACATTAAAAATGGTAGATAAGTATTATATGGTCCTTCACTGAGCTTTACTAGAATTTTCCTTTACATTTTGTTTCAGGAATATTGATGAGATATTTTGGTCCATATAATGGATGTTCTGTTTATAAGGGAAAGAAGAAAGTTTTTTTTTTAATAAGAGAAAGAAGGAGGGATATCATCTCAAGAGAAATCTGTCTACTAAATTACTGTCATAGCATTATCCCAGTGAAAATGTTAGACATATGAAATGGTATTATGCATCACTTAGTGTGTTATATGAAGTGGCTGATGACATGCAGAGTAATTTGGCCATTTGGACATGCAAAAAGCTAAAAATTAAGAAGCAGTGGTATTAAATGAATAAAAAAAAAATGAGACAAGTGGAATGACCTACAGGATCAATGGATGGAGGCAAAAAGGTACACATTGCATAGTAGAAAAGCTAAATAAACTGTGAATAAACCCCTATGCCATCTGATGGATTGCCAGCTGGCTCACAGATAGGATGCAGATAATCAAAACAGGAGAAATTACATCCACAAAGAGACCATTCACCAGCTGAGTCCTCCAAGGTTCTATGCTGGGACCTTTCCTGCTTGACATCTAATGTTGTGAAATAAAAGCCAATACCAAGCGGGTCTAGATGACTACATTTGCAGATGACTTCAACCTAGAAGCAGTCATTGAATCCCCAAATGACTTAGCCATCCTGCATGAAGCTTTGTCTCAAATAAATAACTGGTGCCAAAATAATAGACTAAAACTAATTGCAAAAATGCATTATTGTATCCTTTGGAAAGTCATCAACTTCAGGGAACTAAGACTTTGACAATACATGCCTTAGGATTGACCCAGTTGTTCAGGATTTCAGAACTTATGTGGCAGTCACCTAACATTTGACCAACATGTCTCTGTTGCTGTAAGAAAGTTCTTTTATATTGTACAACTTATAAACAAAGGGATTGTATCTGAGATGTCACCTCCACCTTTAATCAACCCTTATTAGTCCAGTCATTTAATATAATGCCCCTTTGACATGTATCTGTCTAGACAAGCAACAACTGGAAAGCCCACAGTGATATTTTACTAAAAGAATAAAAGACCAAAAACATGTTCTACATGGACCGATGCAAACCCCTATCACTATGCTTGGTATCCTATAGACTGCTAAGAAATGACTGTGTCTGGCATACAAGGCATCTTCCAACCCATTACTGATGGGGCTACTACACATCAGCAAGTCAAGCAGCATCAGCAAGGGATCTAGGCTTCTTCTGCAGCACCAGCAGAACAGTTTGGCAGGACAGGTATATCTCACAGAGGATATCAGTGCTCTGGAACAGACTTCCCATCCACATAAAACAAAGTTATTCCCTGTCCATATTGAAGTGCAACTTAGATCTATGGTTCAGGAACAGAAAATTTACCATTGGACTGCCCCTGTACAGTTTCTAATTGACAGATGTAGCCCCTAATTGATTTATCTCATGCAAAGGTCCCCTCCAATTACCTATGTTATGATCCCAGTTATTCTCATTAGGACTAATATATATTTATTGACCATGGGATGTGTAAGATCAGTCTACAACCAAATGGGATAGGTTATTTCAAACACAAAAAGATGAAACTGGCCAGGCTTAAAATGCCCCACAAGGGCAGTTAGCCTAGTACTTATCTATGATCTAATATGAGAATGGTTGCCTGAGAATTTTGTTTTGTGCCACTCTGTCCAAGAAGAATTGATATATTCTTAGTCCTGCACTCTGAAAAGTATCATTAAGGTGTGAACTTGTAATATATTGTGGATGTGAATATGGTTGGTATTTCTAATAAACATAATTCTAATTAAATGAACTAATTTCTAAAATTAAAACTAAATTTGTATTAAAAATATTTTCTTTCAGTATACTACCCAGCGCAAGGGTGCAGTTGTAATGCAGGGTTTGTTCTACAATGATATATAAGATCTAACTATGAATGGAAAGAGCATTTTAGTAGTAAAAATATGCAGACTTAGTATTTAAAACTATAGAAAAGACGTGAACTTAAATCATTCACAGCAGCTCATCCAAAGAGCAACTGAAAATGCAGGCTGCTGAAACCAGTTTTAGTAAATTGACTTTAAATATGCAGGTCAACAAGATTCAGGACATGCATGCAGCAATCCAATCTCATTAAAAGGGTATGCAGCATTTGCCACTGCTAACCTAGCAGCTCAAGAAGAGGCAGCAATGGAACAACTTATACTTTAAAAGGGTCATTGGTCTAACTATCTTTTTGTATAAGAAATTGATGCGACAACTTAAACATAAAGCATTCAAGATGTATGTATTAAATGGTACTTGTTACTTAACTAGTGGACTAAAATGTGACATCATCAGATCACCTGTAAGATTACTGGTTTATAGCTGATCATGTGATTTTTTTTACTATGTTATTTCATAGTTCACAATAATGTAATTTTATTCTGAAGAAGTCCTTGTAGATTTTTGGATGAAAGTGCTTAATATTTTAATAGATTCTCTGCAAAATACGTGTCCTAGATTTGTTTTTTTATCAGTTTTGTTTTTCTTGATCTTTAGGTTTCAACTTTTTCTCTCTATTGTTTCATACTTTAAAGGATGGAAAAAGGAACTGAATGAACCATTGAATTAGTTTTCATTGATAAATATTTAGGGAAAACACTCAACACCTTCCCAACTAATCCTGTTATCACAGAAGAATTCCCAGGTCATTGTGACTGCCAGCAGCATCAAATAAGTATCTATGGTAAAAAAATAAATAAATAATCATTCAACTAATCAGATAAGGAAGGATTTCTGAATGTTGCAAGAGAGTAAAAGACCATTATTCTTCATACATTCCAATGAATCTGTTTCAAGACTTTCCTCTGGACACTACAAAAACTTGTTAAATGTGTTAAAGTCCAGAATCCTTGTTATAAGAAGACATCCCCTCAAGTCACATACACTGTGATGACTCTCAGATTAAACAGATAAATTAAAAGCACCTCAGGAATTTGTTATTCAGTTTCAGAAATGTAATCACTTGGACTAATCTAACAACAGATAATTAACTCTACAAAGCAAAAACAACTCAATATCCACAGAGATAGCTAAGAGAATTACTGTGCTTGAGGTGTTTGGCAGTGTGCCTGCACCATTTGCTAACCACATTAGCACAATCCATCTGTGGTGACAGTTTGGGAGAAGAAATCCAAAATACAATAAAGCCCACAAGAAATAAAGCTACCAAGCAACTTTTTTCATGCAACTAACCCAATAAACAACAAGTCTGATGTTCTTTCTCCTGAAGATGCCAGTGACATGCATGCTTCACCTCTTGATCAGCATCCTTATGAAAATAAAATCCTGCTCTGAATGACTGCAAGTAAAGGCATACAGAAATTTAGGGTCTATATTATGTACTCGAAGAGACACTTCTTTGAATACGTAATAATCGACACCAAAAGATCGAAAACTGCTAATGGCCACGTCTGCAAATATTGTTTCCTAGAAAAAATTTGCAGGGCTGTAAACACAACACACATAGTTCTAATCTATTTTAAGTGTGGGGCTTCACCCCCCCCACATCGCCCTAACTAAATATACCAACTCCAAGATCGCTCTACATTGGGGAATAGGGTAAACCCCAGGAACGGCCAACTGAATTTTTTCCCTAGGAAAAAAATTCACAGACGTGGCCATTCTCGATTTTTGGATTTCGATCTTTTGATGTCGATTATTATGTATTCGAAGAAGTGTCTCTTTGACTACGTAATATAGACCCAAAATTTACAAGTCCACTGTTGTAAAGATAGTGCACAACTATAGTCATTCAATGGCTATGACCACATACAGGAGTATTATCTTTGTCCACACCTATCTGGTTTACTACTAAACATAGCCCTTTGGAATCATAGTGATGTTGTATTATTTCTCTTACTTACAGAACCTAAGGTATCTACAAGCAATTGTCAGGATCACTAACTGTGCAGGTGTGTTACAGCTGTTAGTCCATTTTTACCATTTGGTTTGTGATTTGACTGAGGTTTACTTGTATTTAATTCAGTATGATTTGGTTATGCTGTGAGTTTCAAATTCCCCCCAAAAGAGGAATCCACTCAGTTTCTAGATGAGTAAACACATGACTGTTCTTCTACAAGAATTCAAAATCATCTTTGAAAACACTGTCTGTTTAAAGGACATTTTGCAAGGTAATGCTCAGAAGTTTGTCTAAGTATTACTAAGCATGGTGGGATTATGCAACTGAGTAACAAACTGGGATCGGAACACCAGGCTGTTAGGTCAAAAAGGGACAGGAGGTAGGTGTTGGAAGGATTCTTTCCCACCTTGATCCCTTTTTATCAGGAACTCTGCATAGTCTGAATTATGATTCTCCAGACTTCTTCAGTTACTTGATTTTTTAAAGTATTTGTGATACACAGGTCCTGATTAGTTTTGGGAAATACTTTAATATGACATTATTCTAAGGAATTGAAAGGGTATCTCTTAGAAACAGGTTCTACAGAAGGTTGTAAAAGCTCATATGAGAACTGAACGAAGACCTAAACCATTTGGCAGTTCACCTATTTGGATGAAATTGGTCACCCTTTTCTGTCTCTTAACTCTTTTAATAACAATAACATTTATTAGTCCTGGCATCATCAAACTTATTAAATCATATCACAAAGAACACTGTTATACTTTGTTTTCTAACCAGTAATGAACTAGATTCATAGATTAGTACTAAGCTAACTGCCCTTGCAAGCCATTTTAAGCATAGCCAATTATCCCTTGTGAGATTCAAACACTGCACCTTGTGTTTGTAAGGCAAACACCTTAACCATTAGGCCACCCTCCCAACCCCTAGAAGTAGAGATGTTCAGCTTCCTCCTTGACCAATGTCAAGGAAACCCTAAATGGTCAAGTTGCAGATGTTCTCAAATAACAGGTACATTTATTTATTTGTTAAAGTGCAGTATACAATAGTTTATGTAGCTCAATCCATCCAAGTAGCATGCCCCCTTCTGTCTTGTGGGGATCACTTAAAATGAAACTGGAAACTGGTTTTAAGGCAGATAAAGCACTGATTATAGCCTAGTAGTCTAAGAGAACAGGGAGATTGAAACCCCAACTAATATTGCACTAAATAAATGCAAGTTCATAGAAGAACATAAAAAAGTGATCCCATTTAAACAGACTCTCAAATAATGACTTAATAGTCTCAAACATTCTGGCATTGAAAAGAGTCTTAGTGTATTTATAAAAGGCTCCTATGTAAGCATATTCATATAATTGTGCAATCTGAGGAAGTTTCTTGTGTCTAGCCCATGGAAGCTGCAAAAGAAAATAAAAAAAATAGTAATGATCTGTATGAAAAATATTGCATATGTGACTCAACAAATATTATCAGTGGTTTGTTCCTGGAATTTTATGATGGTTTATGTAGCTTGGCTTTACCTTTACCCTAATAAGTTACCAGGAAATGGGAATGTTCTTCCTACATGTTTTAAACTTACCTGAAGTATTCACCAGAAAAGCAGGATAAAGTTGAATCGGCAACTAAGATGACAGGCAAAGGGAAAGTACCAGGACCAGATGCCCTGAATGCAGAGAGCTATCACTTGTTGTAGGAAAACATAGCCTCTGTTTTATTCAAGCTATTAAAGTCAATACAGGAAAAAGCAGCATGGAGTCTACACAGTTGCTTTATAGCTTGCTGAATAGCTCCACCATATTGGATTGGTTGACTTGCATGAAGTTCAGTTGCTTATGCTGTAATTAGCATGCCGCAGTGTTTGTGACAATGTGTGGTATTGCAAGCTATTGCCAGTTGAAGTAAAACAGTGGATGTGTAGCATATACCAGCACAGCTAGCTTGAATTTTGTATAGCAAACTGATTTGTACAGATGCTTGTGTTGAAAAATATATTTGTAAAGCTGCTTGTGTAAAAAATGTATCGACAGTGAGCCATGCTGGGCAGAAAATAAATGAACATGCAATATAACTGTTTAAATGTATATATTGTAACAGAGGATACTGGAAGAGAAGAGCTTAATCTCAAGCCACCTGCCTTTGACAAATAGTAAGAAAATTAAATGACTGTGTCTAGGCCATAAAGATGTTATCTCAGAGTTCTGAATGAAGCCAAAGACGCAATAACTATAAGAAGCATGGTTTGTTAGTCTATGTAGCAGGAGTAGGTTTGTAATTGTTTTATGACTTTCAGAAGCTGCACAAGATCTGAACAAAGCTCTTGTGTGTGTGTGTGTATTATGACATGTAGGTGCTAAATTCTGGCAATTACTAGCAATGGAGGGTTGCACAGGTGCCAGAATTCAGATAACCAAATATATGTGATGTCATTCTGTACAGAAATAATATTTTAATGTTAGGTGAGACAGAGGTTTCATAACAGTCTGTTTCTTGGAACCTGACAGCAGGATCTTTCACCCACTTCATCCTGCTTTGCTCTAGAAAATGAACCAGAAAATAATAATTCTTTAGATCAGTCAGGAAAATATAGTGAGATTAGTTAAATACTGTTTTTCTGTATCTGTCGGAATTTAGTACCTCTCCTTCATTCATTCTATAAATGATTCTGGTTCACAGGCAGCTGATATATTTTCCTTCAAGAGTAAAATTCCACTATCAATCTGATCTGAACCTATATCCAATGCAAGTGGCATATTCATATTTTAATATTTTAGTCCTGGAATACTGTAACAATTTCATGGAGCATTTTAAAACTTGTAACATCTTCATGGCTCAGTTCTCAGGTTGTATCTTATTCTGTCAGCTTTCTTATGGGCATAGTCGTGTCAAACTTCTCCCTCATGAGCTATGCAGGATCTTAGTTTAGGTGTGTAAAAAAAAACACTCCAGTATTATTTGATTTATACAGGTCCCTAACACACACTTTTTTTATTTATCATTTAACTTATAAGTAATTTTGCTCACAACTGTCATATTTTATTTATTTTACATTTGTTGACCGGGATAGTCCGACTGGATACATGTCCATTTTCAGCGGAGGCCCGGTGAGAAAAGCTCCACAGAGGAAAAAGTTACACTTTCATTTACATGCAGATAAATACGCTACCTAATACAAATAAGTAAAATTAGAGATACACATAATCAAAATTAGAGATACACAAAAATACTTCCCAATTGTTTTAGATGCACTTGGCTACCATGTGAATAAATAGCAGATTAAAAATACAGTGTAGTTGATATTCTAGGTTACTATTACCCATCCCTTGTAGAGTCTAGTCAGGCAGTGGGGAGCTTGACTTCATAAGTACCAGTGGAGGTGGAATTTAGTGGGTGTGAGTTTACAAATTCTTTAAACTAAGAAGAAGAAAAAAACACCTAGTAAAACAAGTGGAGAATGCTACTAGTTGAGTGTCAGAGAGAACTAGTCTGAGTTATTACAAGAGCACAGCCAATGTTTTTTAAAAAATTGTTTAAGATTATTTTTGAATAGACATTGGGATGTAGTAAGTCTTAAATTATTGGGGAGGGAATTCCAGACTTTTCCTATAGAGTTGGCAAAAAGGGCTTCTCCAGCAGAGTTGTTGGATTTGATGGTTTGGACCAGGACTCTATGTGAGGAGCGAAGACAGCTTAGATTAGAGTATGGAATCAGAAGATTATGCAAGGAGGGGATTTTATCCGGTTGCTTAATAATTTTAAATGCTTCAGTGAGTTGGTTTAGTTTGAGAAGATTGGGTAGTTCTAGCCAGTCAAGTTTCCTTAGGTTAATGCAGTGATGAGTTCTGTAAGGACCTCCTACTACAAATCTGGCTATGTGATTGTAGGCAGCAGAGAGTTTATTGATCTCACTATTGTTAAGGAATGAAAGCACGGGAGAGGCATACAATAAAGTGGAAAGTAAATGCGTGCGAGAGATAGTTAGTTTGGCAGTGGGGGTTAGAAAGTTTTTAATTCTATACAAGGATCCAAGTTTCTTATTAACAGTCTTTATGGTTTGACTGATATGCATATCAAATCTAAGCCTACTATCAATAGTGACTCCCAATAGTTTAGTGTTGGTAACAGGCTCAGTCATGGTACCATTAATAGATTGAACAAGGAAGGGACTATTATTGGATTGGGGTGTAAGTTGGACTGATGGACTAACTGAGGTGGGAAAAAATACTAGTAACTTGGTTTTTTTTGGATTTAGAATAAGTTTCCGTTCCGAGAGCCACTTTTCAACTATAGTAAAACAGTTTTGGGTTGTTACTTGTAGGTCAGGGAGGGAGATATCCGAGCAGATCAATGTGGAGTCGTCTGCATATTGGATGCAGGTGGCCTTAGGTATGACTGAGTAAAGGTCATTTATGAATACAGAGAAGAGAAGAGGACCAAGTATGGAGCCTTGAGGAACCCCTATGGTATTCGGCAACAGTTGAGAGAGCTTATTTTCCCATCGTACTGCCTGTTGTCTTCCAGAGAGGTAAGCTTTGAACCAGTTAAGGGCCGGATAATCAAGGTATAAGGTTTCAAGAGTGTGGAGCAGTAGTTGGTGATTGACCATGTCAAAGGCTTTTGACAAGTCAAGGAAGAGGGCTGAGGAAATTTTTTTGTTATTGCGGTTTTTATTGATTGAGTCGGTAAAAGAGAGGAGGGCGGTGGTCGTACTATGGTGGGGTCTGAAACCATGCTGAGATTTGGACAGTAGATTATTTAGGGTGAGATGGTTAAGGAGTTGTTTATGAATTTTCCAATTTTATCTGGCCTGTGCTTTCAAATCTTGAATTGATCTTTTATGTCAGGAGTTTGTTTAATTTTAAAACTGTTTTTCTAGCATTTAATTAGGAATACCCCTTGGTATTTCACTCACTATTTGTTTTACTACATTTATTTCTATATTGCTTTATTGAATGTCTGTTCTTCATTTTTACTGCTTTTTATTGTTATAGTATAGACATTTTTATAGTTATGGTACCTGGAGATATATGGTTCTTGGAGATATGCCCCTCAATGTACATGAGTTAGACATGTTACACAGACATTGTAATATAACACTTCATTGTCAAAGACATCTGTTACATTTTTCTTTATGAATTTTTCATAAATCATGTTAAAAATGCTCTGGCTTTAGGATATAAACTATGTATTTCTATTTTCTTTATTATTATTTTTTATAATACTGATTTCCAATCACAGAAATACATTTAAGAAAGTGTGTGTTAAACAAAAAAAGAGAAAAAAATCATATAAACAAGAACAATAACACATATTTACAGCGGTGCCAAATTAAACAAATTAACAAGCTACTAAAAGAAAACTAATTAACAAAACCCTTAAAAATTGTGTAAGTTGTTTTCTGGTAAAGTGTTTTAAATTTAACCTCAAGTTATAAGAATAATATGTTCTAATAGTTCTAGATTTAATAGTCATCAAATCTAATTGACATAGTTCAGCAAGAGCATTCTTGAAATCTGTAAACAAAGGAGGAGACTCAGATTTCCAATTTCTGGTTATGATTTTTCTAGCTAATGTCAAAATAGACCATAATAAAGGATACTTAATTCTTCTGAAACATTTAGGAGAAAAGGGCTTGAAGAAAATTATTAATATTGTTTCAGAGTTATACAGTCATAAAACATGTGTGACCAGTCTGCTTTGGTGTCCATTTTACATTTCCAACACAATGTCTTTTCTTTCCTGATCAGTTCTAGTTTATGGGGTGTATAAACAACTCTACTGAAAAATTTCCATGAGTATAATCTCCACCTAAGTGAGGATGTAGTATCTCTGGATGATTCCAAAATGATTTCCTTATCATGAGAGGGAGGGTTGCTATTAGTTAATGTGAAGTAATTCCAGTAATTATCAGATATTCTTTTTTGTTTCCTAGTTGATTATTTTATACAGTTTTGAAAGTGTATACTCAATTAATGTATCTTTATGAGTGAGCATGGTTAGAACGTTTTTTAGTTTAGGTAATGGCGTTTTTGAGCTTAGAGGAATATAATTAATGTTATCTGTCATGAATTGTCTATATGCTTGGAGCTGCAACCATAAATTTTTGTTTAAGTCATATATTATTGTTAGATAGCCTAAAGAGTTTAATTCTCCCCTTACAAAAACTGATACTAGTAAATGAAATTATTTTCCTTTAGTTGGGAGATGTCAGAAAATTTAGAAGATGGAATAACATATTTTATGTAAGCAATAGGGAAGAGTGTAAATATCCAGTTTTTGTAATTTATATTTCTATATATAACATTTCAAAAATTCTTTAATAAAATTTTCATGTAATAGGGACAGTTATTTGGAAATGTATTTAGCATAAAATATTTTTTTAAAAATACAAATAAATGGATTATTCAATATTAAGCATTTGTTGGAGTTAGACCTTTCATGAGAATTAAAGCAAACGGCTTCTTGTAATTGGTTCCATCTAGCTGAATAGGATTCATTAGTTAGTAGAGAAAAGTCTTAACTACAGAAGATATAGAGCATGATTTTATATTAGGCAACCCTATTCCTCATACAGACCAATCTCTAATATGATGTATAAGGGCTGCTCTAGGTTTATTTGGACCCCACATAAATTTCAGAAATAATTTATTAAATTAATTTGTTAATGTTTTTGGTGGCAATAATGATGTGGATTGTATAATAGAGAGTATCTTGGGTAATATGATCATTTAAATAATTGATAGTTTCCCATTCATCATAAATAGTAATCAATTCCATTTTGTTATAACATTTCTTATTGAAGAAATGCAATTGTTATAATTTTAATTTATTATATCATTTATATTTTTAGTTAATATAATTCCTAGGTAAGTTAAAGAATCTGTTTTTCCCAAGTAATTTGTAAATTTCTGATCCCAATGATTAGTCTTTGAATTTATGTAAAATATTTTTGCTTTGTTATTGTTAAAATTAGACCAGATTGCTTTTGAAAACCATCCATAACATCGAAGATATTTTGAAAGTTTAATTTGTCCAATTAACAGTAAGGAAGATGCCACCAGCAAATCGTTGTACTTTAGAAGATACTTCTGAATTCAACTTAAAGCTTTTTATGCCAGGATTCATCCTTATATGATTAGCTAAGGGTTCCATAATACGTGTAAAGCGTAAAGGAGGAAAGGGAACATCCTTGTTTAGTTCCTCAGTTTATCAATACGCTTTGAGAGATATAAGAACCAATCTTTATATATGCCTGACTTCCCTTGTAAAGATGTGTTATACGTTGTATGAATTTATTAGAAAAAATAAACATTTTTAATGTATAAAAAAGGTAATCCCAATTAACCGATTCAAAAGTGCAGTTTATGTCCAAACTTAGAAGGGTTACATTTTCCTTTGAGTTAAAAACATGATCTATAACTGTTAACACTCTTTTGATACTGTCGTTTGTGTTTCTATTCAGGATGTATCCTGTTTGATCTTCATCAATTAAAAATGGGAGGAATTTCTTTATTAGCATAAATTGACATGAATATTTTATAGTCTATCTTCAATAGAGAGATTGGTCTATTTGAGGAACATCTAGAATGATCTTTGTCTGTCGTTAATATGGGGGGTATGACAGTGGTTTTCCATGAGGGGGTATAGTCATTAAATCTTGACACTGTGAAAACATGTAGTGTAGTAAGGTCAAAGCTTTTTCAGATATAATGTTCTAGATTTCTGGAATAATTCCATCATTTCCTGAAGCCTTGTTTTGTTTTAAAGTATTAATTTGTTTTTTGATTTCTGACAGTGAGATTGGCTTATCTAGAGCATTAATTTGAAGTTCAATTAATTTGTTTATTGCATATTTTTAAATAAAAGATCTTATCATATCTTTGGAATCTAATGTAATACAACACTGATTAATTTTATTGAAATATCCTTTGAACTCCATTACATTATCCCCTATTTCAGTTACATTTTTTTTTCAACTGAATAGATCTCTTTAATACGGTAAAACTTACTAATCCTCTTGGTCTTGATAGCCAAATTATGTAATGCCTTATAGGTGGTAGAAAACTTTATGAATTTAAATCTCTCAAGATTAATCTTGATCTTATGATTCAAAATTTCTAAATATTTACTATTCAAAGTGTTAAGTTCCTCAATCTTACTAGTTTTGTTTATTTGGTTATGTTGTTTTAGCATATCAATTTTCTCTTGAAGAGTGCTTTATTCCTTATCCCAGTATTTTTTTCATTTATATACCAGCTTGTTATTTTCCCATAAAGGTATGCTTTTAAAATATCCCAAACATATATATCTGAGGTTTCTTCAGTAGTATTAAGAGTGATAAACTGTTTAATTTCTGGTGTAATGAAGTCATTAAAATCTGATAAAGTGGTTAAATAGGCTAGAATTCTTTTAACTTGAGTACAATAGATTGAACTGACTAATAGTTCAAAGGATATCACATTATGATCCACTAATGGGCACAAATGTACTTTAACTTTACTTAGATTATTAAATAACAAATTAGATATATAAACCTTATCAATTCTGGAATATATACCATGCCTGTTAGAGAAATGTGTATAAAAAATTAATCTGGGTCAGCAAAATCATTAATATCTCTAATATGGTACGTATCAGCAAATTCAGTTAGATTTTTTGCTGATAATGGAATTCTTCACTTGCTAATAGCAGTTGAATCTTTTTAATTAATTATACAATTCAAGTCTCCTGCTAAGATAATAATTCCTTTTGACAATTATACTATTTGATTTAAATGTTGTTTAACTGTATGAATACCTATCCTGGAAATTCATTATGTATTGAATAAGGTATATATTTTCTTACTGAGCTCTACAGTAACAGTACAAAACATACCTTTATCATCATTATATGAATCTATTATTTTACTGTATGGTAAAGAATTGTTTCATAGTATTGTAACACCCTTTTTTCTGATGATGATGAGAGCTGGTAAATACTGAGTATTTTTTATTATTAAGTCTATTTACGTCATCATTTAATAGATGTGTTTCTTGCAAAAATACAACATTGGGATTAAAACGTTTCAAATATTTATAAAAACTTCCCCTCTTGCAATTATTATTTAACCCATTTATGTTAACTGATAAACATTTTAGGATTAACTTAGGTAATAATGTATTGGGCTTACCTGGAAGATAATCAGTGATATATTAATTACATGAACATCAATTGTTATACCAAAATTATTAGGATAGGATTCATAAGATCTGTGATCTACAAAAGTGAAACAAAAACGTTTATCATTTTTTTAAAGAAAATTCTAGACACCACATATGAACAAATACGAACTATATAGAAAGATATGAAAAATCTATAAACCCTTACCCCTTTCATGGAGTTAAAGGAAACTCCCAACTCAAACAGAGAGCCTGCATAAGTTGAACACCCTCTCACTAACAAAACATAAATCCCTACCACCACCACCACTACTCAAGAATATAAACATTTTCATTTTTGAAATAAAATATATTGATATAGGTATCCCATGTATCCTATTATTTACAGATACGATTATTAATATATACTATTATTTTCTAGATCACACTAAATGATGCTAGTATCTATAGGTTATTTACAAGTTATATGTAAGACAACTAAGAATATTAACAGTATGAGACTATATTTCCAAATAAGGTCAATGGACTTGAGTAAAAATTGTAAGAATCTTAATAATGAATTCCCTTTAAGGTTGTTTAACCCATGCCCATAATATTTAAATTAGAATGTAATAATAACATATTTAATTGTAAGTTAGCAAATTTTCCTTTTAAAACATTTCATAAAATAATAGTTATTGCCCCATGTTATTCTGAATATTTCTTGTTTGTACACTATTAATGCCTAATAATCAATTTATCTATAGTAAATCATTACTTAGTATGATCAGAGTCTATATTCCAACTTTTGAATAAATAACATATGTACGTCTGATAAAAAATATAGGAAACTCAGCTTTATATGATTACACTTGTAATAAAGTACATGCCAAAGGAAGCATAATACTTAGCTTCAGTCAGAACTTTTCTAGAATAATATATGTTTTCAGCAAGACTGTGTAAAACAACTACATTAAGTCTATTTTTTTCAACTCTAAAGTATGTTAATATGCATGTGATCAGCTATAAAATGAAACTTTTAACTAATTACTCTAATAAAGCAGTTAGTATTTTAACACTGCAATAAGACGCATACAGTAAACTCAAGTAATATAAAACATGAATACAATTTGTAACATATAAACATGTTTGATGTGATGCCTCCACCATTTGACCAAATGTAGGAGTTGCATCTAAGAATTGTGTTATTAACATCAAATTACTTCTGTAAACAAAGCAATATAAGTCTTCATAAGTAAAACATTTCAAATACTTTTAAATATATATCAATAATGAGGCCTATAACAGTAAAATTAAATACACACCACAGAAACATTCATTTGTTCTATTCCAGATATAAAACTGAATTTTCCCTTGAGTTTAAAGAAGTTTATATTTTAAATGTAAACATTTAATCAACAAGAATAATAGTACAAATGATACTCAAAAACAAAATGCCATGGAGCGCCAATAAGTGATCCAACACCTTTGGTTCCTTTTTGAGACTCTCCATCTCCTCTTTCAGAGATTTTATATCTTTCGTCTGTGTCACTTCCAAATCAGACGTATTGTCACCGGTGTTCTTCATGGTAGTGAACAACTAACAATAATAGTACAAATGATACTCAAAAACAAAATGCCACGGAGTGCCAATAAGTGATCCAACACCTTTGGTTTGCTAAAATTCAGCAATAAGGCCAAACCAGTCCAAATAGTCAAAAATAAATACTTGCAATAAAAACGTATAAATAATCCACAGTGATATTTTCTTCAGTCTTGAATATAATGAAACAATTCTCCGTCAATGCCAATACGATGAATGTTCCACAAGAAAACAACACACGAGTGCCGGATGAAAACTAATTTATTAGCGTAACGTCAATAAAAACTGCTTGTACCTCTCCACACAATTCCGAGGTGAAGCAGATGCAATGCTGAAGTGCGTACTGATAAACAAACGAAATAAAATAATAAAACTAAACATTCATTGCACAATGCATTTAAAAATGTGTTTTAAAAAAATATATTAGATGCATTGTAAAATAACATGGTCAAGATTTACGGTTAAGCGCTTCCACCCAAACCTCTTGGGCTTCTTCAGAACATCTCCATTGTGAGTTGTCCATCTTTTAAAACATCATTGGTGCCAAAATCTAAGTGCCAAAATTTAAAGCAACAATGTATCCTAGTGTATCCCTTGTAATTAATATACAACAAAGTAAACAAAACTGTCTGTACATTTCGCTCATTTGTATATCCATTGCAGAGACTTGTGTTATATTAATTACTGTATAACAATACTAAACTAAACCATTTTGCATACACTAACAAAAAGAAAACATTCATAAATGACGTGACCGCTGTAAAACCAGATATAATTCATGTATAAAGCAGTCCATCTACCAATTGTGCATGCCTAAATTTAGTAACCCCAAAAATAGTGCATACTGTAAATCCTTACAATAAAAGTTAATAAAAACTACATATAATAAAAATTGTATATAAAACTGTATGTAACAGACTATATATAAAACTTGTTGTTATTACTAAAATACTATAGATCTGAAACACAGCTATATTACATTAAGATTGTTGCGGTCTACTTACTGCATACTCCAGCCACTGTGTCGTAAATGGATTGCTCAAAAAAAAAATGTGACTAGTCATTTCACAAATACAAACTGCAGAATAGGTGAGCTGAGCAATTCTCACCAATGTCCTATCTGAATAATAACATAACAATGATAATTGTATATATATTTTCAACCACACATGTGACCCAGTGTTTAATAACCGAAATACAAACTATGTATTTTATACTAAATAACTATATGTTAGCCTCAAGAATTGCCTTTAATGAAATATTATCGTTAAGTCCTGGTGGAGTGGTGGCATCAGTGTATATTTGCCACCATGCTTCATGATAATTTAAAACTTTTTTAATATCTCTACCTCTGGGATTGTTTTTAACCATATCCAACAACGCAAATTTAAAATGATGTTCATCACCATTGATGTCTATATGTTGGAAAAGTGCACCCCTTTCATCCTTTTTCCTTATGTTGTAAATATGTTCATATATACATTTTTTTAGACTTCTTTCAGTTTTTCCCACATAATAACTGAAACATTCTTGGCAAATGGTGATGTATACTACCATTTTAGTGTTACAATTCCCCTTGATAAACCTGATTTTTGATCTAAGGGTGTGGTTTAATATTATTTCCTTATTATCAATAATATAGCAGCACTGGCTACATGATCCACATTTTGTAGTATGTTGAATGGCGTTCATGGATATATCATTACTACATGTGTTTCCCATTTCTAATGAACTTTTAATATTGGCTCCCATCTTATACACTATACTTGGTTTGTCTCCTATTTTATTTCTTACTGTCTCATCACTAAATAAAATGTACCAATAATTCTTAATAATTTCTATAACATTTTCAGTCTGTGCATTGTACATCAAAATGAATGCCCTTCGCTTATCTTCATTTGGATATATATTTTTCCCAACACTAAAATTACTTCCTTTAATAAATTAGTTACCTAATCCTAATAATGGTTTGTATTTGGTATTCCATAAGCTCAATACATATGTGTCCACATCATCCAATAATTTTTGTGGATAACCCCTTTCAAAAAACATTGTATGTATGAAATTTATTTCATCTACTAGGGACATGTATTCTATAGTCATTCTCATAGCCCTTATACATTGACCTTTGTATATGTTCTTTTTTCATTTTTCAGGATGACAGCTTCCATATGCCAAATAATCACTGGAAAAGGTTTCTTTTCTATAGATTTTGGAATGTAATCTCCCTCCATCTGTGTATACTAGAGTGTCAGGGTAGGCCAGCCAACCTTGTTGTATGAATGTGTAACTTTCAAAATCTCACTACTGTGGTTGAGAAACTGAATAAACTCTAATAATCCTTCTTCACTTGATTTCCATATAATATAAATATCATCCAAAAATCTAACATAGTGAGCAATGTGCTCAAAATAAGGACAAGAAAAAAAAACAGAGTCTTCCCAATCTAGCATGACCAGGTTGGCGTAGATAGGAGCACAGGCTGCTCCCATTGCCACCCCCCTGGTCTGCCAAAAATACTCTCCTTCATAATATATAAAATTGCTGTCCAAAATGATGTCCAGCATTTCCAATATTAAACTCACTTCATCCCATACAACTCCTGCATATTTCCTGATGCTGTTACCAAATGCTTCTAAACCTATAGTTTTAGGTATACAGGAAAAAAAGATCAATGACATCAATTGTAAAGAACATATTTTCATCATTCCATGTTTGTGTGGGGAAATTCCTCAAAAAATCCCTGGAATCTTTTACTAAATGGGATATATGATTGTAAATATGTTTCAATTTCACATCTATATTTCCCCATGGGATATGTTTTGGATCTACTTCCGGAAATAATGGGTCGAAACGGGGGGTCAGTTATATTTTTATGAATTTTCGGAATGCCAGCAATAGTGGCCAATCTTGGACTCATCACCTTTAAAAACGTATAAATATATTTATCAATTCTACCATCAATTAAAATTCCTCTATATAACTATCTATTCTCTGATATGCTATATTGATTTCATTCAAATATGTAGTCACATAATTTTCTGATTCATATAAAATATGATGTATCTTATTACTATACTACAAATTGTCATATAATACAACCCCACCACCTTTATCCGGTTTCATGACCCTTATGTTGTTGTTAATCTGTAAATTCTTAAGGAACTCTCTTTCTTCTGGGGTTAAATTGTATTCCTGGGCAACTCGCTTGTGATCTTTGTACAATCTATAAATGTCTCTAGATACAATTTTTTCATAAATCTCTATAGTGGGATGTTGTACCGGTAAAAATGTGCTCGGAACTTTAAGCTCTGATTCTCTATGTTGCACAATGGTACTGCTTGTATTACAAGAGGTTTTACTGAAAAAAAAACAGCTAAATTTAGCTTTCTAGTGAATTTTTTTAACTCCACTATACTGTCAACCAGTTTGAACGTGGGAGTAGGTATAGATTTCATTCCTTTAGATAATAAGAAGAAATGTGTCTTAGTAATTTCTATGTTAGCATGGTTGTAAATGTTCAAACCATTCCAAGTGTAGGTTAATCCATTAATAACCATATCTGTAGATTTGATATCCCCACTCTGTCTCCCCTCTACCACCTGTGATTTTTCCAAAACCTTGGTTGGTATCTGTCTTTCTGCTGATACCTTTCCCCTTGATATCTGTAAGGTTCTCCCTGAGGGAGGTGATCCCTCCAAAAATGTGAATAAAAGCTTCCATATCTATTGCGACATTTTGATTTGTATGAATGTAGCTGTGCGTTCACATCCCTCTCCTCAAAATTCTCATTTTTCATCCCCCAATGATAAGCTTTCCTTTGCTTATAATGTTCTACATCCCTCTTAATTTTCTTTTGTTTGGTCTCACTCAAGGTATGTATAAATTTCTCAGCTAAAGAAAACTGATTATTGTACATCCTCTCCCACTCAATGAAAAGTAGATCAGTAGTGATCTTGAGGTTTAAATCCTCGATTTCCTGTATGAGTTGAACTAACTTGTCATCATTATGTTTAATGATGAGTCTCATAAATTTAGTTCCACAATCATCAAAAAACTGGTTGAATTCATTAATAATCAAGTCATTCAACTTGAATCCCATAGGTTGTTTAAAAAATCTTAACCCTTTCGGAACAATGTTCATAGATATGCACTTATGTAAATAGGTGTTATCTACCTTAACACTGTTAATACTTTTTAATTTTTTAGCTAACACAAAAATCATGTCCTTTAATGCCCCAAATATTTTGGATCCTTATGATTCGAATCAGATCGTGTCACAGTACTGTCAAAATTGTAATTAGTTTCTATAAATCTATTGAATTTATTACAACCAGAACCATTTGCTTGTCCATCATTACTAATAGAATATGACCATTGTTTGGATATGTTTACAGTACCTTTTGTATGATGTTCCTGTTTTCCCACTATATTAGAAAATGTTTTGATGGGAATGTTTCTTTTGGGTCTTGCGCCCATCCATTTAAATTCATCCTCTATATCATAAATGGAAAAGTCAAAGGTACAATTAGAGCCCGAATAACTGTTGCTGTGTAATGGCTCCGTGGTATTAAAAACATGATCAATATCAATAGGACAGTCTTTCTGCATATGGCCTTGACCATTCGTATAGGAAAACTGTCCAGTAATGATTCCAAGCTCTCATCAGTCCTATGTTCTTTTTGGCTGGCATTAGGTGCTTTTTGAGTTAAACAATGTGACTTCCCTTCGTTCTGTGTGCTGATAACTGTCCACTGTTGTTCATTAGAACTATTGGAATGCACACATCTGTGAGCTGGTACCTTGTCAATAGTGTGTGTTAAGTTACAAAAACTGGCCTTGACAAGATCAAAGAGTTTGGCCGTATCATTTTTGAGACTCTCCATCTCCTCTTTCAGAGATTTTATATCTTCCATCTGTGTCACTTCCAAATCAGGTGTATTGTCACCGGTGTTCTCCATGGTAGTGAACAACTAAGAATAATAGTACAAATGATACTCAAAAACAAAATGCCATGGAGCACCAATAAGTGATCCAACACCTTTGGTTCGCTAAAATTCAGCAATAATGCCAAACCAGTCCAAATAGTCAAAAAGAAATACTTGCAATAAAAACGTATAAATAATCCACAGTGATATTTTCTTCACTCTTGAATATAATGAAACAATTTTCCATCAATGTCAATACGATGAATGTTACCCAAGAAAACAACACACGAGTGCCGGCTAAAAACTAATTTATTAGCGTAACATCAATAAAAACTGCTTGTACCTCTCCACACAATTCCGAGGTGAAGCAGATGCAATGCTGAAGTGCATACTGATAAACAAACAAAATAAAATAATAAAACTAAACATACATTGCACAATGCATTTAAAAATGAGTTTTAAAAAAATATATTAGATGCGGTGTAAAATAACACAGACAAGATTTACGGTTAAGCGCTTTCACCCAAACCTCTTGGGCTTCTTCAGAACATCTCCATTGTGAGGTGTCCAGCTTTTAAAACAGCTGTGTTTCAGATGAATAGTATTTTAGTAATAACAACAAGTTTTATATACAGCCTGTTACATACAGTTTTATATACAATTTTTATTATATATAGTTTTTATTAACTTTTATTGTAAGGATTTACAGTATGCACTATTTTTGGGGTTACTAAATTTAGACATGCACAATTGGCAGACGGACTGCTTTATACATGAATTATATCTAGTTTTACAGTGGTCACGTCATGACTCTTGAAAATATTATTTATGAATGTTTTCTTTTTGTTAGTGTATGCAAAATGGTTTAGTTTAGCATTGTTATACAGTACTTAACATAACACAAGTCTCTGCAATGGATATACAAATGAGCAAAATGTGCAGACAGTTTTGTTGACTTTTTGTATATTAATTACAAGAGATACACTAGGATACATTGTTGCTTTAAATTTTGGCAGTTAGATGTTGGCGCCAATGATGTTTTAAAAGATGGACAACTCACAATGGAGATGTTTTGAAGAAGCCCAAGAGGTTTGGGTGAAAGCGCTTAACCGTAAATCTTGTCCGTGTTATTTTGCAATGCATCTAATATATTTTTTAAAACGCATTTTTAAATGCATTGTGCAATGTATGTTTAGTTTTATTATTTTATTTTGTTTGTTTATCAGTACGCACTTCAGAGTTGTATCTGCTTCACCTCGGAATTGTGTGGAGAGGTACAAGCAGTTTTTATTGACATTACGCTAATAAATTAGTTTTCAGCCGGCACTCGTGTGTTGTTTTCTTGGAGAACATTCATCGTATTGGCATTGACGGAGAATTGTTTCATTATATTCAAGACTGAAGAAAATATCACTGTGGATTATTTATACGTTTTTATTGCAAGTATTTATTTTTGACTATTTGGACTGGTTTGGCCTTATTGCTGAATTTTAGCGAACCAAAGGTGTTGGATCACTTATTGGCACTCCGTGGCATTTTGTTTTTGAGTATCATTTGTACTATTATTGTTAGTTGTTCACTACCATGGAGAACACCAGTGACAATACGTCTGATTTGGAAGTGACACAGACGAAAGATATAAAATCTCTGAAAGAGGAGATGGAGAGTCTCAAAAAGGATATGGCCAAACTCTTTGATCTTGTCAAGGCCAGTTTTGATAACTTAACACACACTATTAACAAGGTACCAGCTCACAGATGTGTGTATTCCAATAGTTCTAATGAACAACAGTGGACAGTTATCAGCACACAGAATGAAGGGAACTCACATTGTTTAACTCAAAAAGCACCTAATGTCGGCCAAAAAAAACATAGGACTGATGAGAGCTTGGAATCATTACTGGACAGTTTCCTATACCGAATGGTCAAGGCCATATGCAGAAAGACTGTCCTATTGACATTGATCATGTTTTTAATACCACTGAGCCATTACACAGCAACAGTTATTCGGGCTCTAATTGTACCTTTGACTTTTCCATTTATGATATAGAGGATGAATTTAAATGGATGGACGCAAGACCCAAAAGAAACATTCCCATCAAAACATATTCTAATATAGTGGGAAAACAGGAACATGATACAAAAGGTACTGTAAACATATCCAAACAACGGCCACATTCTATTAGTAATGATGGACAAGCAAATGGTTCTGGTTATAATAAATTCAATAGATTTATAGAAACTAATTACAATTTTGACAGTACTGTGACACAATCTGATTTGAATCATAAAGATTCCGAAATATTTGGGACATTAAAGGACATGATTTTTATGTTAGGTAAAAAATTAAAAAGTATTAACAGTGTTAAGGTAGATAATGCCTATTTGCATAAGTGCATATCTATGAAAATTGTTCCGAAAGGGTTAAGATTTTTTAAACAACCTATGGGATTCAAGTTGAATGACGGGATTATTAATGAATTCAACCAGTTTTTTGATGATTGTGGAACTAAATTTATGAGACTCATCAATAAACATAACGATGACAAGTTAGCTCAATTCATACAGGAAACAGAGGATTTAAACCTCAAGATCACTACTGATCTACTTTTCACTGAGTGGGAGAGGATGTACAATAATCAGTTTTCTTTAGCTGAGAAATTTATACATACCTTGAGTGAGACCAAATAAAAGAAAATTAAGAGGGATGTAGAACATTATAAGCAAAAGAAAGCTTATCATTGGGGGATGAAAAGTGAGAATTTTGAGGAGAGGGGTGTGAACGGACAGCTACATTCATACAAATCAAAAAGTCGCAATACATATGGAAACTTTTATTCACATTTTTGGAGGGATCACCTCCCTCAGCGAGAACCTTACAGATATCAAGGGGAAAGGTATCAGCAGAAAGACAGATACCAACCAAGGTTTTGGAAAAATCACAGGTGGTAGAGGGGAGACAGAGTGGGGATATCAAATCTACAGATATTGTTATAAATGGATTAACCCACACTTGGAATGGTTTTAACATTTACAACCATGCTAACATTGAAATTACTAAGACACATTTCTTCTTATTATCTAAAGGAATGAAATCTATACCTACTCCCACGTTCAAATTGGTTGACAGTATAGTGGAGTTAAAAAAATTCACTAGAAAGCTAAATTTAGCTGTTTTTTTTCTGTAAAACCTATTGTAATACAAGCAGTACCATTGTGCAACATAAAGAATCAGAGCTTAAAGTTCCAAGTACATTTGTACCGGTACAACATCCAACTATAGAGATTGATGAAAAAATTGTATCTAGAGACATTTATAGATTGTACAAAGATCACAAGCGAGTTGCCCAGGAATACAATTTAACCCCAGAAGAAAGAGAGTTACTTAAGAATTTACAGATTAACAACAACATAAGGGTCATGAAACCGGATAAAGGTGGTGGGGTTGTATTATATGACAATTTAGAGTATAGTAATAAGATACATCATATTTTATATGAATCAGAAAATTATGTGACTACAACTTTGAATGAAATCAATATAGCATATCAGAGAATAGATAGTTAGATAGAGGATTTTTTAATTGATGGTAGAATTGATAAAGATATTTATAAGTTTTTAAAGGTGAAGAGTCCAAGAATGGCCACTATTATTGGCATTCCGAAAATTCATAAAAATATAACTGACCCCCCGTTTCGACCCATTATTTCCGGAAGTAGATGCAAAACATATCCCATGGGGAAATATATAGATGTGAAATTGAAACATACTTACAATCATATATCCAATTTAGTAAAAGATTCCTGGGATTTTTTGAGAAATTTCCCCACACAAACATGGAAGGATGAATATATGTTTGTTACAATTGATGTCATTGATCTTTTTTCCTGTATACCTAAAACTATAGGTTCAGAAGCATTTGGTAACAGCATTAGAAAATATGCAGGAGTTGTATGGGATGAAGTGAGTTTAATATTGGAAATGCTGGACATCATTTTGGACAACAATTTTATATATTATGAAGGAGAGTATTTTCGGCAAACCAGGGGGGTGGCAATGGGAGCAGCCTGTGCTCCTATCTACGCCAACCTGGTCATGCTAGATTGGGAAGACTCTGTTCTTTTTTCTAGTCCTTATTTTGAGCACATTGCTCACTATGTTAGACTTTTGGATGATATTTATATTATATGGAAATCAAGTGAAGAAGGATTATTAGAGTTTATTCAGTTTCTCAACCACAGTAGTAAGTTTTTGAAATTTACACATTCATACAACAAGGTTGGCATCGCCTACCTTGACACTCTAGTATACACAGATGGAGGGAGATTACATTCCAAAATCTATAGAAAAGAAACCTTTTCCAGTGATTATTTGGCATATGGAAGCTGTCATCCTGAAAAATTAAAAAAGAGCATATACAAAGGTCAATGTATAAGGGCTATGAGAATGACTACTGACTACATGTTCCTAGTAGATGAAATAAATTTCATACATACAATGTTTTTTGAAAGGGGTTATCCACAAAAATTATTGGATGACGTGGACACATATGTATTGAGCTTATGGAATACCAAATACAAACCATTATTAGGATTAGGTAACAAATTTATTAAAGGAAGTAATTTTAGTGTTGGGAAAAATATATATCCAAATGAAGATAAGTGAAGGGCATTCATTTTGATGTACAATCCACAAACTGAAAATGTTATACAAATTATTAAGAATTATTGGTACATTTTATTTAGTGATGAGACAGTAAGAAATAAAATAGGAGACAAACCAAGCATAGTGTATACGATGGGAACCAATATTAAAAGATCATTAGAAATGGGAAACACATATAGTAATGATATATCCATGAACGTCATTCAACATACTACAAAATGTGGATCATGTAGCCAGTGCTGCTATATTATTGATAATAAGGAAATAATATTAAAGCACACCCTTAGATCAAAAATCAGGTTTATCAAGGGGAATTGTAACACTAAAATGGTAGTATACATCACCATTTGCCAAGAATGTTTCAGTTATTTCGTGGGAAAAACTGAAAAAAGTCTAAAAAAGTGTATATATGAACATATTTACAACATAAGGAAAAAGGATGAAAGGAGTGCACTTTTCAAACATATAGACATCAATGGTGATGAACATCATTTTAAATTTGGGTTGCTGGATATGGTTAAAAAAGATCCCAGATGTAGAGATATTAAAAAAGTTTTAAATTATCGTGAATCATGGTGGCAAATATACACTGATGCCACCACTCCACCAGGACTTAACAATAATATTTCAATAAAGGCAATTCTTGAGGCTAACATAGTTATTTAGTATAAAATACATAGTTTGTATTTCAGTTATTAGACACTGGGTCGCAAGTGTAGTTGACAATATATATACAATTATCATTGTTATGTTATTATTCAGATATGACATTGTTGAGAATTGCTCAGCTCACCTATTCTGCAGTTTGTATTTGTGGAATGACTAGTCACATTTTATTTTTGAGCGATCCATTTACGACACAGTGGATGGAGTATGCAGTAAGTGGACCACAACAATCTTAATGTAATACAGCTGTGTTTCAGATATATAGTATTTTAGTAATAACAACAAGTTTTATATATAGTCTGTTACATACAGTTTTATATACAATTTTTATTATATATAGTTTTTATTAACTTTTATTGTAGGATTTACAGTATGCACTATTTTTGGGGTTACTAAATTTAGGCTTGCACAATTGGCAGACGGACTGCTTTATACATGAATTATATCTAGTTTTACAGCGGTCACGTCATGACTCTTGAAAATATTATTTATGAATGTTTTCTTTTTGTTAGTGTATGCAAAATGGTTTAGTTTAGCATTGTTATACAGTAATTAATATAACACAGGTCTCTGCAATGGATATACAAATGAGCAAAATGTACAGACAGTTTTGTTTACTTTGTTGTATATTAATTACAAGGGATACACTAGGATACATTGTTGCTTTAAATTTTGGCAGTTAGATTTTGGCGCCAGTGATGTTTTAAAAGACGAACAACTCACAATGGAGATGTTCTGAAGAAGCCCAAGAGGTTTGGGTAAAAGTGCTTAACCATAAATCTTGTCTGTGTTATTTTACAACGCATCTAATATATTTTTTTAAAATGCATTTTTTAATTTATTGTGCAATGTAGGTTTAGTTTTATTATTTTATTTCATTTGTTTATCAGTACGCACTTCAGTGTTGCATCTGCTTCACCTCGGAATTGTGTGGAGAGGTACAAGCAGTTTTTATTGACGTTACGCTAATAAATTAGTTTTCAGCCTGCACTCGTGTGTTGTTTTCTTGGGGAACATTCATCTTTTTGGCACTGATGGAGAATTGTTTCATTATATTCAAGACTGAAGAAAATATCACTGTGGATTATTTATACATTTTTATTGCAAGTATTTCTTTTTGACTATTTGGACTGGTTTGGCCTTATTGCTGAATTTTAGCAAACCAAAGGTGTTGGATCACTTATTGGCGCTCCGTGGCATTTAATCAACAAGACCAGAGATAACAAGCTGTAGTTGTTTGCATCCAAAGCTTAGTGTTCAAAGCTAATCAATCAGTAGTGTGTAATAAAATAAGAACAAATATTTGTAATAATACATACATCTCATCTAGAAATAGTGACTGCATATATTCTACCTGTCCTCCTGCCTTTGTCTTTTTATACAGATTGCTATAGTGTCTATCACTATGAGATCTATACTTCTACAAATTTTCTGATCATTTTAATTTTTATGTGCCTATTCATATGACATCCTTGCTATATAGTGCCTTATCTGAGTTACATAATGAAATGCACATATATTAATATTCTGTTGAATGGTGCACCTGTTTTAATGACTTTATTTTATTTACCTTTGAGTTACAACTTACTGTCAATTCAGCCATGCCGCATCCTTCAACGAAAGTCCCACATTAGATACTGTTTTACTATATGTAGTGAGATATGAGAGTGTTCCTGGATTGTAATTTGCATGTATACATGGTTATTCAATGCCCAGTTGTGTTTAGTATCATAAAATAGTTAAGTATAAGCAACTCATGTATACCTGGTCAGATAGTGGTGAAGGGATCATAATTTGTTGGAAGGACAGTATATTAACAATACATAGCCGCAGTAAATATGCATATTGTTTGTATATTTGTGTTAAAGAGTGTGAAAAATTATGTATTCTAGAGCACTCAGTTCTTATATCGCTGAAGCCTGTGACACACCAATGATATTTCATAATCATTGTCAGTAGAATCTGCCCATTGCTGAATACACCTATTGCACTGACCTAACTTTTACTGATACATAACATTCATTATAATTATTGTGTCATATGCCACCAGATCTCCATTATCAATTAGGAAGGCAGCACAATAACTCTTACACCAGAGAGTACTAACCCACTAGCTCTAATATTGCTAAAATGGTATTGAGATGAATCACATCTAATAATAATAATACCTATTTTCTTGCATCCACTATATATTGTTTTCTTTTTTTTTTTCCTTTCTTTTTCCACCCCTTTTCCTCACTCTCCTTTCCTTTTTTACTCTCCTTCTTCTATCCCTTTCCTTTCCTCCCTTCCTCCTTAAAAAAAAATAGTAATCATCTGTGCGTCCCCACACATGATTAAACTGGGATGAAAATTAAAGAACAAATGAGTACAATCTTATATAACATTTGTTTGCTAATACATCTGAAAGAAAGTACAATTGTGTACACTTACCATAAATGTAGATGTTCGACTGTATTCACTGTTGCAGTCTTTACATTTGGGTAGATTCCCAAAGCAACGGTTGGGTGGAGGGAATTATACAGCATTAGTATCAACTATAAGGCCCTGCAGGACAGCAGTGGCAAAGCCAGCTCTGGATTTAGAGAAAAGTGGTAAATGATAATGTTTGGTGAACATATGAACTGAGCTACAGGTAGCAGATTTTAGAATGTCCCTGGTAGGAACACCTCTGAGAAAGGCTGCAGAAGTAGATGCAGCCCTGGTGGAATGGGATCTGATCCCCTGGGGGATAGTTTTTCCATGGTGCGTATAGCAGAAACAAATACAATGGCTTATCCATTTGGAAATGATTTGCTTTGAAATAGCCTTTCCCTCTGCCCCTGCAGCAAATGCCACCAGCAGTTGTTCAGATTTTCTTTGAGATTTTGTTTTGCTTAAGTAAAATCTAAGTTGTCTGTGTACATCCAATGAATGCAGAATCTGCTCCCCCTTGTTCTGTGGATTGTGAAAGAAAGTTGGCAAATGAATGGTCTGATTAAGAGCCACACTGGATACCACCTTAGGCATGAAGCATGGATTGTTCCTGAAAGATACCCTGTCCGCATGAAAAATTATGAAAGGCTCCACTACCATAAGAGCCTGTAATTCAGAAATCCTTCTAGCTGAAGTGACTGCTAAAAGGAAAGCTGTTTTCCAGGAGAGAAATTTTAAGTCTGCAGTAGCAGCTGGCTCCAAAGGAGGGAGAGTGAGCTTTTCCAATACAAAATTGAGGTCCCAGGCAGGGATTGGAGATCTCCTGGGTGGTCTTAAGTTTTTGGCCTCTCTGAGATACTGCTTTAGCAGAGGATGAGAGAAGAGGGGAGGTTCTGTGTTGTAATGAGCTGAAATGGCTGAGGCATGGATTTTTATGGAAGAAAAAGGCAGGCCCTTATGAAGCATCTCACTTAATTATTGTAAAATCTGAGGAATGTTGGGCACTGCTGTGCTTATCCCTTGAGATTGATTCCAGGCACAGAATCTGTTCCATTTGTCAGCATACAACTTTCTAGTACTAGGCCTTCTCGCCTCCAAAATGACATCCATCACAGGTTTGCTGAGGGATGCTAAGGGTGAGTTTAAGTGATTAGACATGCTGCAAGATATAAAGTTTGGAGCTGAGTGTGCAGAATTTGGTTGTTCTGCTGATAAAGTAAGTAAGGTGTCTGAGGCAGATGCCACGGTGGAAGGTGTGACACATTGCGCAGGAGTGGGTACCAGTGTTGGTGAGGCTAGTCTGGGGCAATCAAAATCATTTTTGGTTTATCCTGTTTGACCTTTAGTAGAACATTGGAGAGCAGAGGCAGAGGGGGAAAGGCATAGACTGATAGGTTTTTCCAGCTGAAGGATAGAGCATCCACTTTCCAGGCTTTTTTGTGATGAGTTCTTGTGCAAAATTTGTCCAACTGATAGTTCTGGGGTGAGGCAAAAAGATCTATGTCTGGGCTCCCCCATTTGCATATCAACGTGTTGAAAAATCCGTGGTTCCAGTTTCCATTCATGTGCGTCCATGAGATTTCTGCTTAGTTCATCTGCCAGAGTATTCAGCTTTCCTGGCAGGAATTGAGCTTGTAGTTGTACTTGATAGGTCAAGGCCGTGTTCCACAATGCCATGGCTAGTCTGCAAAGGGGGTAGAAGTGTGTACCTCCCCTGCTTGTTCAAGTACTACATAACCGTGGTGTTGTCTGTCTTTATCATTAATTGTCCTGGAAGAAGGTAGTCCTTAAAGTCTGTCAGTGCATTCTGTACAGCTAGCATTTCTTTTTGATTGATATCAAGGTGCATTTGATTTGGGCTCCATTTGCCCTGAATGCACTTCCCTGCCAGATGTTCCCCCCAAGCATAGTCTTGTGCATCTGTAGTTAGGGTTTGGGCTGCAGGGGGTGGTGTGAATGGCAGTCCCTAATTTTGGTGGCAGGCCTCTGCCCACCATAGGAACTCTAGTTGCAGGCAAGGTATGATAGGAATCATTGCTTCCAGGCTGTGACAATGCTTGACTCCATAGACTTTTTAAGTACCACTGAAGTTTCCTCATATGCAGTCTTGCATATGGAATTAGAAGAATGCAGGAGGCCATGAATCCCAAGGCTTGCAGTATTTGCCTTGCAGAAAGCAGGGTTTTTGTGGCCACCCGTTTGAAGTTGCTTCTCTGGCATAAGGAAAGCCATCTGGGCAGTTGCAATTTTTTGAGAGGGTACCAGTTGCGATTTCTTTTCATTTATAGTGTACCCTAGACAAGTTAGAACCCTTTTTTACAAATGCCAGATGGTTTAGAAGAGTGTCCTTGTTTTCTGCCTGAATTAGACAATCATCCAGGTATGGATATAGTTGAATATTCTTTGCCTGCAAAATGCAATTACTGGAGCCAGGCACTTTGTAAAGACGCTGAGTGCAGTAGATAAGCCAAAGGGCAGTACAGAGAACCGGTAATGCAAGTAGACTGCTTTGAAGCGGAGGTATCGTCTGCAAGATCCCCTGATTGAGATATGCAGGTAAGCCTCTTTTAAGTCTAGAGTTGCCAAACAGGCATCTTTGCCTAGCATAGGAAGTAACTGGTGAAGAGTCAGCATCTTGAATTTTGGAATATCCAGAAAGGTATTTAGAGTAGATAAGTCCAGGATTGGACACCATGATTTGTCTTTTCTGGGTACCAGGAAAAGTCTTGAATAGAAACCTTGTCCCTTTTCCTCTTCTAGTACTGGTTGAATAGCCCCCATGCTCATGAGAGAAAGTACTTGTTGCTGGGCCTCTGCCCACTGATTTGGGGGTAAGTCTGGCCATCCGTTTGGAATTGGCAACATGTGGAAATGAAATCTGTATCCCTGGGATACTATATTTAAAACCCATTTGTCCTGGGTTATAAGTTGCCAATTTCTTGCATGAAAAGCCAGTTTTCCCCTCAAAGGGGCGGCTAAAAGGTAAGTGCTTGATAAGTGTAAAGGGAAGTCATTGAGACTGCTTACCATAGGGATGTGTCTTGTTGTTTCCAGATTTGGAAGAGGAGGCACCCCATTGTTTTGTTCTGAAAGTCCCTCGTGACTGAAACCTGGAGACTTTGGAATGTCTGGGTTTGACTTGAGTGGCTCTCGAAGGAACTGGAAAGGACCAGTTCTTAGGAGGCCAATGCCTACTAAATTTTGGAGGTTGCACTTGTAAGAAATCTTTCACAGTTTGCATAGATTTAGCTTTATCTTTCATCTTTTTTAAAACTTCTTCAGCCTTATTACCAAAGAGACGGTCCTGTTGTAAAGGAGCATCCAACAATTTTGCTTTAACATGATCAGCTAGATTTTGCTCTTTGAGCCAAGCATGCCTTCTTAGCACAGACCCAGTTACAGCAGCCCTGCAAAAGGCCTCCAAAAAATCAAAACCACATTGCAAGGTATGTTTTCCAACTTGTTCAGCTGAATGCAATAAATCCTGTAAATCTTTGTTTTCCACACAATCAGAAATTAACATCATTTTCTGTTTAAGCAGTCCCATGATATGCTGTTGATATTTTAGCATATGAAATTGACAGTTTAAAGCCCTGATTGCCAAGGTTGAAGAAGTGTAAACCTTTTTACCCCATCTATCCAGCACCCTGGAATATCTATCAAAAGGGGTAGAATTTTTAGCTGTAGAAGCCTTAATGCCCTTGGGGCCCTGAGAAATGGTTTCAGGATCTGCAACAGGATTTTTGAAAAGGAATTTGTGGGAGTCAGGAACCCTGTAGTATCTGTCTGGCTTACAAGGAGCCAGAGGCAGAGAATCAGGAGCCATACTAGATTCTGAAAAAATATCATCAACAATGTCTAGAACAGGAGGTATGGCCAAAGGCCTATGCTGAGGAAGAAGAGGAAAATCCCTAGGTCTCTTTTTAGATTCAGAGAAATCCTGACTTACCCAGTGGAAATGTTCCCTTAAGGTATGTAAAGTTTCCCCAAAAGAAAAATCCTCAGGGGGAGAAAAAGAAGGAATAGAATCTTCTGCATCAGAGTCCTCATAAGTAGGTATAGACAATTCCTGTTCATTAGAAGAGTCAGAAGAAATAGAATCCTGTTCAGAAGATTCATAATCAATGTCTTGCCTAGGCCTCTTAGAAGTAGGAGGGGTTGGCTACCCCTGATCAGAGTAATTAAATCTTCAGCCATTTTGATCATTTGTTTTTTAGGCATAGGGGCCTGCACATGTGACCCAGGCATCAGTTTTTTTAGGCATAGGTTGAGATTTCGGCCTTAGTTTCGAAGATGGCATTGGTCTAATATACAAATCTGTAGGCATGAAAACACCCTCAGAAGCCGGTGCCTGCACAGCGGCTCTGGACGCATCCAAGGTAGAGACATCTGCGGGTTCCACAATTGAAGCATCTTGCGGCATACCGGACTCTGAATGGGTCTCAGTAGAGGCCTGCGAATCAGAAGTAGCAGGTATCAGGGGCTGCGAAAGTACCTCACTGAGTTCCGGCGAACTGGCGACTGGTTTAGGAGAAGTGTTGTTGGCAGTTTTGGACCTCAACAGCCTGTCTCTGTCTTTTTCATTGTGTTTTTAGGTATTCCGGTAGTTGGATTGCTAACCAACGTCATTTCTGGATAATTAAAGCGTGAGCCAAAATATTCAGAAGCAAAAATGTACTGACGTTTGATAGTGCGTTGATTAAATAAAGCACAAAACCGACAGCAAGGTACATTATGGTCAGGGCCTAGGCAAGGAATACAGTACAAATGAAAATCCTTATGAGGTATTTGCTTCCCACAAGTAATGCAATTATTAACTTTTACTGACATCGGTAAGGGGCAAGAAAAAGTTTCCCCAACGGGGTACTTAGCTTTTTAGTTGAAGACTTCGGATCTGAAACTCGAAAATGAAAATTTCAGGAGTTCGACGATCGGCACTTGCAAACTGCTTCTGCTTCGGGCACCGCACGGCAAGAAAGACTGATGTAATGGCATTGGCTGCATGTTTTATACCCCTGATGACCTGACATCATGGAAGAAGGGACAGCAACTGATGCAGGACCCAAAACTTTGTTAATCAGGCCGAGTGAGGGCAACCTGCCAGCAGATTACCCAAATGTAATGACTGCAACAGTGAAACACGAAGAACATCTCCTTCCAACACTATGAGATTCTCATTGGAATTAGGACTGTAATGAGTTTGTAGCTGTACTATTTAATTAACAGACTTGCACTCAATGGCACATAAGAAATATGTCTGACAGATGCAAGGAACCACTGATTCACTATGACTACTGATTTATAAAAAAAACTCAGCTGAAAACAGTTAAAAAAAAACTTAACAGTATAATTGCTATTCCAGCAGTCAAAGGCTACCTCAAAACACATCTATTTCAAACTGCATATTTACTCCTTACCTGAATTTTGTGACAGGAGCCATTCAGCAATGAAATCCCATGAAATAGTACAATGTAATACATTCTCCTGCTGTGAATTCAAAAATATGGTCATATTTAATTTAATTCTGTTGCTATTTTCTTTTGAGGAAGTCTGCAGCCATACAGAAAGTTATGCTCTTAGCATTTCAGTATTCCAGCCAGTTCCTTTATGATGAGGTCAAAGGTTAGATTTCCTCTTCCAGTTAATGATACGGTGATCGCTAGAGCCTGGAGAAGCAGACAGCACTGGAAAGGCTCAAGACTTGTTCCTTGAAGGCTAAAAAGGATAGTTATTTAGTGGGAAATGTCCTGGAGGGAGCTTCACATGTTTAAAGGTGGCTCGTGAGCTCAAAGCTGACTTTTGAATACAGAGATATGAAGAAGTCTATGAGAACCATTGATTTAGGGCTAATAAAGCCAAACGAGGCAGCTATTCATATCCAAACAAAACCAAAATGACCAAATAATAAACAAAGTGCAGAACACACACACACACACACACACACACACACACACACACACACACACACACACACACACACACACACACACACACACACAAAAAAAGTACCAAACCAAGGGAACAATTGGTCTGAGAGCCTGTACACACAAAAAGAGCACAGAGTTAATCTGGTTTAAGTTAAGTTACCTTTAAATAGTTATCCTAACACACTATGCAGTCCAGAGACACAAACATGCAAGATCCCATGCATATCCTTTTCACATCCATCAGTACAAAATTCAGGAGTCCAAAATATATCTTCTTAACAAATCCTAAGTACTTCATTAGGACAGATAAATAGAGATGACGTAGTAAAGGATAAAAAATGAATACATGTTGCTGGGTAAAGACAGTAATTTATCTTTTAGTTTCTTCTTTTTTTCAGCTGATTTCCAACTGCTGCTTTCTGCAATTCTTTTCAGGGAGATGTTTGACTATTCCATATCCTCTAGTTTATCTAATATTTTGTTTGCTTTTACAAATGCTACTGCAGAATCTAAGGCATCAAATATTTTTATGCCATCAATAATTAATAGTTTAAGTCTGGCTGGGAATAAGAGGTGCACCTTTATCTGACTTTTCTTTAGTTCTTTAATTAGAGGTTGAAAAACTTTCCTTTTAGAAATGACAGCATTTGAATAATCATTGTCAAAGTGTACAATACATTCTTTTATTTTTATGGGTGATTTGGCCCAAGCAGTTTTTAATACTAATTCTTTATCTTGTGTAGACATAAATTTCACTATTAATGATCTAGGTGAATTTTTTTTAAAGATGTGACAAGTGATCTGTGTGCCCTTTCAATTCCAAAGGAAAGGGCTTCAGGAAGGTCTAAAATAGATGGCAACGATGAAGTTAAAAAACTCACCATATCGTTGCCTTCTATGTTTTCTAGCAAACCAAAAATCCTCAAGTTATTTCTACAAGATCTGTTTTCTAGATATTCTAGTTTATTCTAGAGTGCTGTATTTTGTTTTAATGAGACGTCATTATTACTATCTCCTTCCTGTACTCTTCCATCAACATCAAGAAAATGTTCACTGTCTGAGACCTGAGATTTCTGTAGTCATAGTTCTTTTTGTATTAGTCCATCTGTCTTGAGCATTTCTCTTCAAAGACATTCTCCGGGATTCAGCAAGCTCTACACAGCATGCAGGAATATTGCAAGAGCTGCTGCATGTAATATGGCCGATGAGTGATCCAGGAATGAGCTCCTGGGACATGCACAAGTGCTCCTACATTATTCCTGCATGGACACAGCTCCTGTATGCTAATTACCCCATTTGCTGGTGAAAACCATGCAAATGAGGTGAATTAGCAATCCAGGAAGCAGGCAGGCATTTGGGCAGAAATAGTGTAACCTGCAGAAATGCATTCGGTTACTAACTGAATACATTTCTGCAAATTACAAAACGGGTCATGACAGCTTGAAAGAAAGCATGTATTCAATGAAGTAGGCATGCCAATGGCGAAATATATGGCCATTGGCATGGGAAATAGTTGCAAAATTATAAAAAATAACTTTTTTTTTGGCCGATTTCACAAACAGGATCTGCCTGAAAATAAGGAAAAAGTTGGAAATAAGCTTTTAAACCCAAATCAGCATTCTGCCATAATAGTCAATGGCATGCAGTAGACAACAATACCATGGAACAGTAGTTGCTAAGGGGAAAGGCTGAGTGTCAGTTTTGTAACCATGCATTAGCAGTCAGTTTTATGCAAATGAGGGGATTGATACTGAATCACAGATTCCCCCTCAGTGTTGGCTTGGACCCAACCGTGTAGGTGCAGCAACACCATGGTATAAGCATAAAAGGTAGATGACGTCATAAGGGGGACTGTCATGCATGCTGTAAGCTTATTGGAGCTCTGTGGCTCATGTTTGCCCTTAAGTAAGCACAGCTAAGGAAGGGGTGTGTGTCTGAGGCTGCCTAGCAGTGTTTACATTACCTAAATGGGTGCGCACCAGGTTTTAAACAAAAACAAAAAAAAAAAAAAAAAAAAAAAAAGGGAAATAGCAGCTCTGTTCACATCTGAGCACTGGGTATGCGCAGTGCACCTTGGGGTTCAATGGGAATGAAATGGGAAGGGAAAAAAGCAGTAGGAAGGCAATAAAGGAGAACTAGCATAGCTGGCTGGTGAAATGTATCAGAATCAGCCAATTACACAGGCCGCAGCTCAGACTAGCACAGCTCACTGCTATAAACTATGCAAACACTTTTCACTCTGTTTTTTTCCACAAAATCTACACCACCGGTGTACACAGACGGGGAAATTTTACCTGACAAAACTAACAAAATAATAGGGGCTGCTGTTGCTCTCACACATTAAAATGTGGAAGAGGCTGAGGGTGGTGAGGATGAGAATACTGATGACCAACCCACAGTGAGGAGAAGGAGAAGAGTGTACAGACCCAGTGTAACCTACCAGGGGCTACATGAGCTGGAGATAGTGGAGTGCTATAGGGTGGACAGGGACCTCCTACAGCAAACTGTTGAGCTGTGCCAGCCACACCTCACGCACAGAACCAACAGAGGGGAAACCCTCCCAGTGGGATAAAAATGTATGTGTAGGCTTAAGAATACAAGCTGCAGGTACCTTCCAAAGGCCAACTGGGGATATCATGGGGATCTCACAAACATCAGAATCCAGGGTACTCCACCAGTTCCTGGATGCCATGTCAGCACATGTCAGTGAGCACATATATTTCCTCAACACCCATGAGGTGTTGATCAGCAATATGCATCTCTTCCACTAAATTGCAGAATACCCTGAGGTAGTGGGTGCTATAGACTGCATGCACATACACATCAAAGCACCACCCGGTGAGTGGTGTAGGGTCTACATAAATCGTAAGGGCTTCCCCTCCATCAACTTCCAGGTCATGTGCGATGCCCAGGCCATTATCATGAATGTGTGTACTGGCAGCCCTGGAAGCTATCACGACTCCCACATCTGGCATATGACACAGCTGTACCAGAGATTTGCCAGTGGAGGCTTCCCATATGGCTACTTAGTGGGGGATGCTAATTACGCACTGGAGCCGTAGCTGATGACACCCATCAGAAATGCACACACACCTGAACAAGAATTCCATAATGAGGCACATACACAGACCAGAATCATAACAGAGCATGTGTTTGGGATGCTCAAGTCACGGTTCCGGTGCCTAGGCATATCCAGTGGAGCCTTGCAGTACTCTCCAGCTACATGTACACAAATTAACATTGTATGTGCCATGCTACACAATATGATCCTGCAGAAACAGCTGCAGCAGGAACAGCATGGGCCAGGGCCACACAGCCCCCTACCATTGTCAAGGCCAGCACAGGCACAGAGTGACTCAGAGGAGGAACAACCTGAGCCTGCCCATATAGGCAGAAGGAGGCATGCCCAGTATGCCCAGGCTTGGGCAAAGAGGCAACACATAGGTTCATAGGTGTGTACTAGGGTAATGACCCTGGAGCCTTTACAAGCCTAGCCCATAGAACTAGCCTGGCATCGTGCCACCTAAACTTAGTTCCTAGTGCCTTTGTCGAGAAGAGCCACTGGAGTGATCCCCGGAGTGAATTTTCTATTTCCCATCCACTCATCAAGATTTCCCTTGAAGAGGGCCAGTGATGTGCTCTGCTTGACATGTATGGGAAGTCTATTCCATAGCATGGGCAGTCTCTGGGTTATGAACCTGTCCCTCCAGCATTTTCTGTTGATTGTGGTAATGAGGTTGAGGTCTCTGGACTGTGTGGTGCTGAGGGACTGGGATTTCTTTAGATGTAGCATTTCTAACAGAGCTGGGTCAGACATGGCTTTGTAAGTCAAGCAGAGATCACCTCTAAGTAGGTAATATGAGACAGAGAATAGTTGGAGTTTTTGAGTCTGTCCATATAGGGCAAGTGTTTAAAGCCTAGGATCCTCTTTGTGAGGTACTTTTGTGGTCTCTCCAGTTGTTACAGGTGTCTAGTGAGGTACATGCCAAATGGGGTGTTATACTCGATGATTGGCCTAATGAGGAAAGAGTAGAGGGAGACAATGACCTCTCTCTTCCTGGATGCAAAACCCTTTGTAATGAAATGTGCCACATAGAAGGACTTTCTGACCACAGTGACAATGTGGTGGTCAAAAGAGAGGTTGCTGCCAACCTGTGTTCCCAGATCTCTTATAACGCCTTTGGCGTTCAGTGGACTACCATCAATGTGGTAATTCAAGGGAACTTGTTTTTTCCCAAAGGGGATGAAGACACAGTTTTTGGCATTGAGCTTAAGGCCATGGTTCTGAAACCAGTCATTGGTCTCATGTTCATTTCATAGCACATACACTAACATGGTAGGGACCCAGGGAATGACATTTCTCTCTGACTCGCACATACAGTAAAAGGGTTGCCAAACATGACACTACCTGTGCTTTACCATGTATGTGTTGCATACTGTGTGCATCCGACATAGTCAGCCCTCCAGCTCCATCCTCAATAATGGCACAGCAACAAGGTAAGTCACTCTTCCTATCAATTGCTGAATGGAATAGTATATTCTGCTAGTTGTATCTATGGCATGGATGTAAGCATGCAAGGGAATCGGGTGGCTGAATGAGATGGCAGCAGATAGTGGACACCTATATGGGCAGCATGGAGTCCATAACAAATACTGGTGTCAACAAAGTAGGCAGTACTAGACAAGGTGACAAATCCCACTGCAGTACATGTGGTGGCCCAAATGTGTGTCCATAGGATACACACATGCATGTCAATGAGGTTCACATACCCAACAACAGTGTCAGCCAGCAGGACAGGTATAGACCGTAAAGAAAGGCTGTGCTAAGGCCTCCGATTGATGGCAATGGAGAACAGCCCCCCTCTAGATCTACACAGACAGACTACAACAGGTCTGGCAGTTGTATGTTAGTTCTGAAGGGTAAGAAGTCTGAAACTGAAATATAGGTCAATAAAACCTAAGATCTGCACTCTACTGATATGCCTCTAGTCTGCATGATAGGTCAGAATACAAAATGAAGTGGAAGCTAACAGAGTACCTGAAATACCAGTACAGTCATAGCAAATGTTTACAGTTGGCAGGTGTGCCCCCACACACACACACAATCCTATGTAGAAATGCAGTAACATGCACATGTGGGTTTAATAACAGAGGAGCACAGACTACCTGAGCAGGGCCAATTTACAGGATAGATTGTTGCATGTGTACAATATGCAGGGGTCTGTGTGTTAGGTTGTTGTGCATTATATTTGTGTGGAAGTGGTCAGCATGTAGGCATGGAGAGTTGTGTCACGGTGGTCTATGGCCAGTACATTTGATGGCTGGGCATGTTCTGAGAAATGCAGTGCCAACCACAATGTATCCCAGCAAGACCCAAGTCAGCAGTCATCCATACTCACTGTTTAGATGTCAATATCTTTCACTATCTGAAAGATGGACATGCCATGAATGTGGGCCCAGACATACACACAGTACACAGGTGGAAGTACCCTAGACAGAGTATATAAAATTTAACTGTCAACTGTACACACCTTTGGAATTGTACATACAGGCCAGCAGTACATTAGTTGTCTGTGTAGTATGGAATACTGATGTAGTCTGGCCACTCACTGGTAGACCACAAAAGACACAGTTATAAAGTAATGAGAGACTGCCTATATCCCTGCGGAAGGCAGCATAAGGGGAATGTCCCAGGTATATCTGTGAGTTATCTGCAAGAAACTTACATATCATACATGCACTCAGCTCACCCTACCATCAGCCACAGGTTTATCACTGCTCATATCCCTGCTGTTGGGAATGAGTACAGTATGACCCTGACTTCTGTATGGGAATACCCACTGATTGCAGCATGCTGAAGAAGTGTCCCATGCAGGTGTATCTCTAGCTGTAAGCAGCATCCTGCCAGCATAGAGAATAATGGATTAATATGGAGGGGGACTATTGCCATTAACACCTGGCAGACTTACCCTGTCACCCCAGGGAAATACAGTGGCTCGCAGCCAGGGACTGTAGGAGTGACAGAATGCACTGGCCTGCTACAGATGGCCTGCATCACTACGAAATGCCCTACAGTCCTCTGTGAAAGGCCTGTGCCTCACCTGTACCACCAATGTATGTTATCTCATGGGGTCCCAACTAACAACATAACACAGGCCACAGAACAGAAATGCAAGGCCATGTTGACATATCCCAGTAGCATGCCCACCATGTCCTAATGGATGAACTGTGGACTAAATACTGCTGGGATAAAGGGACAACTATAGGGATACTTATCAAATATCACTAGCATGTCAGGAAAGGTATAGAATAACAGAGTGGGGTGGTGTAGAAGCATGGACGCCATGGGGTGTGTGAAGTCTGAAACTCTGATGTGTGCCCATACTACCCCTGCCCACAAACCCAGTAATGTGTGGCTACAAACCTGCTTGTAAACCACAATGTGAAGGGGAACTGGCAAGTTATATGAGCCCTGCCTCTGGGTAACCTGGGTGAATCTGTACAGCTGAGAGGTATGGCTACAGCAGGATATGGTCATTCCGTTACATCAATCAATGTACAATCAGAGGATCCTCAGCCACCACAGTACCAAAGTGCTGAACCATTTACACAGACCCATCAGCAAGTGTCTGCAGCTACCCCTCTAGAATGACATGAGTGTGCAAGAATATGTAGGCTGCATACCAGAATACTGGACACAGCTTCATTCATCTTGTATTTCCCAGGCAATAACTGTGAGCAAATAAGTATATCTGTCAGTAGTTGATGACATAATACATCACAGTGTAAAACAGTACATATGTCTGAATATCTCTGCTAACACCAACCATGTAACACAAGCAGCACAGACACAATAGTTACAGTACCCCACTATCTTTCACCCATTGTCACTCCATATTGTCATCCTATCTACAGATATCCTGCAGAAACAGGTCGCTAGCTGTAGGTGCAGAACACAAAATCCTGGACTGGAGTATAACCTACCTGGAATGGACTCACACACTCAATACAGAAGGTCATACCAGGCATGCTCCTACACTTAGAGAAATATAGCCCATGTCTGACAACAACAGTGGACTATACATATCTGACAGTCACAGATGTCTGTGCACACACATCACATTGCACACCATTCATGCTTTGCACACACATTGGATAGGAATACTCAAACATACCCAAGGCCAACACACTGTAATAGGTCAAACATACACACACAGAGATGTGGGAAAAAGAGAGACAGAGACAGAGAGATTTCCATCATAAGGCCTGTTCCACCCACCACACATCCAATTAGCCAATATCACATGATCTGCCAATGTCAATCACTGTAGACATTTGCTTTTGGTAGCCATCAGCCCTATAGTGTCGGTGGTGCTTGTAATAACTGTGTAACATGACAGTACAAATCAGTATTCATCTAGCATTTGTATACCCAGTCCTGTTAAATGTAAAGTTGTGTGTGACTGAGTGTTGTGTGTATGTTTCCAGAGGAATGGTTTATTGCCCATTCACACACACTGCACTTTGCGTTGCCCATGCTAGCACTCATGCTGATGTCAGTCCCCTTGAAATAACCCTCTGGCTATGTTTCAGCCCCATAAACTCTGTGGTGCTTAAGACAAGTGAATAATGCTATAGTGTCACATACTAGTTAGGTAGGAGCTCTAATCCTAAACATGGCAACTGTGAAACTCTGTGTGTGTGTGTGTGTGTGTGTGTGTGTGTGTGTGTGTGTGTGTGTGTGTGTGTGTGTGTGTGTGTGTGTGTGTGTGTGTGTGTGTGTGTGTGTGTGTGTGTGTGTGTGTGTGTGTGTGTGTGTGTGTGTGAAGATTAATGATTTTGAGGCCATTCACAGTCATTATGCCTCAGATTGCCCTACTTTAGCAAGCCTGCTGTGAGTCACCTTGAAATACCCCTTTG
The DNA here is from genome assembly GCF_019279795.1 of Protopterus annectens. Classification (NCBI taxonomy): domain Eukaryota; kingdom Metazoa; phylum Chordata; order Ceratodontiformes; family Protopteridae; genus Protopterus; species Protopterus annectens. The sequence goes on from NC_056734.1 coordinate 794,152,275, forward strand.
CATACGGGTCAGCCCTATAAGCTCTGTGGCGCATGCAATAACTGAGTAAAGCTATAGTGTAACATAGTACTTAGGTAAGAGTTCTAATCCCAGACATGGCAATTGTGAAACTCTGTGTGTGTGCATGGAGGTTAGTGATTTTTAGGCTTTTTACAGTCACTACACCTCCCATTCCCTACTTTAGCAAGCTTGCAGATGTCAGATACCTTGAAATGCCCCTTTGGACAAGAGCCAGCCCTATAAGCTCCGTGGCATGTGTGATAATTGCGTAATGCTGTTGTGTAACATGCTAGCTAGGTAGGAGTTCTAATCCCAGACATGGCAACTGTGTGTGTGTGTGTGTGTGTGTGTGTGTGTGTGTGTGTGTGTGTGTGTGTGTGTGTGTGTGCGTGTGTGTGTCCTTGATAATAACTGATATGATGAACATTCACACTTGCTACTCTCCCCTTATCCCTCCTTCAGCTCTGCTGCTGATGTTAGTCACCTTCATAGATACCTCCAGAGAGCTCTCCAACATGTAAGCTCCAGGGTGCATGCTGTAAAGGTGGACCAATGTAGTAGCAGTACCTACACAGCTATGGGATTGAATCTCATCTCTGGCAAGTGTTTGTATATGTACCTCAAAGATTTTGGCCCCATTTACACCCAGTACACATTTCAGAGCCTGGCTTTAGCAGTCCTACAGATATCATCCACCTTAGAAATACCTGTTGCCAACACTAAACCATGTAAAATCAGTAGTGCATGTGGTAAATGTGTAACATAATGGTCCGTAAAGATTATTAAATAGAGGTTTGAACCTCACCCCTGGCAAATGTAAATGTGTGTTTAGGGTAAAATTATTTTTGGGATCTCTCACCCACAACATCACCCAGTGTCAGTATTTAAAAGGGCTGGTGATGTTCCTCACCTTAGAAGTACCTTGGGACAATATCCATCCTATACGCTCTGTGGCGCATGCAATAAATGCAGTACACTACAGTAGCAATACATAGCTAGATAGGGGGATGAATCTCAGTATTGGCAAGTGTGTGTGTGTGTGTGTGTGTGTGTGTGTGTGTGTGTGTGTGTGTGTGTGTGTGTGTGTGTGTGTGTGTATCTGTGTGTGTCATCAGTATCCTGTGTGAAGGTTGCTGTGATTGTGTAATAACAGGATGCATTGCGGGGTGGGTTTTGCTAAATTATTATGTTGAGGACCTAATATATGTCACAATGTCCAACTTACAAGGACAACAGATGTCAAACACCAGAGAGGCTGGTGTAGACAATCCATAGCTCTACATGTGACATTATGGATTGGTGAACAATATAGGCAACCCTTGTATTACTCAGAGAACACTCTCCACCCATGTCTAATACACAAACACACTTGGCTTGGCAACAACTACTATATTGTTAGTTCCCTGCATATTGCCTCAATGATAGTAACCACGGTGTGATTGCAGTGGACTACATGCCTGTTGTGCACAACAGTGCCACTGACATCAGAAAAAACTTTGATGTGTTACATCACCTGACTGTGTGTTATCCAGCAAGTAAAAGGACATGGCACCCTGTTCCATCCCTGCAGTAAGCAAATAAATGCTTGCAGTGGCCCTTTTCTTATGTTCCCCACTGGATGCCTGCAACAACTATAGAGTCTGCAAATGTAACCCACAAAGGGAATACCATGCCTTATACACATGCCCTGTATGAACAGATGCCATTAACTCCACTGAATACCTGTATCATGTTGTCAATGTAGGCACAAGCACGACCTCAGTTCCATAGGCAGGTCTCACCAAATGAGGTCAGGAATGCTACATCAGAAGATAACAATCTGTCTACACAACATGCCTCAGAGACCTGAAGTACACTTTCACACATCAAAGAACATGCATGTGGGACATGTGCACAACCCAGACACTGTCCATGTTATGGAATATAGATCACATACATGGGATGCAGTGCACATCACTGGCCACCCACAATAGTAACCCAGATGAGTGGATGATGAATACAATACCCACCCATGGGAACCAATCCAGGGATTACATCCCTGAGCTACACTGGAGACTATTTTCATGTGGCCTGATGCCAAGGTATTCCCTTTGCCTAGCCTTGTACAGCCTTCAGGCCTATTCACCTACTACACATCTGTGAAGCAATGAACCTATGCATCTCAGTACTGGCAAGTGTGTGTGTGTGTGTGTGTGTGTGTGTGTGTGTGTGTGTGTGTGTGTGTGTGTGTGTGTGTGTGTGTGTGTGTGTGTGTGGAGATTAATAATTTTGAAGCCATTCACACTCACTACACCTCCCATTGCACTACATTAGCCTTGAAATAACCCATTGGCCATATTTCAGCCATATAAGCTCTGTGGTGCTTGCAATAACTGTGTAATACTGTAGTATAGAAAACTAGTTAGGTAGGAGTTCTAATCCTGATCCTGCCAACTGTGATAATGTGTGCGTTTTCCTGAGAGAGTGTGTGTGTGTGTCTTCATTAACACCTGCTTTTGTCGACCTTCACACTTAATACAATTCCCTTACCCCTCCTTTAGCACTGTTGCTGATGTCACTCACCTTCAAAGATACCTTTTGACAGCTCTCCAACATGTAAGCTCCGTGGCATGTGCAATAACTGTGTAACACTCTAATAGCAATACATAGCCAGGTAGAGGTTTAAAATTCAGTACTGGTAAGTTTGTTTGTGTGTTAGGATGATTGTGCAATGGCAGGATCCATTGCAGTGTGGGTTTTTGCCACATCATTATATTGAGAACCTATATGTCCCATTGTCTACATTACAAAGCCAACAAATTTCAAACACTGTATAGGTTGTTGTAGACAATTCTCAGCTACAAATGTGTACACCATGTGCAATTACTATGTGACAGTATGTATTAGTAAATAATATATGCAAGCGTTATAATACCCAAATACCTCTCTCCACCCATGTATCACATACAAACACACTTGACTCTAACTTTCTTACTCCCTTCCTTTCTTACTTTATCTCTGTCTGCCTGTCTGTCTCTCTCTCTCTCTCTCTACCTCTCTGGTGGATGTGGAAAACTACATCTGTTTTGCATAAGCAGCAGTTGAGTTTTGCAAATAATGATCATGATCAGCTGATGGCCTGTGCACGAATTGCAGTCCCCCACTTGCTAATTACATGTGGAACAGCTGTGGTATCATTCTTATAGCCAGTTGCATGGAAACACACTCCTATAACTAAGCACTTCATGTGGGTGTTGGCCCTTTTCCTTCACTGTGAGCAGGACTTCATGTGGGTGTTTGACAAACAGCATAACAGAGGGTAGTTGGAAATACCTCTTGCAATATACACTGTGGAGACATGCCAACAAACAGGAGGGGGATGTTGCAGACATGGGGACAGAATGTAAGTATTGGTGTTCTACATTTGAAGTAATGTTTGTTTAACAGGATTTGCTGTTCTATATGATTTAACATCTGATATGACAGTGTTACGTGGTTGAGGAAATTCTCACCTGTAGGGCTATCTGCAGACTGGCCAGAGTTTGGAGTCTTACATGTGGTGTGTTACTCACACATTTTCTATCTTTATAAACCCAGTAGCATACTCTGATGATTGCGGTCAGTACATGGTGATATCCATGTGAGTTACTGACTTCATATCCCTCAGAAGAGATATGTCACAACAAACCCTGTTACACCAGGAATTTTTCTCAGTTTATCACAAAAATATGTTAATATTGGCCCTGTGTTTGTGCCTCCATCCCCAAAGTCTGTCTCCCTTTGTCCATATGTCATTCAGTAAGAGGCGCATATGTACAATACATCATTATTTACTGACATCATACCTGATAACAAGCCAAAGAGATATCAGACTGCTAGACATGTTATGTATAGTAGGCCTTATATTTGAGGACAAAACCTGGACATTCTGTTGTAGTCTGCACAGTAGTGAGGTCTGTGTACTTATGGTGATTGTTGACAGAATGTGTATTGTGAATATGTTACTTGGCCTGTGTACAGACTGTGGTAGATGTCATTGTTCTTGGTCCTGTTCTATCTGGGATTGCATGCTGCTCCAGTTTATAGTACCCTATCAGCGTACATGTTTGTAGGGCCAGACTAACACATGTCCCATATCACAGTCAGCCATCAGACTATACTATGTATAGACCCAGTATATGTAGGGTTAGTGATTGAGTGGCATATATGAGGATGGTTTTGCTCACACAGTCCATATACTGTACTATTAATTAGGTTTACCATAATGTGACTGTGACTGTGTTCAAATTGGTTGTAGGTTTGCACTTTCATACTGGTGTCTGTTACTCCGTGCTGTTACATGCCTGTAGTGCCTGCTGTATTTGCAAGTACATGTGTATTCCCCGATAGTAAACTTGGTCAGTATTGTGGCAGTATGCCTGTAGTTTACACAGTGCTTTGTGACATGCCCAGCAGCTCAGTGTATTTACTTAATATGAAGTTATGTCCAGATATTTGTCAGATGTACTGTTGCCTGGCCACCATAAGTGTTGTGTATTTCTGAAAAAGCAGTGGGATGCTATGAAGATGTATGTCACTAACTAGTGGGAAGTATGTGGGTTTGGGACCTCTGCTTCTCTGCTTAATATGTGTTAGGACAGACAGGAGTGTGTGAATGCATCAACTGTATGAGCTTATCTATTCCAGTATTTGTGTGATATTCCCATTTACATGGCTGTAAACATGCACTTTGTCAGGTGTGGTGCACAAGTCTTGCACTAAGGAGTTCTGTGTATTCCTCTGGACTGACCAGATTGTGTCAGACTGTCCACATGTATTGGTCATACCTCTGTATGTATATATATATATATATATATATATATATATATATATATATATATATATATATATATACATATACAAATATACAGATATATAAAATATATAAATATATATGTGTGTTTGTACATGTATACATATATCTACATATGTGTGTGTGTGTGTATATATATATATATATATATATATATATAGCCATAATCTTATGTGTAAACTTGAGTGTTGTATATACCTTCCCAGATGTACCCCACCACATTTATTTGATATGTGTATATTTAGATATATCATATTGATTCAACACTATTTTCACTAACAAGTACTAAACAATCGTAAAAGTCAAAGCAGTTGTTCACTACTATTCAATATGTGTACTGACAGATATATTTGAAAAAAATAAACATCTTCACAGCTTTGATGGCTTAGTAGTTAACTGCTGTGACTATAATGTGCAGGGTCCTGGGCTCAATACCTGCAAGGGATGTTTATTTTGTTGCTAGGAAGGACAAGGACTGTTGGATACAAAGTGGTTATGGCAGTTTTGAGCAGCTTTAAGTGGGTTTGCGTGGGTTTGCATGACAGTAAGCACTACTAATGTATGGTTAAACAAATAAGCGCTTACACCATGTAGGCTTCACTTACCAGTGTGCAAATGTGCTTAGCATTTATATTTAAGCAATGCTTACACCTGCTAAGTATAGCTCAGCCCATGTAACCAGTGATCACATTCCAGACTCATGAAATAGCAGGGTAATGACATCTTTAATAAGTGTATTTAATTTCATGTACATAACATACTTCTATTTGCTGTCATTACAGTAGCAAGGGGTGTGAGTATACTGTATGGGACACCTGAGTATATATGGCTTGTACAACAATCTTTTCTCTTTGTATATGTTTCATACATGGGTAGTATCCCTGGTTAAATGCAGTCACTCTTGCATGTATTGTATCATTACATTACTACTCTTATAGGTTCATAGGTTCATATGTAGGTACTAGGCTATCACCCCAAGGACCCACATAAGCCTAGCCAGCAAGGTTCCATGGCTTACACCACCCAAGACAGTTAACAGTGCTTTCCCAAGTAAGAATAGATTGCAAATTGTAGTACTGGAATGATATACCCCTGCATGCAAAGCTAGACTCTCAGTACTGACTATCGTGTTCTTGGTGTGTGATCTGTGTGATCTGTGTGTTATTAAGTATTTGCTACTGGATATTGTTCTAATATGTGGATATTAACTGTAGACTACTATATGTATAGGATGTCATTGAGGGCTATTGTCATGTAGTGATGGCATACCTATCAGTGTCAGACATCTATCTGTCAAAAGATTCATCCTAATGCATAACCTGTTGGCTAGCTGATTTCTGTCTGTCCTCTGTACAGATGTGCAGATGTCAGGTATCCATCTTGGCTGCTTACAGGCACTCTATACTTGACTGAAATTGACATGTCTGCTCAGCTGTGTTATGAATGATACAGCTAGGAAAGCCCACCCTGTATGCACCACATGCCATGGATACCTCAACTAGACTACCACAGTCAACAGAACATGCTTGGGTACAGTTCTCCAACCCAGACACTGGTCATGTTATGTAATATATGTTGCATACATGTCAATCGGAGTACCTCACTGGCCCTCTGCAAGAGAAAACCAGATGATTGGATGTTGAATTTAACTGTCACCCTGGGGGTCACTCAAGTGGCATCAGTTGATAGATGGTCTGCTGACAAATGTCAGATGGCATGATACCACTGTACCCATATCCCCTACTCTTCTCATCTCTCCATGGACATTATCCAGGTACACACCAAGCAACACCTGCACCTATGGACCCCAGTACTGGCAAATGTGTCAGTGTGCATTACTGAGATTAACAGTGTCTGTGTGTTTGTAAACTTGTAGTTGATAATACCCTGAGGGTCTTCTCTCCCACTACACCCCCCATTCCCATAGGTAGAAATGACTTCTGCTGTAATGGACATTAAATGTAGCTTGTTACACTCTTCACCCTATGGACAACCTGGAGCTTGCAGTACCAGTATAACACAGTTGTACAAATGGGTAGATAGGCATGGGTTACCCCCTGAGTCCTGGCAAGTGTGTGTATGTGTGCAAGTGTGTATATTTGTAGGATGCAGCATTCTGAGGCCACATTCTCCAAGTACAATACACCTTGCCATACATTATAAAGGATAGTGATATTGCTGACATTAGAAGAGCCATGACAAACCCTCACCCTACTATCCCTGTGGCATGTGCAATAAATGCATATCCCTCTGGTAGCAGTGATTAGATAGACACGGGGTTGTATTGCATTCCTGGTATATGTGTTATTGTGGGTATGTCAGAGCATTATCATAGGTTTCAATGAGTAAAATATCCAATGTGGTGTGTGGGTGATGGGTATACTGTCTTTACACCATGGTACCCCCAGTACATGTCCCAAGGTCCACTGTATGAGGACCACTATCACCATCAACCATACAGGTAACTGATTAAACTATCCAGCCCAATGATGCATGTGCTGCGTGCAAATTATCTGTAACAGAATAGACTCACTGACAAGGTAATTAGCACTGATAAACCCAGGTCTCTCAGATGTATCTATGACTGTTATGTGTTTGTCAGTATGTATATGACAGTATGTCATACTATGTATTGTTCATTAACACCCAGTACATCCCCCATTACCATACTGTACAAGGCATGGTGATGTTCTTCACTTAACAAGAAACTATGAACACACCTCATCCTAAAAGCTGTGTGGTGTGTGCAGTTAAGATCAACCACATTAGTAGCAATAAGTACCTAGGTAAGGGTTCTACTCTCAGTGTTGCCAAGTAAGTGTGTGTGTATGTGAAGGGATCTACTTCAGTTTTCAGAAAATACATGTCCCAGGAGGTCATCTGTCCAAGAACTGACTGGCAAATGCTAACATTTCAAAGGAATCATCTTGTGGGAATTAATTTCGTCAAAACTAGTAGTAGATGTGTAAATGCCCTCTTCCCCACTGTACAGCTGTACAGTGATACTGGAGGTGGTATATATAGTTTGGTGTGGATGTTGAGGGCACACCTACCCTCATTGGGGTTATTGTTTTGTGTATCCCCCCACTTAGTCATCTGTAATATTGTACAGTTTACTGAATACTAGAGTTGGTATATATAGTTGGGTATGGATGTTGAGGGCACACCCACCCTCATTGGGGTTATTGTTTTGTGTATCCCCACGCTTAGTCTGCTGCAATATTGTACAGTTTATGTTAACAGATTAAGTAGTTGTCAATCACACTATGTGTGGTTCTACACCACTCCTCACCCTCCAAAGTGAAGGATTGTGTCACCCACACCAGCACACTTAAGTTTACCAACTCCAGGATTGCACTATATTGGGGAAGAGGACATATAGCCTACCAGTACCATCGTCAATGACCTTAAACTGGCAGATTGATTATTTATTGATATGATGTTTTGTCTGTTTTGTCTTTCTGGAATTACATAGGCTAAAATGTGTTCACTGCAAAATTAACTACATCCATGTATACAGTATTCTCTCTCTCTCTCTGTGTGTGTGTGTGTGTGTGTGTGTGTGTGTGTGTGTGTGTGTGTGTGTGTGTGTGTGTTATTCACAAACATTTGGTGCGTGCCACCCAGTACACTTACCATTGTCCACTGTAGAAGGGCTGCTGACATCAGCCACCATGCACTCACCTGTATACACCCCTCAGACCTATCAGCCATGTGGCACATGCAGTAACTATTATACAGACCTGTTATTTGTGTTCAGCTGTACCCAGGATATGACACAGTCAATGTGTCACCACAGTGCCATACCCCTTGTGGGAAACAACAGCAGACCAACATCCTGCTGACACACAGACACCTACAACACAAACTAAATACATTATGGAGACCTCAATCAGTCAGTGTTAATAACAGCTATAATGCATCATGGCTGGACAGCTACCCATCCCGACATGTAAGCACTAAACTTTCCAGCTGAAAGCATGTTACACAGCATTACATTGCTAAACCTTAGTACATTCACCCTGTGCATCAGAACCATATTAGCATGTCCCTGCATTGATGGTATGGATGACATGGATGTGGCACAGGTATCATCATATGCACAGGGGGTGTTGTGGGTTTGCCAGAGTACTAGGGTGAGCCATTTGGATGACATCATGTGTGTGTGTTAGGGGGTTTGATTATCAGTTGGGCTGTGCAGATGTGGTGTGTGTAGGTATGGAGGTGCCCTAGCTGTGTTGGTGATGTGTGTCTATGTGTGTGTGTATGTATGCACACAGTTCTGTCATGTGGCTGCCCTATACAGGGTTTGTTGGACAACTGCAGACTGTACATGGTAGGGTGTACAGTTCACAGTGTCCAGCCATGGACAAGAGAACTGTGTCTGCCAGGGGTTCCACTGGCACTACTAGGTTTAAGCCCAGATATGGTACTCTCCCCTGATGATGATAAATGTCTGCTGGATCAGGTTCCCTGTTGGGACCAGCCAGGATCACATGCACATGACCTGCTGCATTGTGATGTGGACAGTATCCCCCCCTGCAGTGCTGGTGCTGGTACTGCCACTATGGGAGTGGCTGTGACTTGTTGCACATCCATGTAGACCTCCACTTGTTGGTGTTGCTAACCTACATCCACATGGCTGTCACCCTACTGCCACCATATGCTCTAAAACAGACATTGCATGGTTGAGGATTCCCACCATCTCACCCAACCATCTATCCAGGACCTCTTCAAAATAACAGTGGCCACCTGAAAGATCACGGATGTTGTCAAGTACAGAAGAATGAGTAGCCCTCTGGAGCCTCAAACTCTGGTATAATGTTCCATACATGCCTGTGCCTCCATGATGGCCCAAAACATGCAGCTGGTAGCATCTGCTGTGGCACTTCTGCCAGGGGCATGATGGCCAGCAGCCCTCCTATGAGCACCCCTGTATATCTGCCTGTGTGGTACCTCACTGGTCATCTGGCTATGGCTGCTGTGTACAGACACACTTGCCATAGTCACCACACTGTCCTGTCCCATGCCACCACCCGACAACTGTCCCTCATCTATGGCCACTGGTGATTGGGTATGTATAGGCAATGTGACTGTGTGCGGGGATGGGGTGGATAACAGTGGGATGTCAACCAATGGCACAGCCTCAGCCCCTGACAACCCTGCCTGTGCCTCACCATAACTATCATCATTGTCAGAGTCTGCATGGACACTAACATCAGTTTGCTTGCAGGAGGGACAAGGACCCACCTCGCCACCTGTGAGGGGAAAATAAGAAATGCACTTTAAGACCTGTACATCATTGCTTAATTGTACACACACACACACACACACACACACACACACACACACACACACACACACACACACACACACACACACACTTACAGGTGAGGTGGCACAAAGATATTACACAGACCAGTCATTACCCAACAGTCAACATGCATGACATATGGCACTCAACAACATGCACTGCAGCTATAATCAATCCTTGTTACCAACATTATACATCTCTGTGATGCATTAATTGTCTTAGTATGTAATGCCCCTTCCGCTGGAACACACTGCACCCATGTACACAGTATTGCTGTGCATGTGTTCATCACCCTGGCATGTACTGTGCCCACTATCTCACGACTGTATACACCATTGCTAAAAGTGTATATGTGTGGCAATTATATTTGCTCTGCTGCTCATAGCCCCTATGTGTTTGTCTGACACATACCTGGGATGATATGAGGACAGATGTCAATAGTGAATTCCTGACCTCTGATTTGCAGATCTCATCATCAGCAGTGCATGTATGAGCAATAAAATCCAATTACACTGACAACCTTCATAGCTTACTGTGGCTATGAGGAGTGTACACACCCTTATTGACATGCCAGCTTCTTCCATGATATGCAATGGGGCCACAACACTGCATATGCTCAGCCCCCAGCACAGCCACCTTCAGGGCCATGAAGATGCAGTGATAACTGCCCATTGATGGGGACCTCAGTCCCACTGTTTCCATTTGGGGGCTCACGGGCTTCCAATTTCCAAACACCCCTCCCAGTCCAAGGTGTTTACCCCACACCTGTCATATACTGCCACTGTATGCTGTCTTGTCTTTTTTGTCCATCTTCCGACCCAACCTACCTCCCCAAATATGTCTACTAACCTTCCCCAACAACCCACTCTCACCTTAACAAAAAAATATGACCTGTGTAATCAAATGCAGTATCAAACAAATGTGTTAGGTGTGCAGATGCTGATTGAGATGCATACAATATGCGGGTTGCATAAGTGCGTACACCCTTAACATGATGGTTTGTTGCAGCACCTGTTAAGTGAACTACAGCAGTCACTATTCCTGGAAGCGGTATACTAGCATGGTCCATCTTCACTTGGTGTAATTTGGTCATTCTGCCCTACAAATGTCCCCCAACTCTGCCGGATTGCAAGGTCAACTCATGTGCACAGCCCTTGAAGGTCACACAGTGCCTTCACTATTGCTGTTGAGTCAGAGTTATGTCTGGCACAATTCATGACCTTCACTGTGTCAGATACAGCCATTCTTAGTGAGCTTTGGATGTACGCTTCAGTTCACTGTTGTGTTTCAGGATGACACCTCTCCCATCCTCAGCATTACTGCAGGTGCTTGACATCTATGGCCCACACATGAGTGTCATTTTGCAGTGTTCCAAATTCAAAACACCATGTCTACCAGCCTAGTTCATTCTAATGAACAGCAAACCTAAAAATGTACACTGTCCCCAGCAAGGTACAGATGGGGATGGTGGGCCTGAGGTGGGGTGAGGTGTTGCTTGTGCACCACATGTATCTTTATTAATACTGTCTGTAGGTTTCAAGCTTAGTCTCAGTGCACCATTACACATTGCAACACACGCCTTTGGGAGACTTGATGTTATGCATATGCTACCTGTAGAGAGCCCTGGATGGTATTTCCTGTGAAACAACTCTTTCATCTGATTATCCTAACCCATAGGCCACACTTATGCAGAGTCCAGGTGATTGCCAACACAGGTACTGCACAAGCAGTACTTGCTAGACATTCCTGCAAGTCCCTCAATGTTGCTGCATGTTTCTGGGCAGTCTCTGTGACCAGTTTGCAACATGTGTTGTCATCTGTCTTGAATGGGCATCTCTTTATTTTCTACATTAATGTTGTCCCATACTTCATAGTCACATACATGATTGTCTGCACTGTTTGCCATGGTATAAGCAATGGTGAGATAAGGCTATGTCTCCCACTCCTGAGTGGTACCTTTTGGATATGGAATACATTCCATGGTTTGTAAAGATGTATGAGAGCCACGGCTGCCTCTGTTGCAGGTGAGTGGGCAAATGTCATGGACATACTTCTTGGTCAGCAGACCATTACTTGGTGTGACATTGAGGCCCTGTACTTGATGGAAGGTGTGTACTCAAGAAGAGTGAATGCTGTCAGTACCTCAAAAGCTGCTTCCACAATATGTTATTTGGAGTGTGTGCACACATATGCTTCCAGTGTTTAAGGTATGTATTCCCCATATTTGTTGTCCTAATATAGGATTCCATATTACACATTCATTACCCATGTTAGGATCACATTACAGGTTGTAAAATATGTGGAATGTGGTATTGTGATATGCCATTGTGTAGATCTGTAACAGTTGCAATTGTAATAGTGGTGTATACACTGTTGTAGCCACTGTATAAGGGTAATGTTTCAGACATGTCAATATTGTAGGCCATTTGTCCCACCATTATGTTCACCTCTGTCCACACATCTTGCACTGACAGGTTGTTAGGTATATTGCAGGACTCTTACCATACCCTTCAGATATGCCACCATGGTGACCACTGTGATGCAGTGCAGTTAACAGCAACAATAAGTGAACATGTACAGCATGCATTATGGGTAGGTGTGTTAAATGTGTACATGGCAAATACCATGGCCATAACATGGCCCGTGTAATGGCAAACCTGAACAAAACAACTCCATACTCACCAGCTACAGGCTGCTGCCGAAGTTGTATACCAGAGAGACCTACATAGTTGTGTGAGAGATGTAATGTCACTAGCCACACCTGTGGCATTGGTACAGGGTGGGAGCAGTATTTCAGTACATCAACAGTACAAACCCACAATACTAGAGATTATACAAATCTGTTCATTACTACTGCAGCAACATACTATGTTATCTGACATATGCATGAAGATACTTTACAGATGAAGATGGATAAGCAACCATGATCTACTAATGTGCCCTGGGGCTTTACCTGCATGCTCCTCATCCATTGTGTGGGTAGCATCCACCTCCACAATGCTATTGTCAGGTTCCTGGCTTCACTGGTGGGCAGGTGCCCCAGTGCTGGTGAGGAGCTCCTCAGCAAATGTCAATGAGGGCTGGATGGCATGACCCCCAACCTGTGGCTAGCTGGTCCCTCCTAACTGCCGCAGCATGCTGACGGGCATGGCAGATGAGATCAGTGCAACAATGTAACTGAAGTTATGCAAGCCAACATCGTTTATGCTGTGGATGAGCTCATTCCACAGGGCAGTCCACTCTTGCGGATCATGGGACATGTGTTCAAAGAGGGTTTTGTGATGTTATACAAGGAAGTTTATTATTATATCATTATCCTGGGGAGTATTACGCAGGGAGATGCTCCTGGGACATGGTACCTGAAAGACATAAAAACGAAAAAATATCTGAGGACCTCATACTGCAAGGGTATAATAGTTGTTAATTGACATCTCTCTCCTCCACCACCATATCTGCAACAATAATCTAAACACACAAATCAATGGGCATGTTTACACCAAACCTACTGTTGGGACATATAGTCTATTGTTCAACAAATATTGAAATGTGTTTCTATTCATGTTCCATGTTGAAACACTATCAGTGGGGGCTTGTTGCTATCAATGTACCCTGCATGCAGTTGTAATGGCCACTGTGATTCCATATATGCATGTGTTCTATTTGCTATGCAACTGTTCTAAATCTGGTGTTTTGGGTTAATGGGAATATTTATGCATGCTGTTATAACTTATCCTGGATTGTGTTAATTATTATTAACCCACGTATGTTCTAAAACTGCAACACAATAGCAGGTTGGGACAGCCGTCCCCAGCAGACCCACCTCTCCCACCTCATCTGGCTATGGCACCAGGCCACAGCATGAATGGGACCAACCCTGGGACCTCTTCATCCACTATCCTCCACTACCTTCAGGTGGAACCACCTCAGGGGATGGGGCTCGTTTCCCCTGGGAGCAGGCAGAGACAGGATCCAGACACCTGAAGTCAGGAACAGGGTCTGGTGCATAGGGAGCTCTGTAGAGAATTGGGGGATCTGCTACACCAGTTTGAGGCCCTCATGGTGAAATTAGAGGGTCAGCCTGACCCTCCTGCTCAGCCCCCAGCACACCCACCTTCAGGGCCGTAAAGATGCAGTGATGACTGCCCATGGGTGGGGACCTCAGTCCCACTGTTTCTATTTGGGGGCTCACGGACTTCCAATTTCCAAACACCCCTCCCCGTCCAAGGTGTTTATCCCCCACCTGTCATATACTGCCACTGTATGCTGTCTTGTCTTTTTTGCCTGTCTTCCGACCCAACCTACCTCCCCAAATATGCCTACTAACCTTCCCCAACAACCCACTCTCACCTTAACAAAAAAGGACAATCTGTTCCCAAAAAGAATTTCACATCATACATAACTGTTCATTTTGCACCCGCTTACAACTGCCTAAAGGTGCCTTAATCACTCTGTATCCAACAGCCCTTGTTCTGGCCAGAAAGTAAATTATCAGCCCTTGCAAGTATCTAACTCAGGACCCTGCACACCATAGCGACAGCAATTTACCACTAAGCCATCTGAGCTGCATATATGTGTGATGTTTTCTCAAACACATCATGCAGCATAGTCATTCAACAGTAGGTAAAATGTATATATATATATATATATATATATATATATATATATATATATATATATGTGTGTGTGTGTGTGTGTGTGTGTTTATATATATGTAGACATACATGTATATATGTATATATGTAGATATATATATATATATAGATATGTATATATAGAGTACATTCAGACATCGGATCCACACTCTGACCCTCCCTTCCTCCACAGCTGAAGTATTCTGCCTTGCTACAAAACAGAACATTATAGGTTAGTACTAAGCAAACTGCCCTTGCGAGCCATTTTATGCCTAGCCAATTATCCCTTGTGAGACTCAAACCCTGCACCTTGTGTTTCTAAGGCAAACACCTTAACCATTAGGCCACCATCCCAACCCATGGAAGCAGTCTAACATTAAGGGGTATATATAGGGACAGATTGTAGATATGCCTATTACAAACCTATGAAGCTTGTGCATGATACATTTCATATTACCATGACTGTTCTGAATGTGGTGGGGTCTGAAACTCATATGTTTATCATGACTTCATTACTTCCATTTTCAGCTATTTGCCAGACTAATATAGATGTTTGGAGGAACAGAACAAACACTATGATGGCATAAATCTTGACATTCTATGCAGATCTGCACAGCTGACAGGTATGGCCCACTGCCCACAGGGCCTATGTCCGTAACAGTTGTTCAGCAGAACATAATTACAGCAAGTCTTTATGGCACATATAAATCTTTCAACATCATCTATCCCATTATTACAGACCAAGTACTATATTCAATTACATGCTGACATGTTTCACATACCTGTTTTATTATTGTGCTCTCTTCTGTGTACCAGTTGGATGTCTTCCTTGTTTGTTTTTGTTTTTTTTTTTTTTTTTTGGTAGCATTTTTGTATTTTAGTATTACTTATTTTTTTTCTCTCTCTCTCTATCTCTCTCTCTCTCTCTCTCTCTCTCTCCACTACAGGGATCAAGCTGGTTTGAATTGGTTGCAGCATGGCTTTTGTTAGTGATGCTCATGATCAGGTGATGGCCTCTGCTCCAATTGGTGTTCACCACTTGCTAATTGCACGCAGCCAGCTGTGTAGTACTTCCAATAGCCAATGTCATAGCAACCCACTACTATAAATGACTACATCATGTATGCGTTGTCCCTTTACCTTTCCTGTATGGAAGACATCCTTCCTGTGTGTGGGCAGCAGTGTTACATACAGCAGGTAGCAATACCTCTTACAGCAGTACTTGCTGACACAGGCCAACTGCATGTTTGTATAAGGTTCCTATTGCTGCTATATGCATTGAATACTGCTAGTTTTAAAGGGTTTGTGTGTACATGCTAGTTTTGCATGGCATGCAGTCTGCCTGCATAGCTCTCAACTTTGGGCCTATCCACATGATGGCCAGAGAATTGGCTGTTATGTTTTGCCTGTTAACCAGACAGGTCTTGTCCCTGACATATCGGTGCCATTCTCTCCGTTGATTGCTATCAGTACATGGCAACATCCATTTGTGTTTCTGACTTCATATTCCTGAGTAAGGGTAAGTTGCAACCAATCCTGTAACACCAGCAACTTTCACTGTGTATAACAGCAATATTTCAAATATGGCCCTGTGTTTCAGCCTCTGCCCTCCACATATATACCAGGCTTTGTCCATATGCCATGCAGTAAGAGTTTGTTAGGTAATGGCCTATCATTATTTAGTCCTGGCATTCCTGCCATCATTCCAGTGATGTTGTGGACTCCTATAAAAATTGTAGGGTAGGGTCCATATATATGAGGGCTACAGCTGGACAAAACATGTGTGACCCCGTACAGTTCAGAGGTCAGTGTTTGGAGAACACTGTTATCTGACCTTGTAAGACATTTTATGGGGAGGGGTATTAAATGTTTTTAACCTAGGCTGTTACAACATGTGAGGGATATCAATAATAAGAAACATTAAGGTATATGGCTGTACATTTTCATACGTTTCACCATGGGAACAGTGGTGGGCTGGAGCTTACTGCCTTACACACAGTTCTGTTTGTCAGTGTGATAGTGACGTTTTAAGTTAAGCATTGTTATGTAACAGATACATTTACATTGTGAGAACTAATACTTTTCCCCCTAGGGTTTGAGTACAGAGAGTAATTGGAGGTTGCTGAACTACATTTCTAATTACGTGTTGATTGATTCTTATCTTCGAGGCAAGTCTGTTTTTAACTGTTGTACTACTTGAAGGCTTTAGCCCAGACAGCAAAGTATGTTATGTTTTGCAGATTGCTGTGTCATATGCTTTGTTTGAGAGTTGCATTAATCAGTTATTATGTATTTCAAACACCTAACTGCTATAAGAAATGGCATAAACAACTGAAATAGTACGCAAATAAATATTTCTATGTAGGCAAACTTGTGTGTGGTGTCATGTGCTTTGCATTGTGTGTGGGTATATGTTTCATGCAATAATTCTCATTTGTAGGAAAGAATCAAACACTGACTATTTGAAAAGGTGGCAACTGTACGAATAATGGCTGTTTGATATGCTGTGCACCCTCTATATATACTCTTTTTATATATATATCTATAAGTAGTTATATATTTTTATGTGTATGTATGTGTACATATATATATATATATATATATATGGGTCCCCTTTACATGGTCAACATTTCACAATGTCGACATTCATATGGCCGAGACCATATGATCGACATTTGAAATGTCGACCATGGGGAACCAGCATCTCTATACAGTGCGGAATGGAAAGATTTCCATTTACGCACTGTAGAGCGATCTCGGAGTTGGTATATTAAAGTTACGGGGGGGGTGCAGGGTGGCAGAGCCTCCCTGCTAGCATCGTTAAAGTTAGTTTTTTTATTTTATTTTTTGTCTGCTTGTAAGTTCGACATTTCAAATGTTGATCATATGGTCTCAGCCATATGAATTTCGACATTGTGAAATGTCAATCATATCAAGTAGATCCATAGGTATGTGTGTGTGTATATATATATATATATATATATATATATATATATATATATATATATATATATATATATATATATATATATATATATATATATATATATATATATATATATATATATATGTGTGTGTGTGTGTGTGTGTGTATGTATCATTGGAATGTTTACTGCTTCCACATTGTACATTCCCTATGGTAGACTGACTGTTCTGCATAATATGTTACAGAAATCATCCTGTCATCTTACAGCTGAGATGGCTTACTGTTAACTTGTTGTGGCTATGTTGTGAAGGGTCCTGGGTTCAAGTATGCAAGTGCATGTTTATTGTGTTGCAAGGCAGATCATTTCAGCTGTGGAGGAAGGGATAATGGCAATAATTACAAGATATCCCTATTTGGGGCCCCTTAACCCCCATTAACAGTGCCTTTGGTCAGATGTTTTGCAGTGAGAGGTTCAGAGTGTGGATCCAATGTGCGAATGCAATACATACATATATATATATATATATATATATATATATATATATATCCATGCATACATCTTCATATATAAATATAATTTCCCTACTGTTGAATGACTGTGCTGCATATGTTTGAGAAAACATGAAAACATCACATTTATGTACAGCTCAAGTGGCTTAGTGGTCAATCACTGTGGCTATGGTGTGCAGGGTTCTGGGTATGAGACTTGCAAGGGTTGATTATTTTGTAGATGGGCAGAACAAGGACTGTTGGATACAGAATGATTAAGGCACTTTTAAGCAGTTGTAAGCAGGTTTGTGTGGGTTTGCTTGCTGGTAAGCAATGCTATCTTCCAGTTAAATAAGCTTACAGACAGTTAACCTGACAGTACTTAATCTGTGTAGCCATTTCTTGCTGCCATGCAAACAGGCTTAAATCCACTTACTACTGCTTAAAAATCCTTAATCCCACTTACCCCCATGCTAAATTCTTTAAAGGAAAAGAAAAAATGGGTGAAAGGAAAGTGGTGAAAAAGAGGGCACACCTAGGGAAAAACAATAGGGAAAGTGGCTAGGGATGTGTAGGATTGGTGTAGAGAAGGTCCATAGCTGACCATTTCTTGTACAGCAACAGCTGTGCATATTTACTGAATTTGGAGGTATAATTGGACACTCAAACCCCTGAGAGAGGGGTGAGGACAAAAATAATGTGTTGTGAAGCCAGTTAGACCAAATTACATGTGTCCAGTGGATATGTGTGTAAAATGGACAGCTATGTATGGGGCAAATTTTTTGGGGGGGAACAGATTGCCCTTTTTTTAAGGTGAGAGTGGGATGTTGGGGAAGGATAGCAGGTATATATGGGGAGATAGGTTGGGTAGGAAGACAGACAAGACAGCATACAGGGGCGGCATATGGCACATGTGGGGGGTAAACACCTTGGATGGGGAGGGATATTTGGAAATCAGAAGCCCATGAGCCAGCAAATGGAAACAGTGGGACTGAGGTCCCCATCCACGGGCAATCACCACTGCACATTGCCTTAAAAGTGGCTGTGGTGGGGGCTGAGCAGGAGGGGCAAGCTGACCCTTTAAATGAGCCACGTGGCCCTCAAGTTGGTGCAGCAGATCTCCAATCTCCCTTCAGAGCTCACTATTCACCAAACCTTGGACCTGACTTTGGGTGACAGGATCCTGTCCATGCCCACTCCCAGGGGTGGACAAGCCCCATTCCCTGAGGCGGTCCCACCCAAAGGTGGTGCAGGTCCAGTGGATGAGGAGGTCCCAGGGTAGGACCCAGAAGTGCTGGGGCCTGGTACCATGGCCAGATGAGGTAGGAGATGTGGTTCCACTGGGACTGGCCTTCCCAAATGTGCTATGGTGTTGCAATTTTAAAACATATGTGGGTTATTAATAGTCAACACAATCCAGGATTAGTTATAACAGCATGCATAGATATTCCTATTAGCCCAAAACACCAAATTTGGAACAGTTGCATAGGAAACAGAACACATGCATATATGGAACCACAGTGGCCATTACAATGGCATGCAGGTTACATTGATAGCAACAGGCCACCAATGATAGTATTTCAACATGGAACATTAATAGAAACACATTTCAATATTTATTGAACAATAGGACGTATGTCCCAACAGTAGGTTTGGTGTAAACATACCGACTGATTTGTGTGTTTAGATTATTGTTGCAGATATGGTGGGTGGAGAGAGAAATGTCAGTTAACAAGCTATATATCCTTGTAGTACTCACATCTTTAATGATCATTGCTCTAATCATTAAGGTGCAGGTATTATTACAATACCTTATGGCCTTGTTTTGGGCAGTGGTATATTTGTACACAGTGTATACTTCAACTCTCTTATAGCTAAATTCTACATCTCTTATCTGGTAGACCTCAGAAGGTAATGTTTGTTAACACTACCTGACTGTTTCTACACATATTCCCAGATTACAAGTTAATATTATGCACATACCTCTCAATCTCATAATGCACACCCTCTGGACAAAGCTTGACAACACTGGTGTACAAATAGGGACATGTTTTGAATATTGCTGTCATAAACTTGGAGAGCTGCTAGAGTGATAAGATTTGTTTTAATATACATTTTCTGAAGGTTTTAAGGTCTGAAAATCACATGTATGTCATTATTTTATGAATACAATTCTGAGATCATCACAGTGATTTGCCAGGGGGACAGAGGTACAGGCAGAAAATATGAGCCAATTATCTGGACATTCTGAAAAATCTGTACAGTTGAGAGTTATGATTATACATACAGCTTACTACCACTCCTAGGATTTGCAACATGGCTGTGTCTGCTAAAAATACAACAATTTAAGTCACAGCAGAGTGTGCTATTTGGATATTGCTGTCTATCTCTTTAGTGTTTTCTGTCTCCTCTCTTGGTTGTGCAATCTGACCTTGTACTTATAAGTCTTATACAGACATTCCTAGGCATTGTTTTATGTTGCACAGTGTCGGTAACAGTGGTTAACACAACATTACTATTCAGAGAATACAACAATAAATGCCATACAATACCAGAGTAAACACAACCAGTCCAGGATTTAAAGGTTTATTGCCAGGCAGTTACAGTTTTATTTAAATATGACCTATATGGGACTAATCCTGTCATATTGTCTGGGTTATTCAGTACAACCCATACACCATTTTTATACTGCCAGGTGACTTTCTACTACTTTATATTTATTTGGTATGACTACTACAAGCAGGAATGTTACTTACCAGCCTTGCAATGCACCCTTTTCAGCCTACTAGCATGGGCTTCCTGATTCACAGCCCACTCACCTGCAGCTGTAAGGGAAATAGAGAAATATTTAGGCATACCTATCCATCATATACACAGGCTGGACATTAGTAAACAGTTATTAGTATGAGTACTTACATACTGCTGGGACATCACCCCGCTGCCTTACTTCTTGGACCCACTCATCCAAGAGCTCCCTCTTTCTCCACTTCAAGTCAGCATAGTTGTGCCGGACCTGCTCACCAGTCTGAGGAATGCCAGTGGCATTGGTGAGATCATGGGCGAGATGGTCTCAGGCTTCTGCTTTATATTGGAAGCCTTAATACTGGCCCTGCAGCAGTCTCTTGTCATGTTTTTTTACCTGGAGTCCTACTATGACCTTGGACTCCTGTATGCCCCAGCGCTGCACACTGAAGCACATGCCCTCACCAACTCCTGCCATACTGCCTACAGTGGGAAGCTGCAACCAGTTATGAGCTGTATTCATGCATGTGGGATTTAAATACAGCTGATTTCCCATCCTTTGCCGTTATTGGACAGTTTTGAATATGCTAAACTAAGCTAAGCTACGGGCATACCTGCTTAGCTAAGGTTGGCAGTTCTTAAAGGGATTGGTTCAGCACTGCTTACTGATGGGCTAATCCACTTAGCTGGGCTACTTATTGCTTATCAGTTATATTTACACAATGCTTACACCTAGTAAGCAGAGCTGTGCAGTGCTTAGCATTGCTTATTTTTCATTTTATAGACTATCTGCTGTATGGCATTGATTCATCATTCATTACATATTATAATTTTTTTTTACTGTCAATGACATCCCCCAATGTACTTTCATTACATTTATTCATGTGTGACTATACTGTATGGGGTGCTTGTGTTTATATGGGGGTTTCACAACTTTATTAAACTGACACCGCACATCTGGACCTAATGTAGTACTCCGGTTAGCAAATATATGTTATTAAGTAGCTAATAATAAAAAAAAAATGTTTATGTACTGCTTTCACATGTAAAATGCAAATTGGTTACAGTGAGGATCAAACCATGAATGGTTGTTTGCAAAGCGTACGCTCTAACCACTACACTATTACAATACTGCTTATGTTGGATGCCTCTTGCTATTTAACTTCTTGTGCTGTTTAAGCAGGACTAAGTGTAGCTAAGCAACGGGCACACCCATGCAGCTACACTTAAACTTTATAGCATTTATAAAAAAAATAATTTTTGTTGTGTTATTTTATCTATACCCTTCAGAATATCCCTACTAATGCTGTACCTGTTATTTTATCAACTTTCTACTTTGTGGGACAATTGTCCCTTTTGGCTTTGTCCACATTCCTTACTATGATGGGTTGGGAGGTGTGCACTATGTGCTTATACTACCTGTGTTATCCTAACAACTTTTGGCTTGGTAGGGACAATTGTCCCTTATGCCTTTGACCAGATTTGTTATCCTGATGTTTTGGGGATGTTATGAGTGTTCTCAATCATTTTTAATTGCCAAAAGACAATTCTGGAGTACAGGGGTGTGTGTATTGTGAGGGCTCTGCTCTTAGACATACCCCCTGCGCTCATACATGGAACCATGTCCGTTTTAGAGCATGGCAGCACACCTTCATAAATATGCATGGTGCTCTGCCGTGCTGAACAGGAACAGTCCCTGCCATGCAGGAATAACTAAAAGTGTCCATGGAATTGGTCTTAGAATAACTCATATTCCAGACTGAGATAATGGAATATATTATCAAAAGATTTTTTTTTGACAGGAAAATTTCAATAAAATTATATAATTTTTTTGAAACAATCCTAGGATATATTCCAATTAGTCCAAATATGAAGAAATAAAATGAAATGTATTGTTTAAGAGTAATAAATCCTATCAGAAATTATCAAAGTGGCAGAGGTAGATAAAACTGCTGCTAGTCAGTGCATATCCTGGCCATGCCCCCCACGAACTATGTATTTCTGACTAGCTCTTATATATAGCAAAACTCTAGGCTATGGTATTCTATTCTGCACTTTTAACAGTCTGTTTTAATACTATACATGATCTACCAACACACTAATTGCTCATCTATAAGGATTAAAATACCAGCAAAACCATTAGTTACTTGAACACCAGCTTGTTAAAATGTATATGGTGCTGATGCATTACTGAATGGAGATGTAAGTAACCTGTATCTCCCTACTGGAGCATCGAGTACACAACATTTACAGCACTGTTCATCTAGCCATATTTTAAAGCAATCATTGTCTGCATCAAAAACTGAGAAATTGTCAGCTATTGACATTTTTGAGACCATTTCATGTGTAAGTAATGGAAAGTGTTCTCTTTTAAAGACTATTCAGATCTTCTTACTGAAAAGAAATGTAAGTCATATCTTTCTTTAAAATTGTTAGCATACTATCCAGGCTTTCTGTTGCTACTAATTGCTTATTAATGTCTCATTTTTCTATTCTTTCCATTCCTGTTTGGCTTTAGCTCTGAGTGCTATGAATACCATTCTAGAAGCATGTGCCCCTATCACTATATCAAGTCTTATTACATATAATAGTCTCCTAGCAAACTGCTTAAGCCGGTAAGTAGTCAGAATATTTTTGCAGGAAATCATTGTAGTGGCCTTGTACCATATCGAAGTTGTATCTGCGACCGTGTGAAACTTTCATTTGTGCGTGTGCATCATTATGGCATTCTTCTGTTGCTGTGTGTGCACTTCTGATGGGTGTCATCAACCATGATTCAAGTGCATAGTCAGCATCCCCAGTAAATGGCCCTGCGGAATACCAGAGTCTTGGGATTTCTACATCGGATGTCTCTGGTAGGGAGTCCCCTGAGAAATGCAGTAGACATTGAGGTAGCCCTAGTGGAATGAGTTCTGATCCCATGAAGGGTAGGTTTTCCATGGTGTTTGTAGCAGAACTGGATGCAATGTGCTATCCATTTGGAAATGGTTTGCTTTGAAATGGCCTTGCCCTCTGCCCCTGTAGCAAAGCTGACTAGCAGCTGGTCAGATTTTCTGAAAGGCTTAGTCCTGCCCAGGTAGAACCTGATCTGTCTGTGCACACCCAATGAGTGCAGGATCCTTTCACCTTTATTCTGAGGATTAGGGGAAAAAGGTTGGCAAATGAATGGTTTGGTTTAAAGCCACACTGGATACCACCTTGGGCATGAAGGATGGGTTAGTCCTGAGGGAAACCCTGTCAGTATGGAAAATAATAAAGGGTTCTACAGCCATTAGTGCCTGTAACTCAGACACTCTTCTAGCTGAAGTGACAGCTAGAAGTAAAGCTGTTTTCCAAGAGAGGAATTTTAAGTCTGCTGCAGCTGCAGGTTCAAAAGGGGGAAGCGTGAGCTTCTCCAGAACAAAGTTAAGGTCCCAGGCTGGGGTGGGAGCTCTCCTAGGGGCCTTAAATTGTTAGCTCCTCTCAGGAACTGTTAGATGAGAGGGTGAGAAAAGGGAGGAGGCTCAGTATTGTACTGAGCTGAGATGGCAGAGGCATGAATCTTAATGGATGAGAAGGATAGGCATCTGTAGATCAGCTCTGCTAGGTAATCTAGGATTTGAGACAAGGTGGGCACAGCTGTGTCCTTTCCTTGAGACTGGCTCCAAGAACAATATTTTTTCCATTTTTCATAATAGGATTTCCTAGTACTAGGCCTTCTGGCCTCAAGGATGATGTCCAGCACCTGTTTGCTGAGGGTTGCTGGTGAGGTATTCAGGGGATAAGCCAGGCTGCAAGGTTTAGGGTTTGCAGCTGTAGATGCAAACACCGCCCCTCCTGCTGGGACAGCAGAGAGGGGGTCTCATGTAGGTGCCAGGGTGGCACTGCTGTTAGACTGCGTAGGAGTGGGTACCAGTGCTGGGGTGGCCAGTCCGGGGCAATAAGAATTGTCCTTGGTCTGTCCTGTTTGATCTTGAGTAGTACTTCTGAGAGAAGGGGCAGAGGGGGAAATGCATAAATTGAAAGGTTTTCCCATGCAAAGGATAGGGCATCCACTTTCCAAGCTTTGCTGTGAGTATTTCTGGTGCAAACATTTTTCAATTGATGGTTTTGGGGGGAGGCAAAGAGGTCCACCTCTGGTGTCCCCCACCTCTGTATCAGAAGTTTGAATGAGTTGGGTTCCAGTTTCTACTCATGTGGGTCTAGTAGATTTCTGCTTAAGTCATCTGCCAGTGAATTTTCTTTGCCTGGCAGGAATTGAGCTTGCAGGTACACTTGGTTGCTCAACCCTGTGTTCCACAGGGCCATGGCTAACCTGCAGAGTGGGTAGGAATGAGTCCCCCCTGCTTGTTTATGTACCACATAACTGTGGTGTTGTCTGTCCTTATTATGAGCTCTCCTGGGAGGATAAGGTTTTTGAAGGCTGTCAAAACATTCTGTACAACTAACATTTCTTTTTGATTGATATGTAGGTGAATTTGTTCTGGGCTCCATTTGCCTTGAATGCAATTGGCTGCCATGTGAGCCCCGCCATGCATAGTCTGATGCGTCTGTTGTCAGGGTTTGGATGGTGAGGGATTGAGTGAAAGGATGTCCTTTGTTGTGGTTGCATGCCTCCACCCACCAAAGGAACTCTGTCCTTAGACAAGGAATGATAGGAATCACTGTTTCCAGTCCTGAGAATGTTGACACCAGAGACTTTTTAAGTACCATTGAAGTTTCCTCATATGCAGTTTTGCATATGGAATTAGTAGAATGCATGAGGACATGAACCACAGGGCCTGCAGTATTTTCCTTGCAGATAGCTGGGTTTTGGTGGCCATTAGTTTGAAGTAGTTTGTCAAATAGATCTGTTTTTCTGGAGTGAGGAATGCCATCTGGGAAGTTGTATTCAAGCTTGCTCCCAGGAATACAATTTTCTGGCTGGGCACCAGTTGTGATTTCTTTTCATTGATGGTGTACTCCAGGGAAGTTAGAAGTCACTTTATAAATGACAGGTGCTGGAGTAGCAATTCCTGACTATCCACCTGAATCAGGCAATCATCCAAGTATAGGTAAATTTGAATATTTCTCTGCCTGCAGTATGCAATGGCTGGAGCTAGGCACTTTGTGAATACTCTGGGTGCAGTAGATAATCCAAAGGGAAGTGCAGAAAACTGATAATGCATAGAGCCTGCCCTGAAACATAGATATTTCCTGCAAGATTCCCTTATGGGGATGTGCAGATAAGCTTCTTTTAAGTCTAGGGTGACTAGCCAGGCATCCTTGGCTAGCATGGGAAGAAGTTGTTGCAGTGTAAGCATTTTGAATTTTGGGACCACCAGAAAAGTGTTGACGATTGACAGATCCAGGATTGGGCGCCAAGCACTCTCTTTTCTGGGCACCTGGAACAGTCTGGAGTGGAAACTCTGTCACCTTTGGCCTATTGGGATGGTTGAATAGCCCTGATATTGAGAAGAGAAAGTACTTGCTTTTGAGCGTCTACCCACTGGTTTGGAGGAAGGTCTGGCATCCTGCTTGGGGTTGGTAGTGAGTGGAACTGTAATCTGTAACCCTGGGATACAATGTTTAGAACCCATCAGTCCTGGGTAATGGACATCCAGTTTTTTTCATGAAGGGTGAGTTTTCCTCTTAGTGGTGCAAGTACTTGGGTATGGCTAGGAAGAATGATAGAAAAATCATTGTGAACTATTTCCATATGGGAGTGGCTTACCACTGCCTGTCTTTGAGGTGTGAGTACTCCATTGTTTAGGTCTCTGCATACCCTGAGACTGTAGTCTTGGTGGTCTGTTGCCTCTAGGTTTGGACTGCGAAAGCTTGGAAGGGACTAGAAAGGACCAGGTCTTGGGAGTCCAATGCCTACTGAATCTGGGTGGTTGTACCTGTAAGAAATCTTTAACATTTTGCATACATTTAGCTTTTTCCCCCATCTTTTTAAGAACTTCTTCTGCTTTTGTGCCAAACAAATGTTCCTGGTGTAAAGGAGCATCTAGTAATTTTACTTTGACATGGTCTGGCAGGATTTGTTCCTTCAGACAAGCATGTCTTCTCAGTACAGACTCAGTGACCACAGCCCTGCAAGATGCTTCCAAGGCATCAAAACCACACTGTAAAGTATGTTTACTAACTTGGTTTGCAGAATGCATTAATTCTTGTAAATCTTTATTTTCTGTACAACCTGGAAGCAACAACATTTTCTGCTAAATCAGTTCCATAATATGTTTCTGGTACTTTAACATGTGAAACTGGCCATTCAAAGCCCTGATGGCAAGAGTTGCAGAGGTATAAACCTTCTTAACCCATCTGTCTAAAGCTCTAGAATCCCTGTCCGAAGGGGTAGGGTTCTTGGCTGTAGTAGCCTTAATGCCTTTAGGTCCCTGAGAAATGGCCTCTGGATCTGCAGTGGGATTCATAAAGAAAAATTTGTGAGAGTCAGGTACTCCGTAGTACCTGTCAGGCTTTCTAGGAGCTGGTGGTAAGGTATAAGGAGTAAGACTGGATTCCATGAAGACATCATCTACAATTTCCAGGACAGGGGGTACAGCTAGAGGCCTGTGCTGAGGCAAGTCTATTTTTGGACTTGGAATAATCCTGGCATTCCCAGCAGAAATGCTCTCTAAGGTATGCAAGGTTTCACCAAAAGAAAAATCCTCTAGAGGGGAGGCAAAGAGAATGGGATCCTCTGCATCTGAATCCTCATAGGTAGATAAGGGAATGTCCTCGTAATCAGAGGGATCAGAGTCATCGGACTCATGGTCTGTAGAATCAGAAGGAAAATCAATTCTTTGTCTTTTGGAGGGGGTAGGCTGGCTTCCCCTAATTAATGTAATAAGGTCTTCAGCCATTCTAATCATTTGTTTCTGTGGCATAGGAGGTTTAGCATGCACTTTTGGTCGTCGGTTTTCTAGGCGTAGTGTGAACTCTGGGCCTGAGAAAATCAGTAGTTTTAGTCAAAAAAGAAGTTGACAGTTTAATACAGACATTAGAAGGTCAGAATACACCCACAGAAACCGGTGCCTGCACAGCGGCTCCAGACCCATCCAAGGGAGAGACATCCGCAGGTTCCATAGTCGAAGAAGCATCTTGCAGCATACCGGACTCCAAAAGGGTCTCAGCAGATGCCTGCAAATCAGTAGAAGTGGCTATCAGGGACTGTGAAAGTTCCTCACTGAGTACCGGTAGACTGACGATTAGCTTGACGGAAGCATCGTCAGCAGTTTTGGACCTATGCAGTCTGTCTCTGTCTTTATCCTTACATTTATTTCAGAAGATTGGTAGCAGCATGGCTTATGGAAGTCATTTCAGAATATGGAGAATGAGAGCAAAAGAATTTAGTGACAAAAATAGCCTGATGATGAATAGTTCGGGCGTTAAACAAGGCACAAAACCAGCAGCGAGGAACGTCGTGGTCTGGGCCTAAACAGGTGATGCAGTAAGAATGAAAATATCTGTGAAGTATTTGCTTTCCACAGGCAAAACAATTCTTAACTTTTTCAGACATCGGTTAGAGCAAGAAAAAAGGATCTCCAATGGGGTACTTAGCTTTAGAAGACTTCAGGTTTGAAACTCGAAATATGAAAATTTCAGGAGCGGCTGACCGGCACTGGCGAACTGCTTCTGCTTTGGGCTCCCATGCGGCAAGAAAAGCTGATGTAATGGCGTCAGCTGCATGTTTTACACCCATGATGACCTGACATCCTGGAAGAGGTGACAGCATCCGATGCAGAAATCCCAAGACTCTGGTATTCGGTACAACTGAGGGGTACCTGCAGGCAGATAACCCAAGTGTGATGACTGCAACAGTGAAACACGAAGAACGTCATATGTGCTCACTGGCATGTATGAGCATAGCATCCAGGAATTGGTGCAGGATCATGAATGCTAATGCCTGTGACACACATTTCATGTCCCCAGTAGGTCTTTGAAAGATACCTGTAGTTAAGATTATAAGGGCTACATATACCTTAGTTTCCACTGGGATGGGGTCACTTCAATTGGCTCTGACTCTGAGTTGAGGGCGGCAGAGGTCACAGAGCTCTTGTAGCATGTCGCTGTCCACCCTTGTAGTGCTCTACAATTTTCAGGTCATGTAGCATCTGGAAAGTTACCTGGGCCTGAAAATTCTTCTCCTTTTTGGCCTAGGCTTATTGGCACCAGCAGCAGCACCACTGGCTTCAGCCTGTAGCACATACAGACAGATCAAAGCAGCAGCAGCCCCTAGCATTATGTCCCTGTAGATTTTCAGTGTCTCTACTCCAATAGTATTGAAGTATGCAGGAAAAAAACAGTATGGAGTCTACATGGATGCTTTATAGCTTGTTGAATACTCCACCATGTTGGATTGGTTCATTAACATGCAGTTCACCCATGTATGCTGTAATTAACATCTATTAAACACACCTGCTGCTTGCTCATTAGTGCGCTATGTGCACCTCGGTGGACCATCATGCACCCTCGCATAAATAAGGCAAGCACAGGCAAAATTGGTATTACTTTCCTCTGTTCCCATGATATCACACAGACATGGAGCACACAAAGTGAAGGAAAGGTTGCACAACCTGTGCTATAACTCAGGATCATCTATACTCCAGCCCTACACATACATGTGCTGCCACAGAAATAGCTACATGGCAAGCACTGGGACACCTGCCATTTATTCCTCTGTTTGCCGTGATTGCACTAAACACTGTCTTGTGCAATGACCAAAATAATA
Source organism: Protopterus annectens (assembly GCF_019279795.1). Taxonomy (NCBI): domain Eukaryota; kingdom Metazoa; phylum Chordata; order Ceratodontiformes; family Protopteridae; genus Protopterus; species Protopterus annectens. The sequence goes on from NC_056734.1 coordinate 794,181,900, forward strand.
AAAAAAGTATTTAAAGTGGACAGAGATGACACATCTTACCAACAAATGAAGAGGAGGTTGCATCTTAATGAAACAGAACTTGTGAATTGTGCACTGCTTTCATGCATTTTCACACTTTACAGACCTACATGTACACCTCTGTAAGTCTAACCTGACACCTCCTCGATTTCATCATTCACTGCTGCCATCCATTGAAAACAAACACTGAGGGAGTGCCTACATGATGTGAACATCCCTACACAGTTTCAATCTTTTGGGAATTAGCAATTCTAATGTGTTCAGACCTCAGTTACATCTTCATTATGCTGACAGCCCTGAATCTACATGGTTAGCAACCATGTAGCCAGGGAAACTGAAGGGGAGTTGAATGCTGAACACACAAAGGAGAGTATTACTTTGCTGTATATCTGCACAGAGTAGTACTGTTTTTATTATGCCTGTATTTTGTCAGCTACATACCGGATATGCTTACATGCCATTATGAATAGTCTATTTCATGGGGTTTACACTTTCAGCTGTCTGCATTAGTTACAAATGTATTCTTCATTTAGGAGTAGGGGAGTGAAGCTGTATTTATGTCATGGCACTTAAAAAAGATATGTTGCTATTGTTACTCTCCTTTTGTTGCATTCATCCTGTATAAAACTGGAATTATATATCTGCTGTCACATGTTAAGGTCAGTTCTGTACAAATCAAACAACTTTTACTGGCTCTTCTATTCATGTAGACTCCTTTTCACGACTGTATTTGAAAATGTTTTGAATACACAGGGATCACCAGCACTGAGTCTACACAGTTGCTTAAGAGTTTGTTGAATTACTCCCTCATGTTGGCTTGCTTGACTAGCATACAATTCATCGACTTATGCTGTAATTAGCATGCCATGGTATTTACCTTGTTTGCTTGTGAGTTTTCACTGCTACACAGAGTTTACTGAATCTAAAAGTATTCATGCCCATGCAATGCTTACACTGTGAAAAATGATTGTATAGATTTTATTGAATCCCTTCTGTATGTATTTGTGCCCAAGAATAAGTGGTTCACACAAATTATTGTAGTAATTTTTTTTTAATTTTCCTTATGGTCAAACATTATAGGTGTATACAGAAGGTAGATGGCTTTGTGGTATAGGATGTGCAGATTGCATCCTGCATGTGAAAGTACTGGATTACTACATGATGACAGCTGAGTAAAAATGACATTTTTTTTAGGGATTAGTGTATTCTAACAGTAACAGGATGAAATATGTTAATGTGGCCGTTATAGTTTTCATTTTCATCACAGTGAGACACTAGAGGTAGAAAATATAGGTAGCATTTTTGGGAAGAGGTGATGCATGATGGCAAACAACTGTTACCAAATTATTTCTGAATGGTTACTGATAAGGTGTGTTGCAGGGATAGTATCTGTCAAAGGAGTATCATTTTTAATGTATTTATGTGATTCCTTCAAGGTGACAGGCAGAGTACCTACTCAGAGATGGGCACATTACACTGTGCCAGTAAGTGTGTGTTTGTTACCAAAGTATCTTAGTACAAACTCCTAGGGAAACATCAAAGGGTAATGATGACGTTATTATTACTATAGCAATGTAGACAACATATTGTCCAATGATGTTGTTTCAGCCCTATTGAATGATTAACAACCCTCCAAAGCCTTTTTCAAAATGATAGTCAGTGAAAGTAGCAAATAAAATTTGTTTTCCTTAGGTCATAAGCAAGTGTTGATAGAGGGATGAAATGGACCCTCAGGAAACTGCAAGTCTTTATTTCTTTACAAGAAATGGAAGGAGAGCTTTCAGTGGTTTAAGCAGCATAAATGATGCTTTCTCTGATCAAGTAATCCATCCCTTCTGTCAGGAGGCTAACACAAGTGAAGAAATACTGTTCCCTCTAGGCCTAGTCAAGCCTTAGGCATGTATGCATCAATGATTAATGGAATAAAACATTTACTTCCTTCACTCTGTAGGGAAAAGGATTACTTTCCTTTCCTTTCCTGGAGGTTGAATGATGGACATTCTTTTTGCGCTGTAAACAATATTTGGAAGTAAACAGATATTGGACAAGGCAAGTGTAACTGGTAGCATACATGATGTTAGGACAAATGACCTGCATTTTGATAGTGTAGTGAGTGTTATTATTAATCTCAGATAGATTAGAAAATTCAAACTTAAATTGATGCATGTTATTTCTTCTTTAACATTCATCCAAACTCTGAATAAAACTTCTCACTGTTCTACTCATTCTATTAGGAGGGAAAATCCAGGGGATTCCTCCATGAAAATGGCTGTGTGGGAGGAGATGGATGCACAAGTTAAATACATCAGTAGGGACAGATTACTTCTACGTCACAGTGTAAATAGGTGCTTCCTATTTACATTGACCAAGGTGATTCGGGTAGATTATATTGTGAGAGTGAAGGAGATAATCAATACGGCTCTTTATGTGTGATGCCAGAAGATTAAATAACATAATATTATGTTTGGAAGACAGAATACTCAGGGTAAATATGATGTGATGATAGTCATAGAAACCTGGTACTCTAAGATCAGTATGCCCTTACCCATGCTTGCATTTTATGTCTGTCAAAACTGTAGAAAAGAAAAGAGATGGGTATTGTATCACTGTATAACTAAACATTAATATAATTTAACATACAATAACATAAAATACAATTTATTCTAATAGAGCTATAAAAGCACTGAATATGAGTTAAGTGTAAATATAAATAAAGTCTGAGGATAGTACTATTAGCATCTGTCTTCTATCATCTTCCAAATCAAAATAAAATAGAGATAGAAGGATTCTTTAGTACTCTGTCTTATTTCTTGGCAAGTATGACATTACATAGGACCTTAATGACTCAGCTATTAACTGGGCATCTGCATTTACTTGTACTGGCCTAATGGGGAGATGGTGTGGTTAAGTAAAACATGTCACTATTCTGAAATAGTAACTCAGTCAAAAAAGAAAGGACAATAACCTGCATGTTATCTGGGTAAAAGAAAATATCAGTGTATCCAGTTGTTGTCTTAAAACTGAAATGTTGGCATCTAATCATCTTATTTTTAGCTGGGAAGTTATAAGAATCTTCTCCAATGGATATAACTCAAATAACTTCCAACAATGGCCTTCTGTTGAGCTGATGTTACAAAAATTAATATAATAACGGACAGGAAATATGAGGAAATGATGTGCCCTTATCAAATGGCTGACTGCTGTAGAATGTTTTAGAACTTTATTGATGGTATGATAAATAGTTCAGGTTGTTTTACTCTAAAGTATTTAAAGATACGATTCTGTGATAATCAAATGGGCTGGAAAAAAATAAGGCAAAGGAAGCACTACCTTTGCAGGGTCTGCAAGGAAAGATCTACCAAAAAAGTACACAGTAAGTATTTGACAGCTAGAGCCAATTATTAGATAGAACATGCAATAAGAATAAATCATATGTGTTTCACAAATTTTCATAACAAGAAAGCTTTTCAAGTACTTGTATAGGTGAGGTAAACTATTCCTGTGGGTCATATTAAGCTTAGTCAATTACCACATCTGAGAATTAAATGCCGTAGCTTGTGTCTATAAGGTGAACAGCTTAATCATTAGGCCATTGCCTCTTAAGAGGGTTTTGATATTGCAGTGAAGGATTATATTGCTCCATATACACAATATTTGCTAAAATTGTTTCCATAAAAAAAAAATACTTCTACTTCATATTCTAGTGATGTCCCCATTCTTAGTGAAACCTTTGGGAAACAGGATTCATGTCCAGAAAGAACAATGTCATACAAACAGCTTTAAGGTTTATGTGCAGCAGTATGTCCAGCTGTGTTACATATTTCCTTTTTGTCAAATATCTTACAAAGTATTTCATAATGTTTACTGTCCCTATTCCAAGGATTCCCAAATGTGGACTGTATTCCAGGCATTTAGAGGAATTATATTCTCCTTGTTCAGGTCCACGGGGATGTTGCAACAACACATAACTGCAGACTGATATATGATTCACCCAAGTACTTGTTGTCCTTTTATCAGTAAGTGTGGAAAGCTATGCACAGTTGGCATAACATTTAAAGTCCATACCTCAAAAGCACAAAGTATAAGGTATGCTCTGGACTGCATCTGATGCCTGTATGGAGTCTGCATGTTCTCCTTGTGTCTCTATAGGAATACTCCCAAAAGCATGCTGGGTGTTCCTCAATCTCAAACTCACCCTCAAAAAAGTGGAATCATGGGCAGCATCTCCCAAATATTACAAATATTATGGCTTCCACAAAGTCTTTATTTTGTCTGTGTCTAGCACTAATTATAGTTAGCTATTTCTCACCTATTTAAATCATTTCCTCCACCCACGATTTATTTTTAGCAGTTATAACTATATCGTCAGAATATCCCATCTCCAGTTCTGTTATCTTCTTCACAATATTCAGTACTTCAGTTACAGTGGTTTAGATTTTGATTTCTATTTTCTAGCAATTGCTTTTTTGGCAATCATTTGCAGTTACATTATTAAAGTCTTAGTCTGTCAGTGCCATTCGGAGCTTATGTTCCAGCTCAAAAGAATAATTTCATTACTTACAACTATTTTCTCACCTAAATCTCTGACAAAGCAACCTTCTAAGAATTTTTGATATCTGCCATCTCATTACAATCCCATAATATATATTCCTGATTTCCTCAGTTTTTCTCATCACTGTTCCTGCATTTCTTATATGCGGGTTGAAAAAAAATCTCTAAATTATAATTGGGTATTAAAATATCTATGCAAACTTTTCCAAGCAAACTTCCAAATTCTTCAAGAGTTTGCAGCATACACAGCTTTTCATTGTCCCTAGGTAAATTGTCTTTCAGTCTCTGTTCCCAATCTTTTCTAAATTCCTCTGCTTGAGTCTTATTGTGTTCTTGTCATTTTAGATCCTACTGGTTATTTATTTATTTATTTATTTATTTATTTGGCATTTGTTTACTGGGGAATTCCGAATGGGTCATAAAGTACCCATTTTCAGGGAGAGCCCAGGGAGAAAAGCTTCAGATACATATCATTAACAGAATGAAAAACTACACAGACATAATAAAGCCATAAAATTCAAGCACAAATATGAAAACACATTATTTTGTCAGAATGAGAACTTAACAGACAAAATAATGTCATAACATTCAAGCACAAAATTTGAAAAAGTCCAGATCCTGTTTTAATAGTTCTGTCTGCTGTAGGTTCCACTACAAACTATACCATGGATGGACTTTCATGTAGCACTGTTCCATCTCTTCCTATTTGTATATATATTCAGTTATCAGCACCTGGACTGGAAGCAGGCACTAATCTGCAATCCATATGTTGGTTTGGCCTCATCCAACTCAATTAGAATTTCCTCCTTAGTTATGTGCTCCCAATACTTTGGTTCCTTAGCTAATTGTCTGCATTTCATTCAAGCTCCCTCCTGGCTATTTTCTGTACACTTACTTACAGTCATCCTTATTGGTACATCCCCTTTCTCCATTCAGGTATTCTTAGTTCTTAGAATAAATTATGGTACTTTATAAGCATAGTGTCATGTATAGTTATTATTCTCCTTAAGGACTATTATGCAAAATACTATTCTAATTTGATTTCTCAAAATTTCCTGCCTTGGTTTCATCATCATCATATTCCCTTTGGATTTCAAACCTTTGGCTTGTGTGAGCTCGCATTTTCTCACTTTTTATTATCTACTGTTTAGTCTCTTCTCACATAGCCTTACTTGTTTTTACAGAATCCTTTTTAATCCAGTCATGTAAACACTTCATGTAATGTCCCCAAAGATATGGACAATTCTGAACCAATTTGTGTGTGTGTTCCTACTTTAAGCCACATATTACTATACACTAAATGTACTAATTCTTCTACCTTTCCCCAATCAGTACTCTCTAAAAACATTAAATGCTTTTTCCACACCATAGCCAAATATGTTACACTCTTGTCCTTGTCTTACAGTACAGTCAACCTCTGATTTTAATTCAACATAGTTACTATCTGGATACCTGACACAATATATTCCTTCACAGAGCACTTCCCATATTACTTTTCCAATCTCTTGTGCAATATCTTCATTAACAAATAACATCATGTCAGAGACCTCCAGGTTCTTGTGTATTTTACCCTTCTTTAAAAAAAGTTACTACCCATTCATTCACCTATTTTCTCATGTTTTCAAACTCAAGCCACTCACTAAAACCATTTAATCTTTTCTACACTTCTGTTCATCCTTCTATTCCCATTCTATCTATAGAGTAGCCCCTCTAGCTACAGCATAGTATATACATGTATTCTTTTAAACCCTTCTAAACACTCTATAAACCAGATAAATCTGTAGGAATATCTGTAGACATAACAATATCCAACTGTAACCAATCCTAATATATTTGCTGGGAAGTATGATTTTCATGCTGATCACACTGAAAAATGTATTTCAGCTGGGATAAAGTTTCAAGTTTCTGACTGAAAATAAAATTCAGAAAGTAAGGGAACTCTTCTTGATTTTCTTTGCTGTAGAGGCCATAGGAAAAATAAAAGCAGAAATTATCTCACCAACAAATCCAAGCAAATTGTCCCTGTGCACCAGTACTGAAACAACAGAAGCATTTTTTTTTCTTTTTGTTTTAGTTTCCTGGGAACCTTTATGCAAAAAAAAAAAAAAAAAAAAAAAAAAAAAACAGACATCATATCTTAGGGCTTAGGCTCCCTTTCCCACCTAGATGGATGAAGTGGTTCTACTTTGAACATGGAGGCCATCATGCAGCCATAGAGGACATGCCAATCAAATGGTGCTTAGTGGTTCTAGGTACTAAATTAGTAGGACATGGATAAAATCATGAGAGCTCCAATAAACCCAAACCAGTCACATCAGTCACCCATCAGTTGTGAAGGTATAAATACAGCCAATCTGATATCCAAACAACCTTACATGACTTTCTTCTTCTGAACAAACAAGGAAGATCTGAATAGACCACTGTCTGCTCCATTGGTATAGCAAAGAAGGAAGCAATGAGGATGAGTAAAGGAGTCTCAGCGTGTTAGGTCACCCTCTTACAGATAAAATGCCATTCACAAGCAAATGCATAAAAACTATATGAACAGGAGGAAAGAATATCATAAAACTTTTTCAAAAATTGTTTCATACAAGCATTCATAGAGCGATTAATCCACTTCCTAATACTAAAAATCAATTAATTCACAGAAAAAACACAAATTTTCATCATAAAAATAACGTGAGGATTTTCCCCAATCAGGGATTTGTTGACTCAGTCTTAAGCCATTACAAGCCAATCGACATTTTTTTGAAAACCACAGAAATAATGCACTTCAGCAGCAATAAAACCACTGAGAACATTAATGTTTCAGATGTCTTTATGTGGAGCTCTGCTACAGGTCTTGACAGTTAAATCACATGTATAGCGCCCTTAAGCTTTGAAAACCTAACCAGACAGTGTAGATAAGACACAAATACCCTAGGCTAGTGCAACAGTGATTTCCCATTTGAAAATAAGGAATGTAAGCATGCCTAGTCTGAACATAGTTGAAGAGAAGAATGACATACCGTGTGTAGTCAGTTTAACATTAATATAAGCCATTATGTAGTCCAGAGTGACTGATGGTTTAAGTACAGTATGTGTTATTGTTGACAGATGAATAATATTTTACATACATTCCTAGCCAGTGTCCACATCATGGCGCATTCATCATCAATCACTTTACACTGCATCATGGCCCACCTGTTGCAGAAGCAAGTAGTAGTCCACAAAAAACACAAAATTCTGTGAGGACAGAAAACGAGCCATAAAGATGACACGGTGGGCTATCAAGGATAAGGATGAAGCGATGTATTGTTACTATTATGCAAGAAGCCCGGAATTTCTAGATAGAAGACATTCCAACATATTAAGAGAGAAACTAGAGGGAAGAAAAACACTTGTCCAAGCAAAACTGCTTCATATGAAATCTGTGTTCATCAATACAAAAGATTCATGAAAAACATTACAATGACAAAGACACTTTAGGCTGCATGGAAAAACTAGTGACAGAAGAAGTGCAAACATATAAAGAACAAAACCAAGAGATTTTTGGAAGGTATAGAAAAACATAGACAAAGGAAAGAAAAAGAGATCTGATGTGGTACAATATCTATGCAAAAGAAAAAGCCAAACTAATCAAAACAAAAATGCTACTCCAAAGATATTGAAGAGAAATACAAGCAAAGGCACACGGACATAAAACATTTTACAATACAAAAAATAAGGTTACAAAGGGGAATGCAGAACTGAAGATTAGTAAACTAGAAGTTAAACATAGGGAAGATGAAGCTATGGAATACCAATGAAGTGAAAGATTTAATATAGAAAGTCTAACACAGGTTATGTCACAGAATAATGGAACAATGAGTCTCCAAGTTAAGAAGAAACAGGTGAAACATCAGACATCTGAAGAAAAAAGTATGGACATGGGAAAGAAAAGGAGATTTAGTATGGTCCAACATGTTTATGCAAGGAAGAAAGCAAAACTAATCTGTAAAAAAAAGGCAGTACCAAAGATATATGAAGAGAAATACAGGCAAAGGTATCCAGATATTAAAATGTTCATAATACAAAAAAAGACGAAAACTAAAGGGGGGAAAGTAGAAAAGAGGATTAGTAATAGAGAAGTTAAAGAAATAGAAACTGAAGTTATGGATTAACTGCAAAGTGAAGGATTTAGTTAGAAAAATCCAACTCGGGTAACGTCACAGCATGAGGGAGTAATAAGTCCTCAAATTAAGGAGAAACAGGTGGAACAGGAATCACCTGCCACAAGAAGATGCTCTGGAGTCTTCAGTAGTAAACCAGTAAAAAAGGTCAGTTGGAGTCGCACGGCAAGGGAAGAAGTAGGAAACAGTGGCAACTCTGAAGCAGTCAGGATTGTGAAGTGATAAGCTAGTGAGTTCTCTTTTGAAAGAGCAACGGATAGTGCAGGATACAGCAGAACAGAATATGTCACAGGAAGATTTTCTAGAACTTTCTGTAGAGTACCCACAGGAAACAGAGAACAAAAAGTGAACTTACTTTACAAGAAAATAATCTAATGGAAGAGTTGCTTTATTTAATAGAGATGGATAGCCATATTGATATTGATGAAAGAAATTGACTACAAAAAGTGAATAATACCTAAAATGTTAGAAATCTGATAAAACAGATGAACACAGTAATTAAGACTATTAACAGAGATTCATGTGACATAGAAGTAAATAGGGTACATTACTGTACAGCTAAATTAATAACAAAAATACAGGGTGATAAAGGAAAGAAATCGGAAGAAATCAAATGCCATCATGAAAGTATCAAATAGAGAAAACTATAAAACAATTAAGTCAGTAAGATTCAAGGAATATAGAAGAGGGAACTGTTACTTAGAACAATAAACATGTTAAAAGCAACATGCAATATCACAACAGGCCAGGATCTATAATATGCTATTGTAAATAATAAAATAAAGATAACATCAGAAGCAGAAAAACTTATAAACATAAAGAAAAAGTATAAAATAAGCATTTCATCGATGACCCAGAAAGTATTACAGAGAATTGGGAAACAAAGCAAAAGTAAAAGAAACACCTCCAAAATCAGAACAAATAGACACATTTTGTTGAAATATTTACAAAGAACCTGTGGAATATAACAAAGATGTTGAAGGGATAGAAGAAGTAAAAGAAACAGTAAGAAGTTCAAATGTACTGGATATGAAACAGGATGAAGTAACAGCCAGAGAAATGGAAACAAATTTAAAGAAAAGCTATTAAATGGAAAAACCCAGGCCCAGATGCAGTATTTAACTTCTGGCTAAAAGGATAAACATCTTTACATGAAGACTTATCCTTGAGTAAGAACTACTTATATGCACATCCAGAACAGACACCAACCTGTTAACAACACGAAAAATGAGACTCCTCCCTAGAAGTGAACTTATAAGACATGCTAGAAACTATAGACCAATAACTTGCCTTCTGTGATGTACAAACTATATACTGGAATTGATCCCAACAGAGTTTATAGTCATATAGAAAAAACTCAATAACACCAACAGAGCAAAAGGGTAAAAAAAGCCATATGAAAGAGAGGATCATTTGTTGTTAAATTAAGTCATAATGGACAATTGTGCAAAGGGGAAGAATTTAAGTATGGCATGAATAGATTACAAAAAAAGCACATGATAACATTCATATTCATGGATAAAGGTATGCTCACAGATGCATAAGATACATTCTACATTGATCAGTTACATTACAGTGACTATGAAACAGTGACAAACCACTTTGCAATTAAGTCAAGACAAAGGAAAACTAATATCCCAGGGATAAAATTTCAAAGAAAGATATTCCAGGATGATTCCTTATCACTGCTGCTGTTTTGTCTGACTTTAACCCATTAAGCTGTCTACTTAACAGACTAGGTCTAGTTATAATATAGCTGCCAGAAAACATTCAAGTGTAAACACTTCTTATTTTTCCTTTTGTGGATGCCTTAAAACTACACAGCTCATCAGATAAGGAGTTGATAGCATAACTGCCAAGTGGTTAAAACTTTCTCAAATGATATACGAATGTAATTTAGTCTTGATAAATGTGAGAAATCAACAGGAAAGCTGCAGAACTAAGACTATATCAATCTAGGACAGGAATATGATATAAAGGACCTTGAGCAGGATGGAGTGTATAAATATTTGAATACTGATCAAGGATTTGCAATAAAACATGAACAAATACCAATAAATCTCTGTAAGGAATATTCCAGAAGACTAAAACTAAAACTAATATGGAAAACAGCCCTAGTTTGGGAACAAAGTTTAAGCTAGAAACTAATTTACTCTTTCTGTTTTAACTTACAGTTTTGGTGTGATTGACTTGCCCCAAAGAGTACTGGATCAGTTGGATAGAAAAATAAGAAAAATGATTTGTGCTTATAAAATGCAATATAAAAATCAGTATATACAAAGATTATATATCCCTCGATGTGAAAGAGGTATGGGCCACCTTGAAATTGACTATATGTATAGATCTGCAATTGTGGGACTCCACATATATCTGCTGACCCCACCAGGCCCAAACATGAGGAAAAGAAGTGTAAGATGACTTCCTTGCTTAGTTTAGCAGAAATGTATCAGTGTCAAGCAGGAATGGAAATTAATCCAGAAGTAGACAAAAACCAGGTAGTAACTAAATGTGCCAAAAAACAAAAGAAAGAATATAAGGAAAAGAATTAGATGAGAAGGCAAGAAATATGGAAAAGTCATAATTTTTTTGGCAAGTACAGAAAATTCCTGAAATAATCTCATGTTTATCAGGATTTGACACAGGAACGATTAAGGAGAGATTAATTTAATCCAAAAGATGAAAGGTTAATATTGGGAGCCCCAAACAGTGGAACATATACATGTTGGCTTATAAAGTCCATTGAATATTTGGGAGAAACAAATGTAGGTTTTGTAAAACAGAACTGGAAAAAGTTGCATATCTTGTTGCTGGGCATAATACAGTAATGTCAGAGTACGTGTATACTGTGAGGCATAATAATGTGACAAGACTTTTGCATTGGGGATTGTGCAACTATTACAATATTGAAGTAGCTGAGAAGCATTGGAAACATGATCCACAAAGCACTAAATGAATAATGAAGTTTATATCACGCAGGATCACCTATTTCCAACAGTTCAGAAAACAAATGAGAGAAAGCTAGATACAGTAGTCCATATAACGAAGAAAAAAAAGCAGCATTGATCATTGGAATTGCTATACCTAGTGATAACAGTGTCTTATGTACAGAGAGATATACAAAGTCATAAACTACTAAGATATGCAGGCAGAAATGGAAGCAATGTGGAAGTAAGATACCCAGACAGTTCCTATAGTAGTAGTTGCAATGGGTCTCATAAAAATAATTTATAGTTGTATTTAGATATGCTACCAGTCCATGTAACTTTGTATGAATTTCAGAAGGAGTCAATTCTGGGCGCATTGCAGGTGCTGCAAAGAGCACTTTTGGCTAAATTAAAAAATTGAATCAATACTAATTTCATAAACTTTAATCATACCCTGACTTAGAAATGGTGTCTGTCCTGTAGTGGTATTAGAAACCCCCACATTTTGAGAAATTATATCATTAGAATTTGGGAGGGTTAGGAAAAAGGAAAATTACATCTAATGCAAAACATTTAAAGGATTTTGTTAATTTATATCATTTGAATGATATTAATAATCAGATAGATTCAAAATCATTACCATACACTTTTTTTTTCTAACAGATATAAAACTTATTCAAAAATAGAGTTTTTATTTCTAACCAGATGGTAACAGACTTAATTAATTCTAAAATCATTTTGTGTCCTATATCAGATCATAATTCAATTATCTTTGAGTTTATGATAAAAAGTACTTACAATGTTCAGATCAAAAGGATACCAGCATACTTAACTCAACTAAAAGACTATAAAGATTATATACTTTCAGAAGTGCAACATTTTTTAGACTTAAACAATACACCTGAAGTCTCCATTGTTTATGTTTGGGATGCTTTAAAATCATATTTATATGGACAAAGTATCAGATGGTATAATAATAAAAGGAAATCTTGGGACAAGGAATTACTAGATATTCAAAGCAAATTAGACTCATACAAACATAATAATAAAGAAAATATTATGGACAAAAAAGTCATTGAAGAAATAAATAAATTAAATGAAAAATACAAAGAAATTTTAAGTCATAAAGTTAAAATAACATTAGAGAAATATAAGTTTTTGTCTTACTCAATAAGTCCCAAATACTTACATAGACTTAAAAATAAAACAAAATAGTTGAATAAACAAAATCATATCAAAGAAATTTTCTCTCCAAGGAAAAAGAAGAATGTTTCTAGTTTACCAGAAATATTAGATGAATTTAGAAATCACTTTCACAAAATTAATCATAATAACATTAACATGGAGCCTAAAGATAAAATAAAGAAATTTATAACTACAAACATGAACAAAAAACTTAATAAACAACAGACTAAACTATTGGATAAAAATATTTCATATACAGAGGTTATTACACAAATAAACAAGCTTAAATCAAACAAAGCACCAGGTAATGATGGTATTATACCAGAGATCTATAAAATTCTTCCCAAAAGTACTTACTCATTAATACATAAGGTTTTATTTTGGCCCAAAATGAGTTAACAACTCCCCCATCTTGGCAATACACATTTATTTCGCCAATTTTAAAACCCAATAAAGACCCAACCAGATGCACTTCATATAGACCTATTTCATTACTTAATGTTGACTATAAAATGTTTATGAGTATTTTTGCTGATAGATTAAAGACAATCATCCCAGGCATTATAGATATAGACCAGACAGGCTTTATTGTAAATAGAAATACTTTTGATAATATAAGGAGAACTTTAACGTTAATTGATTTTGCAAATAGGAAAAAGAAAGATTTAACACTTATTAGTCTTGATATAAGTTCAGCATTTGATTCAGTAAGTTGGGACTACTTGTTTATCTTACTGAAGTGCACAAACTTCTCAGATGCATTTGTAAATCTAATTGAACATCTATATAAAGGAGCATTGGCTTACATTAAGATAGGAACATATGTCTCACAAAAATACCCATTTTAAAAGGTACAAAACAAGGGTGTCCACTCTCTCCACTATTATTTACTTTAATAATGGAGCCTTGGGCTAATTTGATCAGAAACAGTACTGATATAGAAGGATTTGATATAGATGAAAATACAATATCTAAAATTCAACTTTTGCAGATGATGTTCTAATTACATCAGCAGGATCTAACTCTTCTATGCAGTCCTTATTTGATAAAATGATGGATTTTAAAAATATCTCTGGTTTAATATTCAATGAAGAAAAAACTAAAATATTACCAATATACACACGAAAAAATGTCCTCATTAATGATTTTAACAAATATATACCCAACTCAGGTCAGATAACTTACTTAGGTATAATATTAACTAAAGATATCAAATCTATTATACATAATAATTATAGTACCTGTCTTCTTAATATACAAAACCTTTTCAATAGCTGGAACAATATGTTTTTTACCATGGAAGAGAGACTCACAATTATTAAAATGATAGTATTCCTTAAGATATTATACTTAATACAATCAATAATAATCCCACCTACAAAAATAATTATTAAGAAATTGAATTCACTAATGTTAAATTTCTTATGGGCACCTAATAGACCTAGGATTGCATTAAAGAAACATACTAATAGCTGGTCTCAAGGGGGGCATTTCTTTTCCAGACTTCAATTTATATACTATCTCTTCTATTATAAAAGTTATTACTTTGTTAATAGATCAGTCATATGTTGCAAGATGGAAAGATTACTGGGAACTAATTAGCATTCACTTCATGAAAATCTCTTTAATACATAAAAATATTATTGTAAATAACCCCATGTTATGGATACTAAAAGAATTTTGTCCTTCATCCATTACACCAAAATATATAGTTAGTTACCCATTAAACATTATTATCAGTTATCGTAATTTTATATTCATGCATCCTAAGTATAAGGAATGGAATTTTATTTTATTCCCTATAATGTATACACAAGGTATGCTTTTGTCAACCACTTCTGAAAGAACTCTTTTAGTCACAGAGAATGATCTAAAGTATTGGTATCAGTTGCTGTCTGATAATAAAGTAAAAAATTTAGACTTCTTAAAGCAAGAATTTGATTTGAGAGAAACATGTTGGTTAGAGATTCAGACTTTTAGACAACATCTTATTAATAAAATTGATTTAATGTCTTTAACAGTTAAAGAATCTGTTCCAGTACTGATTGATTACTTGATATTAAATTTACAACATAGAGTTTCTGATAAAGGTAAGCTCTCATACATACATAAAATTATCAGAGAAGAAACTCATTACAGTTCAGATACCTATTGGAATTATTTCATTTCCATTAATGGTGAATCACCTAAACAACAAGATAAACAATATATATTGGAATATGCTTATAAAACTACTTCTTCCATTAATTGGAGACTTTTTACTTGGAAATTTTTACATAGATCCTTCTATACACCTTTAATGATGAATAAAATAAATAATAAAGACAACTTATGTAAAAGATGTAATGTAGAAATAAATGCTGATTGGGCACATATGTTTTATGACTGTATAAAATTGAAGGAATATTGGAAGTTAATCAATGATTTTTTGCAGGCCCTTTTCACAGATAATTTCATTGTTTCTAAATCACTTATATTATTTAACACACCTGTTCCTAAAAGTGTTAAAAAAGTTAAACTTCCCTTATTATGGTCTATTCTTGCAGTGGCTAGAAAAATAATAACCAGAAATTGGATTTCAGATACCCCTTCTTCATTTAATGAATTTAAAAATGTTATGACTGAAGTGTGTCATATGGAATTGATGACAATAAAATCAAGAACTACTAGAAAAACATCTTATTATATTATATGGGATACTTTACAAAACCTGTTAAAAAAATCTTAGTTTCAATAGCATGACATTATAGTTTAATCAATTGATTTGATTTGTAGTGGATGTCTTTGTAAATACTTTGGTTATTTTATTGAATGTTATAACTATTTCTATTTTAATTGCTTGTATAAAATTGTTATGATATTTATTTTGTATGTTAAAAACAATAAACTTGTTTAAAAAAAAAAGAATTTGGGAGGGTGAGTATGACCTTACAAATGACACTTATTTGTTTGAAAGGGCCCCCTTCAAAGTATCGAAACTGAAGAACATTGAACCTCTGATCATTGAGGACCAAAGGTCAAAATTCTGCAATATTGAACCCCCCTCCCAAAAAAAATAAAATGTGAATACTTCTTACTTCATGTTTTTGCAAGGGAGCAAGCCCCCTTGTACCCTCCACACCCCCTGCTACCTAAATATACCAATTCCGAGATCACACTGCAGTGAACATAAAGGTAAAGTTCTCATTCTGCACTGTATGGCAATCTCCATTCACAGCATTTGAAATTGCAGAATTTTGATCCTTTGGTCCTCGATGATCAGAGGTTTGATGTTCTGCAATTTTTGAAACTGAGAGCTTAACCTATCACTAGAAAATCTGTTTGTGTGAAGGGGGTTATTTTAGTGCTTGCTTACATCACAGCTGAACACTTACATGATAAACATATTTACAGGATTCAAGCAGGTGAAAGAATATTTTTATAAAGCATGCATGTTTTGCATGTGGTAATGGAAGTCATATCAGTGATACATACTACTGAGCCAGGTTTCGAATGAAAAAAAAAAATCACAAACATGCACCACCGTTCTTTTTTTTTCAATAATTTCATTTTTCATTTATATAAATCACAATCATTTCCATTCTTACAGCATGACCATAGGTGAGTGTTATATATTGTAGTCAATATAGTAACATGTAGGTTATAAAACATGTCTATTTACACTATAAACATAGATGCCTTCTCAGTCAATTCCGTTGTTATAAAAATAGCACATACAATAAGGATTTCAAGTCCATAGTTTGGCTGTGTGATCCTGTGTATATTTCTAGGTTCCTTTGTACCTTGTTACTATGTAGTATGTATGATGTTTTATGCTAATATGATATTAAAGGTTTGTTCCCAAATTTCACTGGCTTTCATATTTTTGTTTCTTTTATCCATTGCTATTTTATGGGATAAAATATGTTTTATAGCTAATTTTTTGAATCCCTCTCAAGAGATATTTGTAGGTCTTACCATTTGAGAGCTATGCATAGCTTCATTAGTAAGAAAATTATTATAAGTATATTCACTTGTTTTCCTGATATGTTAGATGGGAGAATATGTAGAAGGGTAAATTCCCATGTTAGTGTTGATGTTTGATATCCCATTTTTTGCAGTTGTATCTTGAGGGAATTCATGAGTTTGTACACACATTTGCAATGCCAAAATATATGCATTAGGTCTGCTACCTGGTCCTTCCAGTGTAGGCAGTATGGTGATATGGATGCACTGAATTTGTGGAATATTGCGGGTGTGAAATGTGCATTATTATTTATCATGAGCTGCATGTATGACAGTTTTTTAAGGGGTATACTTTTCAGTGTTAGATTGACTGCATGACTTATTTGCTGGTCATCTATGGATGGTTTTAATTTTCTCAATAATTACAGAAAAGGAGTCCTTATGAAAATTTCATTTCATCTATCATTTTATATGAGTTAGATATTGTTTTCCTTGTTGTAAGAATAGTCTTTCAAAGCAGAGTACAGTTTTCCATGTCACTCTTAAGTATAGTAAAATTTTGGAGGCTGCTGGAACACAACTATTTGATTTGTCTTAGAATTATTATATATGATTTGGGAAGATTTAGGTTACTTCTCATTTTTTGGATTGTACAGTTAAGGTATGGGTAGATATACTGGGTTATGTTGTCCTTTAATTGAGGAAAAGAGTGAAGGTCTATCATCTTGTTATTTATTTTTAGATTTGGATTTTTATGAAGGGGTTGTAGTGTTACCATAGCTTACTCAAGGTTTAAGGAATGAAAGAGTTTTTGTGTTATATTTATAGAATGTTTTAAGGGATCTATAATGTTGTAGGCTTGTAAATCTTTTTTGTTTAAAAAGGGAAGCATTTTGGGATTGATGCTTAGTGCTTTAATGTTCCTATAGAATATTGTCACCCAAGGAGGTGACCAAGTTTTCATTGTCGGGTTATGTTCTGCTATTCTCAATATTCTGATAGTGTTGATAATAGAGTAATAAGTTTTAAAATCTGCCAGGTTCAGACCCCCTTTGCTCTTGGGAAGTGATAGTTTCTGATACAAGATTCTGTTTTTTTGGGTTCCCATATGAATTTTGCTAGGAAGGTATGAATTTGTTTGAAAAATGTATAGTAATTTGTGATGTCATGAATATATATGTTAGTCTAGGTAAAATGTTCATGCTGATTATTGATACTTTGGCCAGAAATGGTAGCTTAAGGTTATTCCACCTTTTACAGTCTTGCATTATGCTTTGTCATTTAAGAGTTATGTTATGCTGGTAGAATTCCTTGTTGCTCTGGAAGAAAGTAATTCCCAGATATTTGTTTTTTTTCTTTAGTTATTATTGTATCTATTAGTGGTATTAATAAGATAGGATTGGGTGGCCTTAAGGGGAAGATATTAGTTTTACTGAGGTTTAATTTGTAGTTAGACATGATTGAAAATTGTTCAATTGCAGTTATTATTTTATTTATGTATGAGTTTGGTGTAGTGAAGTATATGTTCAGATCATCTGCGAAGATGGTGAGATATACTTTAAAGGTATGTGTTGGGGGGGGCTATACTATGTGTTTTGTTTAATATAAAGAAACAGGGGTTCTAGGTAGAGATTGAATAGAAAGGGCGATAATGGACATCCCTTGTCTTATTCCATCTTTTATCATAATTCTATTTGACCATGTTTTATTTATATATAGGGATGTGTATGGATTGCTATAGAGAATTTGGATGATTTGAATGAAATTGATAGGGGTGTCAAAATAAGGTAATGTTTGAAGCAAAAATTCTAGGTTGACACTGTCAAATGCCTTGTGGGCATCTACTACCATTGCATAGATATTAATATCCCTCTGATTTCTAAAACATATTAATGCAGCCAATGTTAGAGTGTTGTCGCTGGTCTGTCTTTGTGGTGTGAACCCAGATTGCTCTGGATAAATTATTTTCTTTATAAACTTTTTTAATCTATCGGTGAGTATTGAGGTCAGGATCTTTGTATCTATATGTAAAAGGGAGATGGATCTATAACTATCTGGGTTTTTTGGGGTCTGCATGTTCTTTTAATATGAAAATAGTTTTGGAGGCATTGAAATGAATATCATTTATGTTGTTATTTATTATATAGTTCAGCACATATTATAGTAGTTTAGCAATTAGAGGAGTGAAAGTTTTATAAAATTCTGACATAAGTCCATCATCCGGTCCTAGGGCCTTATGTGATTTTAAATGTTTAATTGTTGTGCTTATCTCATTGATGGAAATAGGTTCCGTTAGTTTTTTTTGTTGATCTAAATCTAGTTTAGGGAATTTTAGTTTTTGAAGAAAATGTTCTCTATCTTCCTTAGATGTTTGTAATGTTTGTTCTCCATAGATTTAAGAATATATTTGTTTGAATACTTTGATAATTTCCTCATTTCTTGTGTAGTTTTTGTCTGTGTAGTTTATTTCTGATATATTTGAGGTGGTTTTGTGTTGAAAGATGATTCTGGCCAAGGCTCTGGATGGTATTTGGGCTTCCTCTGCATAATTATCTAACATTCTTACCTCATAAAATGATAGATTTCTGTATTATAACATATAGTATCTTTGTAGTTTTAGGAGATCAACTTCAGTTTGGTTATTAGGGTTATTTAGTAGTTCTCTTTCCAGTTGTTCTATTTTCCCTTTCAATGTATACTCCTCTTTTAGCTGTATATTTTTATAATATGCTGCATTTTTTATGAATATTCCTCTGATTTGTGATTTGGCTGCAGCCCATTCTATGTCTACTGGGACTTGGGATCTGGAAATATTTGCAAGGGCTGTCTTTAATATTTCTTCAACTTCTTTTATTACATCTGTTCTGATGAGCAGGTTAGGATTCAATGACCAGTTATGACCTCTATTAGCTAAGTACAGTTTTTTGTCCCAGTTGATAAACAATGTGACTTTGGAATGATCCAAGAAAAATCTAGCGTGTATAATTGTTGTTTGATCCATGTTAAAAAGAAGTCTATTCTTGACCACATTTTGTGCACTGCAAGTAGAATGTAAATGTCTCAGACTTACTCTTATTATTCCCATATTTAAAAGGGTCATATAGTTTAACGTGTTGTTTACGTTCATTTAGAGCTATTGTGGCTTGTTTATTATGTGTTTTAATCGGGTTAGATTTGTCTTTTCCTGGGTTTTGATATGTGTTCCAGTCACCCCCCAATTATTAGGCAGTGATCTTTAAGTTGGTTTAGAATTGAGTAAAGTGACATAAAAAGTGGTGTTGGTTGCTACAGGGTGCATATAGATTAAGCACTATTATGGGTTTTGGTAATCCTGGCTTGGTAAATGTTACATAACACCATCTTCCCACTTTGTCTGCCTTAGTCTCAAGTATCTTGTCTTGGAATTGAGTTTTAATTATTATGGCAACATCAGCACTGTTTGTTTCGTCCCCTGTTGCTATAATTTGTCTTATCCATTTTTTCCCCAATTTATGCCCATTGTTCTGTAATTAAGTATGTTTCCTGTATTAATATAAGATTGGCTTTGGTTTTCAGAGTAAGATGCAAAAATAGTTTTCTTTTTTCTTTATTTTGGAGTCCTTTAACATTCCATATTTCTATTTCCCACATTTGTTCGTTAAGTATGTTTGTTCTACGACTAGTATGTTAGTTTGGTTTTATGGTCTTTGTATGTGGTGTTGATATGTGTTTTTGCAAAGCATCTAACTATTCCCATCCCTTTCCTGTGCCTACCCACTGTACCCCTGGACCAGGAAAAATGGGGGAATAAAGTGAGGAAGTAATGTATACTTTCAGTTTCTCTCTGATCTTTGGTTGTATTTTCTCTGTGTGTAGGTTGAGAGCATGGTAGCCTGCTTACATTACTATATACAATACGGACAAAGCTAAACAAACTAGTTTCCTAAAAAACACTGCTGTGAAATATCCCTAGTCTCTTCCTTTAAACTATTATACAATTATAGCATTATGGTTACAGCACAGAACTTATAGCTTTTTAGCACGCAGCATATACCTTCTAATAATGCATTTTTAAACAACATGTTAGTATTCAAATTCTCAGTTAGCTATAACAAGATATACAACAATGTTGCATGAATTTTAAGGCGGATTTGTCTTGTTTACATTTTCCTTATTCTTCTCTTACCTTCCCCTCTCTTTTAAACAGTTTTTTTCCCCTATTTTGGTGCCGATACAGACTTCTGTGCCAATCTGCAACCAATTCCAGAAAAAAAAAACGTTATTGGCACTTATAGTCAGAAGTAGGAAAATGAGGGGAAGAGAGAAAAAAAGTGTTTTCAGGCTTAGCTAGGTATATATTCTGCCAAAGCCTACATATTTAGGTTATGTTTATGTTCTCTGCAGTCAGATAGTTTATATTTGTGTGTTCTTGTAGTTTCCTTTTCTAAAATACTTTTGCATTTTATTTATCTTTATTCAAGTCAAACATCATTATTTCTGTTATACATCTTTAATGTAGGCTGGTTCTGACAGTCTCTCATGTAGTAATAAAGTCTGGATTGTTTATGATAAGTCTTAATAAGAGATTCAAATTCTTATTGGTTATTTTGGTAAAATCATACCTTATTCTTCAGATTCTTGCTTTGCAGGTTTCTGATCATCTTTCAGTCTGGTTTACCTTATCAGCTGGTTTAGATCGATTTGTGGGTGTTTATGGCAATATTAACTTCTTATACTTGCTTCATCTTTATTTCAGATATGTTTTAGTTTGTAGTGGAGCCCTTGAGGTCGAAGGGGGAATGATTATGCATACCAGAGTCCCAGGAGATTGTTCCTTCCTATAAACCGCGCATTGGAAACGGTAGTTGCATTTTTGTTCCTCCCCATTTTTCTTTTCCCTTTCTTGTGTTCCTCATGGCTCTCTTCATTGATTTAAGGGCCTAGGAAGTAAGGAGAAGCTCACAGGGTTGGTTCCCATCTAAAATGGTCGCAATTTGGTCTGTTTTTCACTCGAGGGATGCCTACGTCTTTTTTGTTGTTTTATTTCATTTATGGGGGTGGAATCTGCTTAAAAACAGTTAGGAATGTCTCTTTTGCCTCTTTGGGGTTAGAGACCATGTATTTAACATTTTTAACATTGAAAATTAGTTGATTTGGATATTTCATCTGAAATCTGATTTTCTTTTCTATCAAAACCTGCAATATGGAGACAGAAGTTGTCTTGCTTGCCTTATCAGATGGGAAGGCCTCAGCAAAGGAAATTTTATTATTATTCGAGGTGAGTGTACCTTTCTTCTTGGCTTCAAATAGGATTTTACTTACATCTTGGTAGTTTAATATTTTAATATAGAAAGGTCTTGGTCTCAGTGGTGATTATGTTTCTCTCAGAGCTCTGTGGGCTCTTTCTATTATCACTTGTGTTTCTTCAGGGTCATCCAGCAGAGATTTTATTATGAGTTCGATAGATGGTATTAGATTATTATGTGACACAGTTTCAGGGATTCCTCTGATGATAATGTTGTTTCTTCATGACCTTGCCTCAAGGCCTGTTATTTTTGTTTGTAAACTTTGCAGATCTTTGTCATGGGAACCAGTTCTTTGAGCAATAGAGTCTATTTTTATTTCATTTTCTAGTATTTTTGCCTCAGATTTTTCCATTCTAGTTAGTATTTGGTTAAATGAATCACCAAATGTTTGAAATTGTAAAGATAGTCCCTGTATTGATTGCTGAATAGGTAGTAAAGCAGTTTTAATTTCTTCCAGGTTAGCTGGCTGGTCTGCCTTTGTTTTGCCTGTAGATTTAGTTGTCTGATTGTTTTTTTGTCCTTAGTCTTTTTGGAGTTGTATCTTTATCTGGTAAGGCTAGTACCCAAAATTTGGTTTTAGTTGTTACAGTGTCCATATTATTTTCTTGTTTTGACATCCTGCTACTTGGTTCTTTTTCAAAATTTGTATACAAGTGCAGGGCCTCAGTACCACATGGCTTCAGTTGTTTCTCAAATCTTAGATAAACCTGTTGTTTTTAAAAGGAATCTGCTGCTATTTTTTCTTTCTTTGATTAGTGTTTGTTATCTGGAATAGGTGCTCAGTCTTATTTCTGCATTTTTTATTCTGTGATGCCTTCTTGGTTTATTTTAATCCAGGGTATTTCAGAGAGCTAGGTGCTAGCAGTGCTCAGAGAACAGCTGCCATCTAGAACTCATGCACCACAGTTCTGTTGGTTGGCATTAATAAAATTCAGCAGTTGGATACACTTTATGGTGCAGCTGCAGATCCAGTTACAGATATGGCACCTCCAGATTTGCTGCATTCCCATCATGTGGAATAACTGATATACCAAACCACAATCATCTGCATCAAATATATCAAGGTTTAGACTTTTTTACCCACAGATTCATAAGTGCTAAAGTTAACATTTCCTATAACCACACCTCTCAAACTCTTGAGCATTAAAAAGTCATAGCAATGGACTTTAGAATTCATAGCAGAAGTTAAAAAAGATGAGTACTTTGTTATATTTTGCAAGGCACGTGTTCAGATAATAGACTCTCCATTGTCCATGCTAAGTAATATGTGTCTAGGCCCTGTTTTGTTTTTAATAATGCATGAACCATTAATCATTTTTGACTTCTTTGAAGATCTTAAGAATATCAATGTTAAATCTGATGGTAGAAATTAGAGTGCTATGCCCAAAGAATAGCAGTTACAAATTATGCCTAGAACTGTGTACAGATCCCATCCCATTAAGATATGCACACTTTTCATATACCCACCCCATCCCAAACAATAACTCCCAAAGCATTGCTTCACAGTTCAACTAACATTTTAAAAATACAGTAACCTCCCTCCTACAAAACAACATTACTACATATCCAGACATCCCACTCCAATCACTGAAGCCAGAACAGATCTTCACACTCTCTCCATTGCCAGCATCTATGTTCTATGCACACTTAAGACAACAACCCTGGGCCTGACCAGCTTTCATCAAAATACCTCAGACTCAGTGCAGATACACTTCAATATCCTGTCTTGAGTCTAATAAGCTGCTCTATCTGAAAAAAATATGTCCTCGTCTAATGGAAAAAATCCTATATAATACCCCACCATAAAGGTGGCTCATTAACTGACCTAACAATCTATAGGCCAATCCCCATTATCTCACCATTATCCAAAGTATTGTAGAGTTTTATTCACTTTCAACTTGCTACACGTATTATTTTTCATAAACTCCTCTATCTCTCTCTCTCTCACAGCATGGTTTCAGACCCAATCACAGTAAAAACACTGCCCTTCTAAGGTTCACAGATATAATAAAATCACAATAGAAATTCAGGTCTTGTCAACTAAATTCTTTTTCTGGATCTATCCAAGACATTTGATATAGGCAATCATCAAATTCTCGTAACTATATCTTCCTATGGGCTATCACCTTACTCTCACTTAACTGATTTTTCAGTTACCACACTAATGGGTCCAAAGTAGTAAAAGGGCAAGATGACTTCTCCTCTTTCCTTGTATCCATCCCAAAAGGCTCTGTTCTAGGCTCACTACTATTTAACTTATTTATCAATGACATAAACATAGCAGCCAAGGAGGCCACCGTAGTAGAATACTCCAATGATTCATTTCTAATAAGTGTTACTTGGACACTACCCCTGCTCCAAACATTGAATTTGAAATCTTTCTTCTCCATAAAAGCATGGCTCAACAACTCAAAACTCCTTGTGCAGCCAAAAAAAAAACTAAGCTAGTATTGTTCACTGTAACACTTTTTCCTCCCAAATATACATTTAATACACTATCATTCAACAAGACCAATATGCAACTGGCATCCAACACCAAAATACTAGGTGTGATTATAGATGACCACCTAAAATTTGACTTGCACCTTCATCAAGTCTTAAAAAAGACACACCATATATTAGACTGCCTCTATACAGTAATATATTACCTTATTGAATCTGCTAGACTTAACATACCTGCTTCTTTTCTACTCCTCACCCTGTTACATGCCCCTCTTATCCTAATCAATGTCAATTGCTCTCTATCAGCCAAATTAGAGCAATGCTACAATAAAGAAACCAAATTTACAACCAGCAAACAAAATTAACTAAACTGGCTCAAACTAAATAATTTTCTACTGTGCTCACAATTAATTTTAACATTCAAACAAATGCACAAACTAGAAAAAATTGTCATGTCTTTACTCCTTCATTCAGCCTTACACTACTAAGACACCCCTATGCTCCACTAAAAAAGCACTGCTATCCATGACTAAGACAAACAATAATGTAGGATACTCCATGTATTTATACTGCATTGCTAATGGCTGGAATGCCATCCCACTTCACTTAAAAGCAGTCTACAACCTGAAAGATTTTAAATGCCAGCTTAAGCCACACCTTATGGATAACTACCCTCCACCTGCAACACTCCCTGGTTAAAATGATGCAAATATAGCTATATGAATTTGTGACGTGACTCGCTGCTGCACAAAACTTAATTTACTCCTCTCACAACTATACCCTCTTCTTTCATCTTATCTTCTTTATCTTCCTTGTGCTTCCTCCTTTCCTTCCTTTCTTTGGACTGCTCTAACTCTTTACCTTAAGTTCTTATATCCTAGGTTTTGAACAAGTCCTTATAGTAGCAAACATTCTTATGTAAAACCTGACAATTGATGCATAGTCATGATATTGCACTGCATGTACTGCTCTCTATTTTAAAAATATTCATATGCAGCCTATGTAACTGTTATGTTTAATCAAAACTGTTTGCATAGGATGTAACTGATGTCAAGGATATCTGAATCTGCATGTTGTCTGAATAAAGGAACTGTTGCTCATGAATAAAACTGATTGTAAATGATCAAATGATGCATATAATGTCCACAATCTCTGTATTTTTATTCATTTTATGAAGATTTTCTGCCCAGGCCTACACTCAGAAAGGGCTTTCTTGGTAAACAAATGTTAATAAATAAATAATTATATAAATTAATAAATAAATATCTGGGTTTGGTGAAGTCAGATTTCTTACAATGTATAAGAACATCAACATAAATGTTTCTTACAGCCCCTTAAACCTTACTGATACTACTATCCCTCACCATCTTACTTTGAAATTGTCATTCCAGTATTAATCTGTCTTACAGTTATAAAACAAGAATATGTCTGTGTGGAACAGGCATCATTTCAATAATCAGCAGTAAAAAGCATTACCAATGCTCAGCCAAACTGAAATTGAGTGCAAATAGCTTAGACTATGAAAGATGAACTACTCCAACTCCCTACCTAGCTTTCTATTACTATTGTGGGACTATATATTGTGTGTCTACATTAGTGGCGCTGGCCTTTATGATAAATATTAAAACACTAGCTAATATACAAATGTCGCATTTACACATTGGACTCTTGTATGTGCAATTTTTTGTGCTTTCCTTCATGTGTTTTTATGGTTGCTATGTATAAAATTACAATGTATAATACATTTCTACCTACTAGTTAAATCTCTCTAGCCAGCTCCTAGAATGAGCAGATTCGTACATCACTTCTGACAAGTATGTATTCTCTGCTGCTGTTGAAGATCTCTTATTGCACACTATTTATTTCAGATTCTCTTCATTCTTTAATCCTGTGGCAATTGATAAAATTTTCAGTGCAACGTACATTCACCCATGTCATCTTAGCAATTTGTAAGATCGCTACATATTTTGAGATGTAGCTGAATTTGTTTCCTGAATGTCATTGCACTTCCATAACTCATTTGTCAGCAGACAATGTCATATTGATAGTAAGATCAATGTAATTATGTTTACAGATATTATCTGGTTATTGATTTATTTATGCAATTTATTTTATAATCAACAGAAAACATGTGCAGCTCACTAAATTAGTCATTTAACCACATTACCTATATATGGTAGTAGATAACTATATAATTCTTAAAACAAAACATGGATTTCTTTAATTGTAAATTGCTATGTTTTGCACTTACCAGGACTTCCTAAACACCAGCCTCCACCATGAATATAAATAATGCCTCGCTTTAGTTCATTAGTCTGCTGTGTAGGTACATACAGACGAACAGGCACACCACTAAATATAGTATCTGTCACTGTTATGTTCTCATCTGATAGTGCTGGTATATTTTGCATGTCAGTGAGTATCCTCAATGAATGCATAACGTGTCTCCACCCCAGCCATTCAAGCAGCTGTCCCTAAAGCAAAATATAAAAACTGCATTAATACTTAACAATATTCAGATTAAATGGCACATTGTTACAAATATAAACACTATCTTTCCAAGTTGCATTGGTGTCCAAAGAAGACTAATGCAGTGTTCAATATACTGTACAATTAGAGGAAGAGCTCATACAGAAGATGTCTGCTGCCATGAATGAATCATGTCAGTTCTACAGCTTGCAGCTCATTGTTATTGTGACACCCCTCCTCTGGGCCAGTGATCAAAGAGCTTCAATCCTCACACTGGATACCAGTGAGTGACATTCACTTGGAACAAAAATAGACACACACAGTATTTCCAGATGCAGCTCTCTGTACCAAACACAATTTCCCTTATGAAATCTCTCTCTCTCTCTCATGAAAGTACTAAATATCTATTTACAATAAACACCAGCATTTCAATCACAGGAAATATTAAAAATAGCATAGATGGAAAGATTCACACAGATACAGAAAAACAATTTGTAACTAATCTCACTATATTCTCCTGAGTAATTTAAAGAATTACTGCCCCCGATTTCACTTACTAGAGCAAGGCAAGACAATGGTCCTTCCTTTGTCAGGTTTCACAAACAGACTGCTCTGAAACATTGGTTCATCTAGTCTTAAAACATCATTTATTTGCTGGATTACAGAATTAAATCACATACATCTAGTCATATGACTCTGGTTCCCACACTATCCCCTTTACTAGAAACTGAACCAGAATCCAGAGCCTATGTGCCATAATACACACACATAGAGCTTTGCTAAGATATGTTACAGCATCAGGAAGCTATAAAACCCTTTCAAAAACTTCCACCCTTCCAGGATAGCAATTAGTTCACCCCTAAGGACAATGCAATAGGATTCGTAGTCTTGATTTTCACAGACATTTTGCCTCTGGCTGCAATCAGAAAGAATAGTTGTGTAAGAACTTACCATAACCTTGGATGTCCTTCTCTTCCATGTTGCAGTATTCATAACAGTAGGGATTTGCTGCTTGCAGCGCCACCATCCGGACAGTATGCCAAACTCTTTGTTTCAGGGTGGTACGTGCGATGTCTCTCACCAGGGCCTAGGTTTTCTTTCCTTCTGCAGAACAATGAATATGTCTTCTGAATATAGGTGTCTGCAAGGGATTAGACCCATAAGGTCAATTTTAGGTTGTTCAAATGTGGGTGTAGCAGAGATCCCTTGTTCTGAGTGAGTACGTCTACATGGTGGGGTAACCTGTGGTGATTGCCCTTGGCTAGAGAGTGTAGGAGGGTCAGCCAATGCTGTCTTGGCCAAAATGGAGTCACCAGTAGGATTTTGGGTTTGTCCTTCTGAATTTTCAAGAGATCTTTTTGAATGAGAGTGAAGGGGGGACGTGTAAAGATACATCCCCCTCCCCCATGAGAAGAAGAAAGTGTCCACTTGCCAAGATTGTGGGTGTGGATTCCTTGTGCAGAAGTTGGGCACCTGCTTGCTGAGTTGGGAGGCAAATAGGTCTGCTTATGGAATACCTCACCTGTGTATCAGGTCTGAAGCATCCATTCGTGAGAGGGGGCGGAGGTTCTGCTGTGTGTGCCTGCCATAACATTCTCTGCTGAGGGGATACACATGGCTAATAAATAGACCCTGAGAGAAACAGCTAGGTTCCATATCTGGATGGCCAGGCTGCCTAGTGACTAGGCCCTGGTCCCCCCTTGCTTGTTGATGTACCACAGGACAGTCATATTGTCTGTGATTACTTTTAGGGTTCCTGGAAGGATAGAGGGTTTGAATGTTAGAAGGGCTAACAGCAGTGCCCTCGTTTCCTTGATGCTGATGTCATCCTTTTTCCTTAGAGTAGACTATTTTCCTTGTACTGAGAGGTGCTGTTGGTTTGTTTGTAACATTGCACCCTAGCCCAGATCTGAAGCATCTGTGGAGAACTGTTGTTGTGGGGCTGGAATTTGGAGGTTGGTTCCGGGGTTGGTCTGCATTGCTGAGATCCACCAGTAGATCTCCTTTTATAGGCAGAGGAGTAGTGGAAGTGGTCAGTCCAATGGTTGGGAGTGTTGGATCCATAGATTTTTTAACACTCACTGAATTTTGCGCATGTGGAGTCTGGCCATAGGCAACATGGGTATGAGGGATGCCATGTCGTCTAACACAGGAATTCCCAAGCTGTCAGGGTGTTTTGGGCGAGGATCTGATTGAAGTACAGGCAGAGGTCCGGAATCCTTTGTTCTGAGATGAAGGCTTTCGTGCAGTCTGTGCAGAGTCTGCACCCCAGGAAAATCAAGTCCTGTGAGGGGATCAGGTGATATTTTTCTAGATTTAGTGTGAACCCCAAAAGAGTGAGGATGTTCGACACCTGCTGTAAATGAAGAAGTAGGAGTTGATGGTCTTCATATAGGGTGAGCAGGTCGTCCAAGTATGGGTATATTTGTATACCCTGGATCCTGCAATGATCAATAAAGGGGGATAGACACTTTGTAAACACTCGGGGGCAGTGGAGAGACCAAAGGGCAATGCAGAGAATTGAAAATGACAGGAGACTATTGAAAATCTGAGGTATTTCCTGTAATCTGGATGAATGGGGATGTGAAGGTAGGCATCCTTGAGATCTAGTGCTACCATGAATGCCTATGAGGGGATCAGAGGTAACAGAATTGGTAAGGTGCCATTTTGAAACTGGGAACATGGAGGAAGAGGTTTAGAAAGGTTAGATCCAGGTAAGGTCTCCAAGGACCTTCTTTCCTTGGTACTAGAAACATTCTGAAATAAAAGCCTGTGTTTCTTTGAGGGGTGGGCACTGGTTCTATGGTGCCTAGAGTTAGAAGTTGAGGAATGATGGGTGGGAACAGGTGGATTTGATTTCTTGGTGGTTAGAGGATACCTTGGAAAGGTGGGAGCATCCACCATGTCATGTGATATCCTCTCTGGATGATAGAGAGGACCCATTGTTCTGTTGTTAGTCTCTGCCAGGAGGGAAGGGATAAGGGTGTTGCTGGATGAAAGGGGGGGGGTTCACAGTGGAGGAGGCCTGGATTGGTCAGGCTGGCTCCGAAAGGGTTGTTGTGGAGCAGCTGGTGGAAAATTTGGGAGTAGATGTTTTCCTTGGCTGTCTACATCCCTTTGATTGTGGCATTGAATGAAAAGATTGCCTTCTAACAAAGGAGGGCTGCTGAGGGTAATTCCTATGATATCTAGGAATAGGGGATACCAGAAGGTGTTTTTGTTTCTGTAGTTCTTTACCCTTCTTGTGGAGGGATTTGAGAAGATCAGCAGAAGGCTGCCTAAAAGGGCCTTATTGTCTAAGGGTGCATCCAGTAGTTTAGTTTGAACATCCATGGGGAGGGGTTGACACCTTACCCAGGAGTATCACTGAAGTACTGATCCTGAAGCTGCAGCTTTAGTTGAAGCTTTCACAGCATCATAACTCCATTTAATGAAGTGCCTGGTCACTTGGGATGCCGTGGACAGGAGGGAATTTAGTTGGGCTCTGATAGGAGAATCCTGAACCTCAGACAGAAAGGGTAGAGTTTTTAGAAATGGTATCTACAACATACCTTGCCATGTGTGTTTGGTAGTTCAAGGCCCTAATGGTGAGAGTGGAGGAGGTATATACCTTTTTACCGGTCTTGTCCATAAATTAACTGTCTTTATCAGTTGGATAAAGAGCAGTAGAAGGTAGTTGTCTAGATGTTTTGTCTGCAGAAATGGCTATAACAGCTGGGTCTGCTGGAGGGTTCCTGAAAAGAAACTGAGTGTCTTGGGGAACCCTATAAAATCCGTCAGGTCATTTAGCTGCTGAGGACTGTGAGTCAGGAGACTGAGAAGAAGCTAGGAAAGCATCCTGAAAAGCAGGCAGTAAGGGATGCACAGCTGAGGGAGATGGTTGCTCCATTTGCAAATGGTTGAAGTACCTTTTCTTGAAGTCAGAAACCTCAGAGGCCTGCCACTTAAAATGTTCCCTCATGAGGGAGATAGTATCCCCAAAGGTGAATTCTTTTCCTGGGGATTCAGGAGAAATAGAGTCCTCCTCCTCTGGCATAATGAATTCCTTGGGGGATTCAATTTGGGTTCCATAGGAGAAGGATTCCTCAGAGGAGAGGGAGTCTTTCTCAGACACATGAATGAGTGGTTGAGGTGTGAGAGTAGTGGGAAGTTTTTACGTTTGTAAGGCCTGAAAGGCCTTAAACAGACTTTGAGAGAATGGTTCCCAACCAGGCAGCAGTGGAGGCTCAGAGTGCTTGTTTTTTTGCTTACTTTTCAAGGAAATCATTGGAGCAGATGGAAGAGAAGAGGACGTCTGTCTAGCATGAATTGGAGAGCAAGGGCTTCCAAAAATGTGAGATGTGGATCCTCTCTGCCATCTGACTATGATGGCTGAATTACCTCGGCAGACATAGCTTCAGTTTCCTGCACCCCAGCTTCCATTAAGGTTCCCGGGCCTGCTTTAGTAACCATCATCTGAATGGACTCCAGGTCTTTAATTGCCTCTAGAGCTTGCTCAGACTCCTGAGGCGCAGCCTGGGATTCCGGCGTAACTTTTTTCGCCTTCTTCCTAGGTGGCTCGTCAGATGGCCTACTCCTCCCTCCATGCCTAATGCCAAGCAACAGAGGCTTTGGTTCTCTAGATATAGTTTCAAAGCCGCTAATTTGCTATGGAGAGTCTTGGAGACAATCAACTTACAAACTGTCAGGATGTATGGTCGTGGGCCTCGCCTATCCAAAAAACACACTTATCATGTGTGTCCTTGTGAGGAATTTGTCTCCCATAAGCACACTTCCCTTTCCTAGCTGACATTTAAGTCTAAACAGTAAGCAAATTAAGCAAAAAAATCTAAACAGGGCACTTATCTGTAATGGCCAAAAGCGGTCATCTGGTCTTTAACGATCTGGAATTCGGTCATCTGAAGAAATGTGATGTAGATGTGGAACTGGCAAACGGGCGTCCAATGATCACTGTGGCAAAAAAATTCTGATGAGGGTAAGTGTAGACATCACTTTTATACCTAACGTCTGTTTATGGCCCCGGTGAGAGATGTCACATGTACCCTCCTGAAACAAAGACTTTGGTATACTGGCCAGACGGTGGCGCTGCAGGCAGCAACTCCCTACTGTTATGAATACTGCAACATGAGAATAGAAGGACATCTGTAAGATACAGTCTTTATGGCCTAAACCAGGTAAATTAATTTCATACCATTTTCAAAGTTAGTTGGGATGGGATTAACCTCTTCTCTTCCACTATCCACTGTTACAATATATTTTTTATTTTATTATTTTTTTATTTTATTTTACATTTGTTTACCGGGCTAGTCTAACTGGATACATGTCCATTTTCAGTAGAGGCCCGGGGAGAAAAGCTCCTAGGTAAATACAGCTAAATTAACAAATTTCTGTGAGTCAAGAATATAAACAAAATCAATACAAAAAATAAAAGCAAAAACAGACTGATTTACAGGATAAAGTTTAACAATTCAAAGTAAATAGTCAGTATAGAATTCATTTATCAGTATATTCATTTCAACAGTTACAATACAATCTGACATACAGGTGTATTTCTTTTCTGTCCAGCATGAACTACCATTGGTACATTTTTAACACAAGCAGCTTTACAAATATATTTTCAACACAGACCTCTGTACAAATCAGTTTGATATACAAATGACATATAATACTTTATATAACTCCAGCTGTCTATGTGCTGGCATATGTTACACATCCACTGCCCTACTTCTCCTGGCATAGCTGGCAATGCCTCACATCACCACAGTTATATATCAGATTTCATGACTCAGTATGTCAAATACCTAGTCCATCATGATTCAAGTAAATTTCATTATTTGAATAATTTTTGGATATTATTATGTGAACAAGAACATCATGACCATACAATGAAAGCATAACAAAACAAAAACATCTTAAAAAAACATTTTTATTAATGTTTATCAGGATGTGAAACCATTGCAATGCAGATGTAAAATAAATCTCTGTTTGCTTAAATGGTGGGTCATACTAAATTTTTTGAAATGATCATTGGAATTTCAGAAAAAAGCAATGGTTTTCACATTACATGTCGGGATTTTGTTTATTTCTTTTCTAACTTCATGAAGCACTAAAGCTGAAGGTAATACTCTGTGCGCTGTGTTGGGCATCATCATGGATAAAATTCCCAAGATAAATATAGAGTAACTAATATCAAATTGGAAGCTAAAGTTGGATTACTCACTAAGTGATTTTTTAAAAATATTTGCATTCAGTTGACCTGAAGCATGCATTCGTGCATTTAAGTTAACCACATATTAAAAAAATAAATACAAAAAAATAGCTACAGATATGACTTTTATCATATTCACTGTTAATATTCTTATCATACACTTATTTATTTATTATACTTAAAAATAAGGAAATGCAAACAACTGTAACTGTAAACAATTGTTTAAAACAACTACCTTCTCTATATGGCAGAGATACTAATAATGTACATTTACTGTTTTTAAGCATTTCTCAGTAAGAACATTAATACAAATAGGACAGAAACAACAGAAAACTAAGTCATCACTGGAAGTTAGTAGTTTATAGTCATAGTATTTAAATAACAGTACAACTGATTTCTTTCCAAAATTGCAGATCATTAATTCTAATCAATAAAGAGCAAATAATGTGCATTTCATGTAACCCAAGACACAGATATGGCATTATATTCAGTTCTCAGTGTATCATGCAAATTTTCTTTGCAAGCAGAATGTATGCATGCATGCATCTGCTTATTTATTTATTAATTTATTTATTTTTGATCTAGGTTGCTTGAATGAGCTGAACTTCTTTTAATGGATTCATGCAGCGAAATACATCAATATGATACCAAAAACTCTGGTTAGAAAGATGAAGATCAGAAAAGTGAGAATGTATACAATGTAGTATCAGAGAAATCAGTATACTGGATAGTAACTAAGTTGCAAAATACTAGATATACTTCATATTTATATCATAGATTCATATGTATTGTCATCCATCCTTCTACTCATCCATCCACAATCCTTTTCCTCATTTTGCATATGGGGTTGTGTCACTCAACAGTGACAATCATCTAGAACTAAGGTTTTCCCTACTGGGCAGGTGACCCTGTCACTTATGTTCTTACATACCCCACCCTCACATACACCTATGGCCAATTTAGAGTGTCCAATCCACCTATTGCATATCTTTGGAATATGGGAGGAAGCTGGAACAACTGGGAAAATCCCATGTGAACACAGGGCGGACATGCAGACTCCTTCATATCTACTTATTAAGCTATTAATCCATGACATTCTCTAGAAACCTACCTATTCATTCCCATGACATTTTTAGTTCTTATATTTTAAGTATGAATAACCCAAAGATGAGCAGAATATCTACATGTTGCCGCTATCCATGGGTATGAGTATGTGATAACAATTACTATTAGCTGCACACAGTACTCGGCATTGTACCTAAGGGGAAAATTTGCAGTTACCCATCGATTTGTCCAGATTAAATTTGAATTGTGAAGGGAAAGTACTTTGCTTTTTGTGTAGAGGAAAGCAAATCAAAAGAAGTGGCAATCTCTGTGATACATATGTATTCCTCCGAGATGGTCTATATTTTTTGAAAAAGAGACTGAAATTTCTGAATCAGGTGTTTATGCCTGCACTGGACTTGCAAATCTGCAGTAGATCTGACAGGATGAAGTCTGTTGAGGACCTATATGTGAGGCAGA
This sequence comes from Protopterus annectens, assembly GCF_019279795.1. Lineage (NCBI taxonomy): Eukaryota > Metazoa > Chordata > Ceratodontiformes > Protopteridae > Protopterus > Protopterus annectens. The sequence goes on from NC_056734.1 coordinate 794,216,602, forward strand.
AATCATCTCTCAGTAGCCTGAATGACACTAAGAAGAAAGACAGGGCTTTGAGATATGGTCTGCATAGATTTTATGGCTTAGGCCCTTGATTTTCTTAGTAAGAAAGAATTCTGGGCATTCAGGTTGTGTCAAATGCTTGGACTGGTGACTAACAGGGCATTATACTCAATGATGCAGTTGACGAATACAGAATACAGTGAAGTAATCATATCCCTGGGCCTGGTTGCCATACCATTAGTAATAAGCTGTACAATGAATAAAATAAATTCTTATATTTGATACACAGAGATTGATCAGTTTGTTGTTTACATAGGCTCCCTGGTCCCTAACTATTGGATCAATTTTCAGAAACGTGTTGTCAATTTGATAGTTATAAATGTCGTTTTGCTTACCAAAGGATACAGTTATACAGTTTTTGGCATTTAGATTCAGTCCGTGTTCTTGCCACCAGCTATTGGTTTGGAAATGACTTACTTGAAAGAGCCTGGTGTTATCTGGGGAGTTTATTACGGCACCCATTTACAGCCAAGTGCAGACTTGGTTAGCCATTAACCTTTAACAATACCTTTGACCTCCAAGATGTAAGTGCAAAAGATGCATGGCTCAAGGACTGAATTGTCGGGTACACTGCTAGTGACAGATCTTTTAGAATAGATAGAGCATCCCATCACAATTTCCTGCATTTTATTTGTGAGCCAATTTGCTATCCAATGCATTATATATTGATTAATATTTAGATAGTTTATCTATGATACTGGAGTGTGAGTTGGTGTTGTACTCTTTTGTTCCTTTTCGAGGTCTAGATATACAGCATGTAGTGATTTGCCCTAATCCATTGCTTCAGTCATGTGTTTTAGGTCTGAGTATGTGATGCCACACATTCTTATCTGTGCATAGGTTTCTAACATAGTTAGAGATGTTTTTGTGTTGTACTTTGTCAGGGTGACTGTTTTTACCTCATATCTGGCTTTGGTTGATTTTATCAAGGTCAGGAGGTCCCTTTCAAGTTTAATAATTGCTTTTTTGCATCTTGGGAGTTGCATTCATATTTATGTGCAATGAGTTTTCTTCTTTTATTATACAGTCTATTGAAATGTTGTCCCACAACAGGGGTTTATTTTTGAATTTGGCATTGTAATTACTTTGGGGGGGCATGCAAATGCAGGTGTTTACATGTTCATAGAATTTGGTGGTAAAGCATTCCACATAAGCAGTGGGATCAAGAATCTGGAAGGGGATGTTGAATTTATTAAGTCATCACCGAGTTTCAGTAGATTAGCCTTGGCTTAATTTATGTCATATGGATGGATAGTTTTTGTCACATCCCTCTCTAACATAGATGACAAGCAGGCGGGGTATTTTGTTTAGATACTTTAATACATAAAAACACATCAGGAGGGATAGCGGCATCATAAAATATAAACAAACTGATTAATAGACAGACCTTACAGAGATACATGCTTACATCTCAACAGCTTACTTCACAATGGCAGTTAGGCTCACACATGCTCAGTATTTATACACTTGTGCAAGTCCTTGGATAGTTTCTTAAAGATACATAAACACATAATGATTTACATCCTCCCTGTTAAAAAGATTGCCCTTAGTAAAAACAACATTGGAGCTAGACATGCATTATTATAGAGATTAGAAACAAAACACAATGTTCATGTCCATGTTGCTATGCATCTGTTACATGGTCTAGAGATATGACTGGATCTGGTAACATAACAATATGAACTGAATTTATCAACAGGGACAGACATCGGTGAACAAGTCTTATCAGGAACATCAGGATTTGTCACAGAAATGGGAATATTGTATGGAACTTTCTCTGGAATTGGGACACCGGACAACTCACTGTGAGATAAAGAGTCTTTCACATAGGCTATGTGCTGCGGTATAGGTTCATACACCGGCATCAAATGTTTGCAATTCCACCTAAACTCTGCTCCTTGTAATTCCACAATGTACTATCTCAGTTCTGGGTGAATACATTCCATGACTCCAATCTGATCATAACCTTTGGATGTTTGCATCCTTACCACTTCTCCTTTTCATAATGGAATGAGCAGCTTGTGCTGGTCTTATCATAGTAGTAGGACTTCTGGGTTAAAAGCTTCTTCAACAGATTGGTTTTCACTGACCTGTTGTTCTTGACACATGGAACCAACAATTGATTGCTAATGTGGATCTGGTTTGTCTCAACAGAAGTCTCTGAGCAGGTGACCCAAGATGTTTATCATGAGGAATGTTTCTGAGGTTCAAGAAATTCAGGAAAACATCACTGTGCTCTCATTTTGTCTTTCCTAATAACTGTTTTGCACTTTGAACTGCATGTTCCACCAAACCATTTGATTGCAGATGCTCAGGGCTACTTGTGACATAAGTAAAGTCCCATTCTTCGGCAAATCTTTTGAACTGTTGGAATTGATGCTTCATCTTAGTAATGACAGTACTGGATGCTAGTTTAGGAAGTAGGTTAATCTTGAACCAATTGGAGTAAGAGTCCTAACCCCAAATAATGTTGACCATTCCACTCATAAATGTTGGTGGCTACTGTCGACCAAGGTAGTTCAGGAATCTGGTTTAGCTTAAGTGATTTCTTTCTGTTGATGTGGCTTTGTACTATTGCACACAGAACAAGATAATAGCACTATCTCAATGTCTTGTGACATAGAAGGCCAAAATACTAGTCCTCTCACCCTACTTTTGGTAGAGTTGGATTCCTGGGTGATCACGATGCAAGATAATAATACACTCTTGTGGCAATGACTTTGGAATAATTACTTTCAGACCTTTCATAATGAAACCATTATCAGACAAAATCTCATCTCTGTCTGGAAAATAAGGATGAACTTCTTGATGTAAACTGGTTTACTTTGACGGCCATCCTTGATTGATTAAGTGGTTGAGCCTTTGTAAAACTGGTTCTGTGGCTGTGAGATCTCTCAGCTCATCAAGACATGTGGAAAAAAAAATGTCTAACTTCCATGATTTCAAAATCAAGGTTCTCATTCTCATGCTGTTCAGTGGTGTTTCTGGGCAATCTGCATAATGTAACAGCAAGATAAAGTAGTTTGCCTTTCTTGTAGACAAGGAGTGAATACATACTTTTGCAGTCAGCATCATGCAATACAATCTTGTTGGAGTTGAATGCATAGGCTTTCTCAAGATAGTGACTAGAGGTTGGTGGTCTGTTTCAGTATGGATAGGTCTACCATAAACATAATCGCGGAACTTCGAACATGCAAACACCATTGCCAAAAGCTCTTTCTCGTACCGAGCATACTGCATTTCAGTTTGGGTTAGAGTTCTCAATGCGTAGGCAACAGGTTAACCCTCTTGTAGAATGACTGCACCAAGAACAAATTTAGAAGCATCACATAAAAGAGTAACTGGCTTGTGAACATCACAGTATCTGAGAGTTGGTGGACTGGCAATTCTCTGTTTCAGGACATCAAATAATCTTTGGTGTTGCTCTAAGCAAGACCAGGATACAGGATACATCTTTACATGTCAACTCTCTTAGTGGTGCTGAAAGTTGCCTTAATTCTGGAATGAACTTGCTTAGATAGTTGACTATGCCAAGAAAACATTGGAGGGCTTGAACATTGTCTGGAGCTGGCATTTCAAGAATGGCCGTTTGCTTTGTAGGGCCTGGTAGTAGGCCTGAATGAGTAAATAAACGACCAACCTAAGTAACCTCTTGTAGCCTGAATTTGTATTTCTGTGGATTGAGCTTAAGATTCACTTGTGCTCTTTCCAAAACTTTTCTGAGGTTTCTGTCATGCTCACCTTTAACATTACCTCCTACCAGTATGCTGTCTATTATAATAGCACAAGGATACCCAGAAAAAAAGTTTCCTCATTGCAAATTGAAATACTTCATTCACATAATTTATCCCAAATGGCATTCTCAAAAATCTCTACCTTCCAAACGGAGTACTGAAAGTAGTTAGCAATGTGGATTTCTTGTCAAGCTGAATTTGTCAAAATGAACTCTTTGCATCTAAGACAGAAAAAAACAGTGGCATTTGGCATCAGAGCTGCAACTTCTTCAACTTTGCACATTAGATGATGAGGTCTTTTTAGTGCTTTATTCAACTCTCATGGATCAATACGTATTCTTTCTTAGAGGTTCTTTGGTTGTTCCTGTGTGCTAGTAGTTTCCCGCCTTTGCCTTTTTCTGGCAAGTCTATCTCAGTGGTCTGCTTGTTTGAATTTTCTCTAGTTTGAAGATGTCTAAGGACCAGAAGGAACATAAACCTTCCGGTTTTAAAAAATGTTCTAAATGTAATTACAAAATGTCCATTACAGATGGGCATTCCATATGTGTGTATTGCCTAGGAGCAATTCATTTACAAGAGTCCTGTAGCTTCTGCCACGTCTTCAGTCTGAGGGTGCTACAGGAGAGAAAAACAAACTAATATCAATACATATTCTGATGTCATCTGAGCTGTTTTTGTGAGCTACCATCATGGAAGAAGTCCATTCAGTTGGAAATGATGAACCTACTGGACAAATAACACCTTGTAGCACCATTTTATTTTACTTGGCTTTGACTTTGTCCTGCATGGCTATTGGAACTTTTTAGATGGCCTGATAACCCGACCGATATCTGGGTCTAACTTCATGGAGTACACAGTTGGAAGCTTCCCTAGTTTGTCTTCGAAAAGATCAGCATAGGTAGAAAAAATGTACTGGGCAAAATTAGAGGAATGGTCTTACAAGCTAAATTGGTGGAGTTCGTAATTAAATGAAAGCAGTCCCATTTTCAAACTGTGTCTCAGTCCTAATAATGACTAGACGTGACTTGACCACATAAAATAACAAGTCATGACTTCTCCCAACACAATAACATGAAAGCACTACTGAGCCTTCGGTTTGAATTTCTTCACCACCATAATCAACAAGCTTCACACATTTTGCCAAATCAAGCCTTTCACCATGACACACTCTAGCAAATGTTTCTGCTGACATAACATTGCACTTGGAACCTGTGTCAACTTTGAGCTCTGTTGTTTTCCATTTATGCCAACAGTACAAAATACTTCATTCTTTGCCCTTAAATCTACTACATTAACTTTTTCATGAAGCAGTGACAGACCACCAACATAAAGAGCAGGGTCATGATTTTTTTCTAATTGATCAACTTGTTTCATAAAATGTTCCCTTTTAATAAAAGAATATGGATCTTTTGATTTACAAAAGCTCTTGAAATGATTCCACTTATTGCATTTGTGGTATTGCTGACCAAAATCTAAACATTTTTTCCTTTTAGATTCATGATTTCCACCACAATTATGACAGTTGGTAATGCTATATAAAACTAGGTTGGGGGCTCATGCTTTGTGCTTGCTGACTCACTCTTACCCTTCACTGAGACTGTGCAAACTCTGAAACTTGCTGGAAAGCTCTAGGGTTTACCAGTGGGTGCTGCAGGGGCTACAGTTGCTGCTATGTACTTGGGCCTGTTTCTTTTAACCACATGCTGCATACTATCAACATGAGCTCTGGAAATTACTGGAAGCATGCATCTCTCATTTGTAGGCATATGTGTGTGCTTTTCTGTGAGCTCATATAGCTGACAAATCTCATTGATCTTATTCAAAGTTAAATCACTGTCATGAAGCAAAATCTTTCTCACAGCATCATCTTTAATACCACACAGAAGTTTGTCCTTTATCAACTCATCCCTTAAATCACCAAATTTGCACGGTTTAGCCTTGTTTCTCAAATCAGTTATATATGCTGCAAATGTTTCACCAGGCTTTTGATCCCTTGTATAAAATACGTGCCTTTCCATTGTAACATTTGTCTGGGAGGGTTAACCTTTTCTCCAAATTTACGTTTTAAGCACTCAGGGTCCTCCCTTGACTCAGCTGGTACTACAATATGATGGTTCCCCCTCTCCTGCATAGACAGCAGGTGCATACACAAATAAACATTCCCTTTCTAAGGCTTCTGACCCAGCTAAATTAAATAGAATAAATGCCTTTGTACGGTCATCTTTATCAGAAAATGCAGCCTGTATGAAAATGTCATACTCTTGTTCAAGCACTCTCCAGTTCTCTGCAATATCTTTGTCAAACACAAGTGAAATCTATTTTCAAAATTCATCTGCTATGCCTACAAAGTATGCACAAACACACTGAAAATATGGCCCCTGTAATTATTTACGAACAAACTGTGCTGTGAGCTTGAAATAACATTCAAATACACAATGAACTCTTCAAAATACTGCACTTTCCAAAATATGTTCTGAAATGGTGGTATTTTGTGAAATTACTTTACTATAATACTGCACAAACATGCAAACACTTTATACACTTCTGATAACTGACATCTTTAATTAATAGGAAGCATACGTGCTTAGCAAAAATACGGTTGTTTCCTCTTATTGTACTCATTTTATGCAATCTGGACTTGATTTCAAACATTTTCTGTAGTAATTTGAATATTTTTATTAATATCAGATATATCGGTTTATTTGAATATCATTTAGAACATTCTGTATGCCTCGTTAAATGTTTTGCAAGTAAGAAATTATTTGAGCAAGTTTTAACATCTGAAATTTGTTTCTGACATGTTTTGTGAATTATATGTGCAGTCGAGATGATTCACTCCTCTGTATTCCTCCAATACTAATCAGGTGCCTCTCAGACTCAAATGGAAGAAACTGAAGCTCTTTCTGGCAACAAGTCATTTTGGCCATGCTTCCTTTAACACCATGCCCTTTTAGACATGCCACTTCTGACACTATGTCTCTCATCTCTCTAACATAGATGACAAGCAGGCAGGGTATTTTGTTTAGATGCTTTAATACATAAAACACATCAGAATGGATAGCAGCATCATAAAATATAAACAAATTGATTAGCAGACAGACCTTACAAACATATATGCGTATGTCTCAACAGATTACTACAAAATGGCAGTCAGGCTCACACGTGCTCAGTATTTATACATTTGTGCAAGCCCTCAGATAGCTTCTTAAAAATACATACACACACATTGATCTACAGTTTTTATGGCTTAGGCCCTTGATTTCCTTAGTAAGAAAGCATTCAAGTTATGTCAAATAGTTTTTTGTATTGAAGGATGCTCTTAGCTTCAGTCTTAAGGTAAATGTGACTGATTTGTGGTCTCTTTCCACTAGGCAGTGACTTGAGGTTCAGGTGGTAGGGTTCAGAGATTTCCCCATTAATGAAGACCAGGTTCAGTATTTTCTTTGGCACTACTGCTTAGACATAATCTTCTTTCGTTGTTGCACCAATGGAAAGATGTCATTATCAAAAAATATGCATAGACACACACACCTGCTCACACATGCACACACACGCGTGCGCATACACGCACAAACACACACACGCACACACGCAAAAACGCACACACGCACACTCAAGCAGGTACCCTCCCATATTATAAATTATTCAATATTGCTAGGCATTAGGTTAGTTTTAACTAACAGGCTAAGGAGGTACCATTCTTACAAGTGCACTGTTCTTGTGTGGTAAAGTTATTTCCATTTATTACTAGTGATTTCTTGCTCACACAATGCTTATAAAACATTACAAAATGGCATGTGGCTTCTGCATTTCTTTATTTGGTGTACAATTGAGAATCAGAGGCTTTTGTCTGGTGTATTCCAAATATAAAGACATTGTCTAAAATCCATATACTTATGTGGTGTGAGATTTTAAAATCAAGAAAAAGGAAAATAACACAAGCACTCAGGTCACTCCAAGGCAAGTACAAATATGACTCAGTCATTGTCCATGCTGGTGTGAATGACCTGAGATGTACCTCCCAGGACTACATGAGAACAGAGATAGAGGAGCACTCTGAGCATGTAGCCCAGGCTGGTATGACCCTGACCTTGAGTAGCATCTTACCCACACCAAGAATGATGCCACAATATGAAGACAAGATGATCAATTTCAACAATTGGCTTAAGTATTGGTGTCATTCAAAGGGGATCCAATGCCTGTCAGCCTGGGATTACATGCTCGACAAGCCATGATGCTTTGCTAGGGAAGGCTTGCACCTGTCACCCCTGGAATTTTGAATAGTGGCAAAGGCTCTTGCTACCCCCATAGTGCCTTTTTTAGGCAAGGCTCAAAAGACAAACCCACCTCCATAGGTATCACAAGGGATAAGAAACTAAGAGTAATGCTACTCAACGCCAGAAGTCTAAACCTCAAGATGTACGCACTCAAAACTCTCCATAGCATGGAGAACATCGATATCTGTGCAGTAACAGAAACCTGGTTCACGGCTCCTGAGAGCACCCCAGCACTACCAGGTTAGACCTCATACCATGCTTTTCGACCCAAAACTTGGACCAAACCACAAAAGGAGGGGGAGTATCAATATTCGTCAAAGATACCCACACCACCAGGTTGGTGGCACAGCACGAAGCATCAGAGACTATCCATGTGCAACTAACAGTGGGTAAAACTGCCTTCCAGTTTATAGCCTACTACAGACCACCCTCCCAAACCAAGGAACCCCACTCAGCCTTCCTGAGAACACTGGAAAATATGAAGGTCTCACCAAACACCATTATATTGGGTGACTTCAACTACCCAAACATAGACTGGGAGCATTACTCTATCTCCAACACCCTAGCCCAAAGGTTCCTAGAATTTATAAACTCAAATGCTATGGAACAACTTGTTACCACTCCCACAAGAGGGGAAAGCATACTGGACCTGATCATCACCAACATGGAGACTTTATGCTCCAGACCAGAAGTGTATCCCTCACTGGTAAGATCAGACCATAAACTAATCTCACTGGATATTCACATCCTGACCCCACCCCCTGCCCAAAAAACCACAGTGAAAAACTTTTCTAAAGCAAATTTCACACTCCTCAAAACCGAAGTGGAATCCTTCAAAGCCCGCAGGCCTGTGGAAAATATGGCCCAGACTGCAGAATCCTTTATAAACACATTCTATGAACACCTTCAGGAATGCATGGATCATGCAATCCCAAATAAAACCAAGACCCAGTCCTCCAAAGGCAGACGTCCTGTCTGGTGGACCCCAGCCATAAACAAACTATACAATAGAAGAAGGAAGCTACTACATGATAGAGCAAAATCCCAAAAAGGGAAGGCATCTCTGATCAGTATTAGCAAAAACTATGGGCACTCATAAAATCGTCTAAGGCCAGCTTCGAGAGAAAAATTGCACAGGACACTAAGGATAATCACAAGGCTTTCTTTAGTTATGTTAAGAACCTGGGTGGGAATTCCCAGATATGCTCAGAATTAGTCCAAAATGACAAAAAATACACTGAACCCACAGACATTGCCAACATCCTAGCTGACAGGTTCAGCGGAACCCCCCCCCTCCCCACCAAAAGGGCAAATATCTATCCCAGCAGAGTGCTGCCCCACTGACATCTCAGATGCTCAGGTAAGAGTCACCCTCTCCAAAGCAAAAAACACAGCATCAATGGGACCAGACAGTGTCCCAGGCTGCGTCCTACATGAACTCCAAGAAGAGCTAAACCCAAACATAAAACTACTGTTCAATCTCAGCCTTACTACAGGATATGTACCTAAAGAGTGGCGTACAGCAACAGTGGTCCCTCTCCACAAAGGTGGTGCCTCAACAGATCCTGGAAACTATCGCCCCATAAGCCTGACTAGCTTGGTCTGCAAAACTATGGAAAGGATCATCATGGACCTCATAAATAAAGATATTGGGGACCTACAGACACTGGATCCTACCCTGTTCGGCTTTGTTAAGGGCAGATCCTGCCTCTTAAACCTGGTCAATTTCTTTGAAACAGTCACCAAGGCCATTGACGAGGGGAAGGTGGTCCACACAGCCTATCTTGACCTCGCAAAAGCCTTTGATACAATACCCCACTCAGGCATTATAGATAAGCTCACCAGCTTAAATATAAACCCCTATGTCACTAGATGGGTTGCAAACTGGCTCAACGACAGAACCCACATGGTTAGAATTGCTGGAGCCATGTCAGACTCAAAACCAGTTACAAGTGGCGTTCCACAAGGCTCAATCCTGGGACCTCTCTTGTTCGGTATATATTTCTCGGAGGTACAGTCCAACACGGAAGGACTGTGGCTGACCAAGTTCGCAGATGACTGCAAACTGGGTGCCATAATCGACTCTCCAGCCGACACAAGCATCCTCCAAAAGGGCCTCATAGAAACAGATAACTGGTGCCAGAGCCATGGCCTCAAGCTAAACGCCAAAAAGTGTATAGTCATCCCCTTTGGCAAAAACAAAGTGCCCACAAATGACCACATAGGTGGTAATCCATTAAGTACAGAAGAAGTAATTAGAGTCCTGGGGACCCAAGTTGATAGCAATCTCTCATGTGACAACCACGTGGCCAAAGTGGTTAGAAAAACATTTTATATAGCCCACCTAATCATGAAGGGATTCACGTCTAAATCAGGGGAGGTCATCGTGCCTGTTTACTCATCCCTCATGAGGCCCATAATTGAGTACAATGCCCCTTTTGGGATGTACCTTACCAGACACCTGCAGCAACTGGAAAGACCCCAAAAGTACCTCACCAAGAGGATCAAAGGGCTCAAACAGATGCCATATGCTGCCCGGTTAAAGAAACTCCAGCTCTACTCAGTGGCATACCGCCTGCTCAGAGGCGATCAGTGCCTGACGTATAAAGCCATGCCCAACCTGGAATTAATGGACATGCTGCACCTCAGAAAATCCAAATCCCATCGAGTTACGCGCTCGAGAGACTTGAACCTCAGCACTGAAATAAATAGGACATGCTGGAGGGACAGATTCATAACCCAGAGGCTCCCTTCACTCTGGAATAAAATCCCAGTCCAGGTTAGGCAGAGTCCCTTACTGGCTCTCTTCAAGAGGAATCTTGATGAGTGGATGGGAGATCGTAAGTTTACCCCAGGTATCACTTCTGTGTCACTGTTAGACAGAGGCACAATATACTAACCTCAAAAAAGGGCATAGCAAAATTAATTTAAAATGGGTGGTGAAAGCCAAACACTCTGGCTAGGCCTATAAATGCCCTAGGGCAGACAGCCTAGTATAAACCTATGAACCTATGAATCATAGATTCATAGCTAAGTTCTAGGCCAGCAGTCCTTGCAGGCCATTTTAAGCCTAGCCAGTTTTACTTTTGGTGCTTGAATTTGCCTGTCATGTTTGGTGTTAGACTGACTCTACCCTTTCCATGATTAATAATTTTATATTACCCCATAGATAATTCTGGGGGGACCCATGTATGGAATAAAACATTTAGGAGCTGTCTCCATCCATTAGTTGTACAGGGGCTGTCCTCCAGTAAAGTTTCTATTACCTATCCAAAGATCCAAGTTGTGCTTGAATATGCACAGGGATGAGCCTTGCTTTATATGGATAGAGAGTCTATTGCAGAGCAGTGGTATCCTATGTGAGTTTTACCTGTCCATCCAAACTGATCTGTTGATGTTGCAGAAGATATTTGGATATCTGGACAAAGTACTCATGATGACTGACTAGCTGATGTACAGGAGGTCATTCAATACTGGGTCAGAGGATGCCTTGCATGCCAAACAGAGGTTATCTTTTAACAGTCTGTAGGATACAGAGTATAGTGACAGGGCATTGAGGTGCTCCATTTAGGATATATTGTTTATACCTTGCATCATTTTTGTAAGCTGTCTATGTGGGTTTTTTAGTTGTTGCATGTGTCTGGAGAAATACATGTCGAAGAGGTCATTACATTCAATGACTGACCTAATGAGGTCTGAGTAAAAGGGGAGGATGACATGCCTAGATCTTGACGCAATCCTTTTTTTTTATAAACTGTGCAGTGTAGAAGGAATTTCTTACAAGAGACACATGATGGTCAAAAGTTAGGTCACTGTCCACATAAGTTCCCAAATCATGAACAACTGGGTCATCTCTTAGTGGAGTATTGTCAATGTGTTATTTCCCTGGTGTGGATGACTTCCCAAAGGATACAAAAATGTATTTTTGGCATTTAGATTCAGGCCATAATTTTGGCACCAGCTATCCCTCCTGTAGGACACCTAAGTCATTTGGGGATTCATTGGCTGCACCTAGCTTGCAGTCATCTACAAACTTAGTCAGTTAGAACCCTTTGTACTGGGTTTTACTACAAAAAAGTAGATGCCAAGCAGGAGAGGTCCTAACACAGAGCCCTTGGGGGTTTATTCTCTGTTTATTTAGATTTTCTAATAAGCCTGATGCGGAATTGTGTCAAAAGCTTTAGCCAGGTCAAGGCATGTGGTGTGTACCATTTTGCCTTCATCTGTTGTTTTGGTGACCTTTTCAAAATTTTTCACCAGGTTGAGTAAACATGACCTGCCTTTGACACGTCCCAAATAATAAATGTCCAGTGTTTGGAAGTTTGTGTCGCTATGTACTAATTGATTAATTCCATAATAAATCTTTCCATGGCTTTGTATATGAGGCTGGTCAGACTTATGGATCTGTAATTGCCTGGGTCTCTGGAAGGTGCTCCATTATGCAGGGAATGATTGTAACTTTTCCTCCATTCACTTAGTGCAAAACCTGTACTGTTCCTGACATTGAACAGCGTTATTAGGGGTGTAGCTAAATCAAGTTTCATGTGATTTGAGATGCATCCAGGTATACTGTCAGGACTCATAAAGGCAGTATTTTTAGCTTTAGACAACACTTAGACAGGACTGTGTGCCTAAAGGCTGTTGAATAAGTAAGTCAGTTAATGGCAGTGCTACAAAGCAGATGATGAATAATTCTTTAAATATAAGTGATATACATGAATTGAAATGGTGGTCATTTAATTTGATTGTACCAAGAAAGCTTCAATGCACCCAGCAAATAAGCATTGTTTTTCTCCTTCCTTTAGTGAATTTCCCAATGCCTCATTTCACTGATGAAATTACAAATTATTATAATTTTGACAAGGTATGTACATTATACTCTACTTTTGTACTTAAAAAACTTCTTTAACTTTAGGATGAAAAGGAATTTAAGATATGAATTTGTGATAAAACTGAATAAAACTGCACATTTTATTTATTTTTTATGCAATCTTCTCCCCCATACACACAAACATGCACACACACACACACACACACACACACACACACACACACACACACACACACACACACACACGCACACACCTACACATACAACACCTAACTGGCTTGTGTGATCTTCCTCTGGTTAAACTACCTTTATGCAACCTGCTTTGACTGTTTTCTGGCTTCTACTATGTGTCCCCAAGAAACTGCTAGGTGACAGCTGATCTGTCTGAATACAGCTGGATGAAGTTACAGTTCACAGAAAAAAACTAGAACAAACACTGTTGCAAGTGACAAGCCCCAACACCTCCATGTAGAGGGTTTTGCTTCCCCACTTCCCCTTACTTATATATATAATGACCCACACTTCTATATCTGCAGAGAAAACTGAAATATCAAAACAGCGCTGGTAATGATTTCCTATTAGAAAAAATAATCAATGAACTGCAGCTCATCCAATTATAACTGACAAATAACAAACCATTCACTCCACACCCGTCCAACAACTGGCTGTCAGGAAAAGGCATCTAGATTCCAAAGTACAAAATTAAAATGTTCACACATTTATTTATTTGTCTTTTTTTGCAGAAAAGTCCGACTGGGTAATACTCATTTTCTGTTCAAGCCCGGGTAGAAAATCTCCATTTGCTTACACTGCACTATATTAAGTTACAGTCAAGCATAGGGTAGTTACATTTAAAGTTACATTTATGCATGAACAGTAATTACATCATTATTTACATTTACACACAAACAGTAATTGCATTTCTATTGTCCATTTATACACAAACAGTAGTTACATTTCTATTTATAGTTACATTTATACATATACATTCTAAGATTTTACAGGAATGGAAGTTACTAAAGAGAAAGCACACATGCAACTTATTGGATTGTATAGGCAGCAGTTATGTATAAAATTACTCTATTTCAGTAAGAAGCTAAGAATATTATGTTTAAAGAGAGTATTTGGATAATATTGTACAGTGAAAAAGTTTTAACCCTGTGATGAGCATTTACAGGATCAGGATTGGTTAAGAAACAACCTTCCATAATGTTGAAATATGGTTTATGCAGCACTGCCTCCTCCTTAACCCCAAAAAAACAAAGCTACTTCTCTTTACTCCTACAAATAAATCTCCTACACCTTTCTTCACTATCTCCTCTAATAATGCCACCTGTATTAACCCTGATAATACCACTCGACTATTAGGTGTAACCATTGATAACCATCTGAACTTTGAGGAACAAATTAACACTTCTATTAAAGCTGTTAATAAAAAAATTGGGACACTCTATAGAATTAAATCCTTCCTTAACCCAGCAGCCAGAAAAACTATTGCACAGACCCACCTGCTTTCCACCCTTTTTTATGCTTCAGCTATATTTACCACACTTTCTAAAAATAACATCAACAAACTCTCTACCTGTTATAACAGTATAGCTAGATTCATTAATGCCACACCCTTCAGAACTCACCATTGTTACAACCTTAAACAACTAAACTGGTTAGAACTAAAGAACCACCTATTGTACCAACAATTACTCATCATTCACAAAACTCTTCATTTCCCCGAAAATACTCCCAGCCTTGCATACCTCATTTCTCCATATAAGAACCTAACCACACTTTGTTCTGCAAATAAGTTCCTAGTATCCATAACTAAATCATATAATAAAGCTGGGGATGCATTATTTTCTAATTCCATAGGTAAACAATGGAATCAACTCCCTCATAATATAACTAGTCTTGAGTCTACCTCTCTATTCAAAAAACATATCAAAGAACATCTTATTTCACATTGGCTATGTCCCTGTACCAATCCCGACTGAAACATGTTCTCCATACAACTAAATTTTTGTCCCCTCTCTAAGCCCCTACCTGATGCCTTCTGGAGATGAGATTTAATCTTAAGTTATGCCTTACATTATTCTACCCTTAGTATTTACTTCTTATTATGTTACTTGTAGAACAAGACTTGTACGTTTTAAATGTTTTTGTTATCCTCTCTTGTAGTAGAAGACTGATAAGTTTCTCAAATGTTATTGCTTTGCCTCTCTTGTACCA
This sequence comes from Protopterus annectens, assembly GCF_019279795.1. NCBI lineage: Eukaryota > Metazoa > Chordata > Ceratodontiformes > Protopteridae > Protopterus > Protopterus annectens. The sequence continues at coordinate 794,231,724 of NC_056734.1, forward strand.
TTTAGAAATCTATGTAGAAAAAATCTTTTTATTTATTGTTATAATTTTTTTTTTGCTTTATTCTTATTCATTACTGTAATTTTAACTGTACTGGAGCTTTTCTCCCCGGGCCTCTACTGTAAACGGATATATGTCCAGCTAGACTAGCCCGGTCAACAAATGTAAAATAAAATAAATAAATAAATTGTTTAGACAATGGTTTAAAACTACTGATTTTGTCAGAGAGTTTTATTTGTGTGGGGATTCTATTCCAGAGTTTAGCAGTGCATTGGGAGTAGAGCAAGTCTCCTGCAGTATTACAGTGTGAGAAGAAAATCTAGTACTGCTTAACAAGGAAGGTGCTTCCATGGCCTCTACTACATAACTTTGTTGGACTTTTCCTACCAATCAGAGGGGCATGATAAAACTCCATAGTTTTTTCTCTACAACTGTCTTACTAATATAATACTTTGACAAGGGGGAGTCCTGAACTGGAACAGAATCATAGGATTTTTATGTATTAAATACATATCAGTGGTAACAATCTATGCATACTTAGGATACAGAAAGAACTTTGCATTGCTCAACTGTGATACTCATATCATCCACTAGATGAAACCTTTCTCTAAAAAATATCACTCCTGAGTCCTGGCTCCTTTTTTAGAGACAAAAATGTGAAAAAAGTTTCTATTGTTTCGTCTAATCTGTACTGGAAAAGTGCATCAAATTGTGTCACCGGCATTTCTAGTTCAGTGTTTTTTTAGGAATGCAAATGACAATATGTGGTCATGCACTTTCTAGGTTACTGGGAAGTGGGTTATGTTCTCTGTAAGCATCAAAGCGCCTATGAGATAAAAAGTCAGCAAGCAAAGGAGAGTAGTAGTGCTGAAACTGAATTTATCCTCAAGTCTTGGTGAGTACCTTCATGAGGTGGACTGTGTTTTTCACAAAATCTCACCAAGATGACAGTGATATATAGATTGTATTTATATAGCATATGTCATGGACATGGACAGAAGTAGGTCAAAAACTAAAAAAGATAGCTGGCTGCACAAGAACCAGGATAAAAATGCCCAACCCTGGTAGGTGCACTGTTGCCAGGACTGGAAAAAAAACAGTGTAGAATCATGAAAATATGGAGACATTCCTACAATGGGGTTAGGCCAGGTCCGGATGGCCGCCCTGTTGTAGGAGGAAGTAGCAGTCCACAAAACTCACAAAAATGGATAGGCCAAAGAAAAGCCATAAAGATGATAAGAGTGGACTCTTGAGGATAAGAAATAAATTGTGTATTGTTACTATTATGCAAAAAGCCCAGAATTTCCAGACACAAGATATACAAAAAGATTATGCGATAAATTACAGGAAAGAAAAATTCTTCCACAGGAAAAACTCTCAGAAACGACAAATGAAAATTTGCGTTCATTAATACAACAGATTTTTAAAAAAACAGTATATAGATCAAGAAACTTTGATCTGTTTGGAAAAAGAAGCATCTGAGAAAATGCAAAAATGTAAACAAAAAATTCTAGGTATTTTTGAAAAGTATAAAAATAGAAATACGGATAAGTAGCCACGGTGGTGTAGCGATAGCGTTGTTACCTCACAACAAAAGATTCTCCCATTTCATTCCCGGCTGGAGTGTGGGGAGTGCCTTCTGTGTGGAGTCTGCATGTCCTCCCCGCGGTTGGGTGGCATTCAAAAAACATGCGTAAATGGGCGTACCTTCATTGAAGGTTGGACGTCAAGCTGGCACCTCGGCGTTCATGAAAAATTAATGCCAATCATTAGCGGACTGGAGTTTCGCTGTGGCAATCCTTAACTGGGAAAAGCCAAAAGACAAATAACATAAAAAAAGAAATACGGACATTGGAAAGAAAGACAGATTTGATATGGTACAATATTTATGCAGAGGAGAAAAACAAATTAATCAATATAAAGAAGGCAACCCCAAAGATATTCGAAGAGAAATACAGGCAAAAGCATCCAGATATAGAAAATTTCACAATAAAAAAATATCACAAATATGGAATGTAGAAAAGAAGATTAGTAAAGTAGAAGTTAAAAAATAGAAGTTGAAGTTATGGAGTGCCTGCAAAGTGAAGGATTTGATGTAGAAGGTCTAACACAGATTACATCACAGCATAATGGACTGAGTACCCAAAGTAAGGAGAAGCAGGAAGATCAGGAGACATCTGAAGAAGAAATATGGACATGGGAAAGAAAAGGAGATTTAATATGGTGTATTATTTATGCAAAGGAGAAAGCAAAACTTTTTCTTCTTTCGGCTTTTCCAGGTTAGGGGTTGCCACTGCGGAACTCCAGTCCGCCAATGATTGGCAGTATATTTTTACAGTGCCAAGGTACTAGCTCGATGCCCAACCTTCAATGAAGGCACGTCCATTAATGCATGTCTTTCGAACCCCAGCCACTTGACTGTGGGGAGGACAAACAAAGCTAACCAGTACAAAAAGAGCAGCACCAAAGATATCTGAAGAGAAATACAGGCAGATATGGAAAACTTTACAACACAAAAAAATAAGAAGACAAAGAGGGAAAGTAGAAAAGGACAGTAATAATGGAGAAGTTGAAGAAATAGAAAATGAGGTTATGAAGAACCTGCAAAGTGAAGGATTCAGTGTAGAAAATTTAATGCAGAAAGCACCACAACAGGATAGAGTAATGGATATCCAAATTAAGGGGAAACGAGTGGAACAGTGAGCAACTGGCCATGTGCCATATCAAGATATTTTAGAGCCTTCCAGAGGAAACCAGTGTAAACGTTCACTTGAAGCTAGACAGTAAGGGAAGGAACAGAAACTGTGGAAACTCTGATGCAGTCAGTGTTGAGGAGTAATAGGCCAGTGAGTTCCCATATGACAGAACAACAGATGACACAGAATGAAATTGAAGAGAATGAGGCACAGGAAGATGCTATAGAACTTTCTATAGAATGCCCGCAGGAAATGGAAAACAATAGATGTGCCCTCAGTTTGGAAGAAAATGAGCTAAGAGAAAAGTTGCTTGATTTAATACACATAGATAGGTATATTAAGATCAATGAAAGAAATAGCTCCGGAAGGTCAATAAAACCCCAAAAGTCAGAAGTCTGATAAAACAAATGAACACAGTAATTAGTACTGTCCACAGAGATCCATGCGATATAACAGAAGTAAACAGGATATATTACTGTGCAGATAAATTAATAATTGATAAAGTTCTACCACAAGATCAAAAGAACACAGGGTAGTGAGGGAAAGAAAGGGGAGGAATTGAATACCATCATTGATGTATCGGATAGAGAAAACTATAAAGCGATTAAGACAAGAAGTGTCACTGTTAGAAGACTATAGAAGAGGATATAGATCAATGAAAATACTAAGAAAGATAGATTTGATAAAAGCAATGTGCAGTACTAGGACAGACCAGGATCTATCATGCACTATCGCAAATAAGACATGATAAAGGAAAAATTATTATCCCAGGGATAAAAATTCAAAGGGGGATATTCCAGGGTGACTCTCTGTCACTGCTGCTATTCTGCCTTGCCCTTAAACCATTAAGCTGTTTACTTAACAGCTTAGGCCATAGCTATAATTTGACTCCTAGAAAACAACAAAGTATGAAGACTTCTCATCTTCTCTTTGTCGATGATTTAAGAATGTATAGCTCATCTGATGAGGAACTAAAAGCACAACTGCAGGTTGTCAAAACTTTTTCAGATGATATAAGAATGTCATTTGGCCTTGATAAATGTGCAAAAGCAACCTTTAAAGCAAGATGACTGCAGCACCAGAAAAACATCAGTTTGGGAAAAGAATGTGATATAAAAGAACTTGAGCAAGAGGGAGTGTTTAAATAATTGTGAATTGATGAAGGATCAACAATAAAACATGAACAAATGTGAATAAAACTTAGTAAGGAATGCTTTAGAAAATGCTTTAGAAAACTTAAATTAATCCTGAAAACAGCATTGACATCCAGAAATAAAATCCAATCTGTAAACCAATTTGCTCTTCCTATCCTAACTTACAGTTTTGGAGTGATTGACTGGCCCCAAAATGTGTTGGATAGATTAGATAGGAAAACAAAAAGGATGTTACATGCTTACAAAATTATTTACAAAAATCAGTGGATATCAAATTATATATCCCCCATTCCAAAGGAGGGATGGGCCTCCTTAAAGTTGATTACATGTACAGATTTGCAATCGTGGGACTCCACACATATTTGCTGACCTCACAAGACCCAAATTTTGTGTATATTTTTTTAAACAAGAGGAGACTAAATCTAAGATGATCTCTGCTTAATCTAGCAAAAGCATATTGGCATCAAGCAAGAATGGAAATCAAACCAGAACTAGATAAAATCAGGCAGCAATTGAATGTGCCAAAAAAAAAACAAAAGAAAGAATATAAGATGAAGGACCAGATGAGAAGGCAAGAAATGTAGAAAATGCATAAATATAGTTGCAAGTATGCAAAACGTCTTGAAGAACCTCATGTTGATCAGGGACAAATGCAGGAATGGTTAAGCATAGTGGGCTAAGTACATGTTGGTTTACAAAGTCCATTGAAAATGTGGGAGAAACAGACAAATGTAGGTTTTGTGAAACCAAATCGGAAGCAGTCGCACATCTCATTGCTGCTTGTGATATACTAATGGCAGAAGTACTGTACATTGAAAGGCATAATAATGTGGCAAGTCTGTTGCTCTGGGGATTGTGCAAACAATATAGTATTGAAGTGGTTGAAAAACACTGGAAACATGAGCCACAAAGCATCATAGAAAATGATGAAGTCTATATTACATGGGATCACCCATTACCAACAGTTCAAAAGATAGATGCTAGAAAACCAAATATAGTGGTCCATGAAAAGAAGACAAAAGTAGCATTGATCATTGAAATTGCCACACCCCAGTGAGTACAGTGTCCTGTGTACAGAGGGACACAAAGTCATAAAATATCAGGATTTGTAGGCAAAAATGAGAACAAGACAGTTCCAATAGTAGTAGAAGCAACGGGTCTTATAGAAAAGAATCTACAATCACATTTAGCATTAAGATATGTTACCAATACATATAACTCCATACAAACTACAGAAGGAGTCATTACTGGGCACATTGTGGGTGCTGAGAAGAGTACTTTTGGCTGACATCAAAGAGTGAAACAATACTAATTTCATGAATGTTAATCATACTTTGACTTAGGAATGGGGTCCATTCCTATCATGGTAATAGAAACACAAAATATTTGGAGAAATTAAAAAAAAAAAGAGGACTAGGTAGCATTGTTGGAATACTGTGGAACAGCCAAGTCTTCAGTCTGCTTTTTTTTTTAGATGCTTGTATTCAACAACAGTGATTTTCAAATAACAACAGCCATCATTACAATGATTCTGTAAAGTTGGGTTACGGATGGTAAAAAGAAAAAAAAATTGTCTGTGATGTCCCAACACTGGCCCAGAAATCAAGGAGCCTCAGTCTTCACCACTAGCAACAGTAGGGGACATGCACACTGGGAGTATGACAAGTACACACACACACACACACACACACACACACACACACACACACACACACACACACACACACACACACACACACACACACACAAACACACCTGTGAAAGGCTGGCACAGGTTTACTAGTTATTCCCCCTTTTGCCCAGATCATAAGGTAGTTATCACTGCCACCAGCCAACTCTTTATCAGCTACTTTAAGGCCCTTAACAAGGGGTGTCCAATCTTACTGTGTAATGTTACTATTAAATTCATCCAGATGGCAGTTTGACCAAGAGCAAGACTATTAGCAGTGGCCCACAGTGTCACCAAATACATATGCAAGTATTCTCAGAGCTTAAATATGTTTCACAGATATCAGCCACAATGATATGTTTAAATATAGTTTAATAAATAATAAAAGAACAAGAAAATGGTGCAGTTGTTAGCATTGCTGCCTCACATCAAGAGGTTCTTTGGTTCGATCCTCAGCTGGGGTGCCTTCTGTGTGGAGTCTGCAAGTCCTCCCTGTGGTCACGTGAGTTTCCTCCGAGTGCTCCTGTTTCCTCTCACATCCCAGACATGCTATAGGTGGATTGGAATCTCTAAATTTGCTCTAGGCGTGAGTGTGTGCATGTGTGTGCCTTATCTAGAAGGTTGGGTGCCGGGCTGGCAACTTGACACCATAAAACTCCACTGCCAATCACGAGTGGACAGGTGATCCACTGTGGTGAGCCCCTAACCGGGAAAAGCCGTAAGAAGAAGAATAAAAGAACAAAAAAATACTCAGAAAATCATCACAGTAATGTCAGAGTTCAAAATCACAGGAAATATTTAAAACAACATTGCTGGATAGTCTCAAATAAATAAAGAAAACATCTAAGCTATACTTCACTATATTCCTAACTGTCCCTATGATTCAGTACGTTCTGTACAGGAATAGTGCTATTCCTGTACAGAGTGGATCATGCCAGTGTAGAACAGTAGTGTAACTTGCATATTAATGATGGTGCGCTGCTATATTCTCTAAACACTCGAAAACACAAATCCAAACTAGTGAAGATAAAAGGTAGGCAAAACAATCCAAGCAGTCCCAGTAAATGAACGTAAGTTTATTTTTAATCCAAAAACGTTTTCGTTACTGTGCAACAGTAACCATCAGAAAACCAGTTTGCTGTATATGCTAAACTTTTAAATAGTAAGTATAAAAATATATTTTAATTAGTATGATGCTACTGTGACGTGTCTAGTTTCTATTTTGGCGCCACTTACTATTTAAAAGTTTAGCGTATACAGCAAACTGGTTTTCTGATGAAGTTACTGTTGCACAGTAACAAAAACATTTGTGGATTAAAAATAAACTTATGTTCATTTACTGGGACTGCTTGGATTGTTTTGTATTCTCCACACAGGCACAATCTGTGTATGAGTGCAGGGGGCATGTCGGAGCAGTGCTCGCATGTACACATGCCCCCCTTCACTCTAGAATTGCCGTATGGCAATTCCAAAGCAACAAACAGTGTCTGTGGACACTGTTATCATAACATAACAGTGTCTGCAGACAATATACACTAAAAATTACACAAAAGCACAGCCCCCCACAATGGTCTATCACAGATAATGTCCAGAATAGTATGTCAGTGTACATGCTGACATACCAAATAAGTAAGCTTGTTCCTGAGAGAAACATTTAAACCAACTCCCCCATGTATGATGTAGTTGTCCAGATGTCCTGCCCTAAGATGCAGAAAGCAATGTGCATACTCCAACAGTAAATAAAAATAAAACACGTTTACTTTATTTTTTTCCATCCCCAATAAAGTTTAAGTGTAGCTGAGTGGGTGTGCGCGTCGTGCAGCTGTGTATAGCATAGCTGAAACATCTGAAGGAGCTAAATAGAAGCATACAGCTAAACCAATTAAACTGAAATAGTGTAGTGGTTAGAGCTTTTGCTTAACATGCATTAATTCATGGTTTGAGCCCCAATGCTGTCCATTCATTTTTATATGTGAAAACAAGCAATAAAAGCATCTTTTTTATAAATAGGTAGTGAATAATATATATTTGTTAACCAGGGTAGTGTAGCAGGTCCAAATGTAAGGTGTCAGTGTAGTACAGATGTAAAACCTCCATATAAACACAAGTGTTCCATACAGTATAGCCACAAAAGAATATAATGTAATGAAGGCACATAGGCGAATGTTATAGAAGGGAAATATACATATCATAAGATGTCATTAAGAAGGAATCAACCCACAATCTTAATAGTCCATAAAATGAAAGCTGATCAACGCTAAATTCTGCTCAGCTACGCTTAGCTGGTGTAAGCAGTGCTTAAGTTTGTATGCTTAGCAATAATTAGTATAACTAAGTGGATTTGCGCACTGGTAAGCAGTGCTTAGCATCTACCCCTGTAAGCAATGCTTATCTGTGCTGTGGGTTTGCCCGTCACTTAGCTTAGCTAAGCATATTCAAAATCATCCAATCACGGCAAAGTAAGGGAAATCATCCCTATTTAAACCTCACAGGCAGAAATACAGCCAATAACCAGTTGTAGCTCATCACTGCAGGCATTATGGCTGGTGTTGGTGAAGGTGTACGCTTTTGGGCACAGTGCTGGGGCATTCAGGAGTCCAGGGTCATGGTTGGACTCCTAATAAAAGACCATGAAGGGAGACTCCTGCAGGACCAGTACAAGGGCTCCCAATAAAAAGTTGAGGCCTGGGACCATCTCGCACATGATCTCACTATTGCCACTGGCATTCCTCACACTGGTGAGCCGGTCCGGCACCACTTTGCTGAATTGAAGCATAAGAAGAGGGAGCTCTTGGACCAGTGGGTCCAAGTTGCATGGGCGAGGAATGTCCCGGCTGTGGGTAAGTATCAGTATCAATAAGTATTTTCCAAAGTCCAGCCTGTGTATGTATGGATAGGTATGCATAAATGTTTCTCTATCTCCTGTAATGCTGCAGATGAGAGGGCCGCGTTCATAGATGGCCACACGAGCAGGCTGCTAAGGGTGCATCACGAGGCTGGTGAGTACAAATCTAGCTTGTAGTATTCAGGGCAAATAAATAAAAAGAAGTAGAATGTCACCTGTCACTATTTAAAAATGGGTATGGTTTGTACTGAATAAATGAGACATTAGCAGAGTAATAGTGATGTACAGGGTATACATCAATAAAAGTGTCAGTACCTGTCAATAAAACTCAAAACCCTGGACTGGTTTTGTTTACTTTGGTATGTGGTGGTATGAATCAAAATGTGTACAGATTCTGCACAGCAACTATAACTCTGAAAGCATTAAATAATCAAGGCTCATCTGACAAAAGATTGTGGAGTCGTAAAACAGGAGATTATCTATATGAAGTGTTCCATGCACCAAGATCTGATACCTGAATAGTCATGTTGTGTTAACCAGTGTTTTCCAGACTGTGCTATGTCAAAGTATGAATACACAGTATAAGAACTATCTGCCATGCATGAATGTCAGAATTACAATGTCAGATTGTACAACCAAGAGAGTATTAGGCAGAAAGCAGTCAAACAATAAACAGCAGTTTCTCAATTGCTCATTCTGATGAAGCACAAACTTTGTTGTATTTTTTGCACTAACAGGCATGGTTAGAATCCTGGGAGTGGTAGTAAGCTGTATGCAGAATATCACCCAGGAGTATGTGAATATTTGTAGAAGCAGTCAAATAGTGTTAACAGGAATTTCCTCCACAGGTCTGCCAGGTAAGAAAAGGTATAAATTAGCTGTAAGAAGGCTGTAATTATACACTGAGTACAAACATACCACTGCCCAACCCAAGGCCATAGGTCAATGTAAAGTGAGATAATACCTGGAGAGTAATGATTAGAGCAATGATCATTAAAATTGTGAGCAATTGAAGCCTATACAGTTGTTAATTGACATCCCCCCACCCTATCTGCACCAATAATCTAAACACATAAGTCACTGGGTATGATTTTCATCAAACCTACTATTGGGACATGTGTCATATAGTTCTACAAATATTTAAATGTTTGTCTAATGATCCCTGTTCAAATAGTATCATTGGTGGCCTGTTGCTATCAATGTAACCTGCATGCTGTTATAAAGCCCACTGTGGTTCCATATATGCATGTGTTCTGTTTGCTATGCAACAGTTCCAAATCTGTTGTTTTGGGTTAATGGGAATACCTATGCATGCTGTTATAACTAATCTGGGAATGTGCTTTTCATGACTAACCAACATACATTATAAAACTGCAGCACCATAGCACGTCTGGGAAGGCCGGTCCCAGCAGATCCCCCTGTCCTGCCTCAACTGGCCATGGCACCAGACCCCAGCATGTCTGAGATCCAACCTGGGACCTTCTCTTCAGCTGGTCCTGCACCACCTTTGGGTGGAACTGCCTTAGGGGATGGGGCCTGTCCCGCCCCTGGGAGGGGGTTGGACAGGACACTATCACCTGTTATCAGCTACAGGGATTGGTGCGTAGTGAGCTTTGAAAGGAGTTTGGACATCTGCTATGTCAGCTTGAGGGCTGTGTAGCAAATCTTGAGGGTCAGCCTGCCTTTCCTGCTCAGTCCCCAGCACAGCCACCTTTGGGGCCATGAAGATGCAGTGGTGACTGCCAATAACTGACCTCAATCCCACTGTATCCATTTGCTGGTTCATGGGTGTCCGATTTCCAACAACCCTCCCCGTTCAAGTAGTTTACCCCCCACGTGTCATATACCGCCCCTGTCTGCTGTCTTGTCAGTCTTGTTTGTCTTTCCTACCCAACCTACCTCTCCAAGTATACCTACTATCCTTCCCCAACATCCCACTCCCACCTTAAAAAAAAAAAAAAAAATGCAATCTGTTCCCACAAAACATGTTGCCCCATATATAGCTGTCCATTTTGCACACATGTCCACTGGACACAGGTAATCTGGTCTAATAGGCTTAACAACACATTACTGTTGTCCTCACCCTTCTCTCAGGGGTTTCTGTGTTCAAATTGACCTCCAAATTCTGTACAAACACACAGCTGTTGCTGTATCAGAATGGGGTAACTATGGACCTTCCCTACACCCATACTGCACATCCCTAGCTATATGTCACATTGCTTTTTCCCCTCTTTGTGCCCTCTTTTTCACCACTTTCCTGTCACCCCTTTTTTCTTTTCTTTTAAAGAAATTTGCATAGGGGTAAGCATGAGTAAGCTGCAATGAGCATCAGTAAGCGGCAGTAAGTGAGTTTGTGTGATGCTAAGTGATCCCTACACAGACTCAACAGTTTAGCATTTAACTGTGTGTTGGTATCGCTTACCGTCATGCAAAACTATGCAAACCTGATTACAACTGCTTAAAACTGCCTTAATCACCCTGTCTCCATCAGCCACTGTTTTGCCCAGCAACAAAATATTCAGTCTTGCCCTGTCTTGGCCCCATGTACACCATAGTAAGAGCAATTTACCACTACACCATCTGAGATGTAACAATGAGTGCTGTTTTTTAAAATATATAATTCAAAACAGTGTAAGAAACTTCTCTGTGTGGAAGATTTTCAGTCCATATATTTCTAGTTAATCACTGTATATAATCAGATCAGACAATAGTAGTAGAAGTAGCTAATGTAAACTCGCCAAGTCAAAAAGTAATAATAGAAAATATATAATTCTACAGCATTACTAAGTATTCGAAAGTAATCCAAGCAAGGCAGGCAGTCTGTTTCCAGTCGAAAATCCTTTATTAAGTACACAGACAAGTGATCCAAGTAAAACAAACATAGAGTAATAATTTCCTCACAAGCTTTCTAAATATATATATACTTTTTATCAGGCATGGGAGTGGTTTATTGTGCTGTAAAACAAAGTGTTATTGGTACACATGTTAAATTCACATCCCTTCCCCCATCAGTGTGACATTCGAGCTGGTCCTGCCCTACCTAGTAGCTGTCATAATAATATATAGCTCTAATGTACTTTAATGGTACATCTTATTTAACCAAATTATTAAGTAGATTATTAAGTCTGTGATTTTATATACAAGGCAATACACTACATGGCTGGAAATATATAAACCTTTGTTCATTTTGCGATCAAAAAATATATATAAATATATACATATACATTTTGCATGTAAAAATCATTTTCTATTTTCATAACCTATTGTTAACAAAGATCGCTTTCGTCCTTCTAGACTTCTTCAGGTCTGTGTACAAGAACCCTAAATACTGATATAATTGTATAATTAGTTAGTATTGTTATTACCATCATTTTGAATAAAGTTGAAAAAATATATATATATAGGTTCATAGGTTCATAGGTTTATACTAGGCTATCTGCCCTAAGGCATTTATAAGCCTAGCCCAAAGTTTTGTGGCTTACGCCACCCCTTATGTTAAAAAATATTGTGCCCATTAGTTTGTTGTGCCTCTGTCCAGCAGTGACACAGAGATGATTCCCGGGGTAAACCTATGATCTCCCATCCACCGGTCAAGATTTCTCTTGAACAGAGCCAGCGAGGTGCTCTGCCTCACATGGACCGGGATTTTATTCCACAGCATAGGGAGTCTCTGAGTGACAAATTTATCCCTCCAGCATGTCTTATTTATATCCGTGCTAAGGTTTAAGTCGCTTGCTCTAGTGGATCTGGTAGATTTGGATTTTTTGAGGTGGAGCATGTCCATTAATTTCGGGTTGGACACGGCCTTGTATGTCAGGCACAGGTCACCTCTGAGCAGACGGTATGCGACTGAATAGAGCTGGAGTTTCTTCAGTCTGGCAGCATATGACAGATTTTGGAATCCCTTTATCCTTTTGGTGAGGAACTTTTGGGGTCTCTCCAATTGCTGCAGGTGTCGGGTGAGATACATCCCGAATGGGACATTGTACTCGATCATTGGTCTGATAAGTGAAGAGTACAGGGGAACAATGACCTCACTTTATCTGGATGTGAATCCCTTCATGATCAGGTGGGCAATGTAGAAGGTCTTTCTAACCACTTTAGCAATGTGAGTGTCAAAAGAAAGGCCACTGTCAACCTGGGTCCCCAGGTCCCTGATAACCTCTTCTGTGCTTAGTGGATTGCCACCTATATGGTAGCTTGGGGTTACCTTGTTTTTCCCGAAGGGTATGACTACACATTTTTTGGCATTTAACTTCAGGCCATGGCTCTGGCACCAGCTATCAGTTTCCGTAAGACCCCTCTGAAGGATATCTGTGTCCGATGTACTTTCCACTATGGCACCCAGTTTGCAGTCATCTGCAAACTTTGTCAGCCATAGTCCTCCTATGTTTGCCTGTACTTCTGAGAAGTAGATGACGAACAACAGGGGGCCAAGGACTGAGCCCTGTGGGACACCACTTATGACCGGCTTGGAGTCTGACATGGTGCCAGCAACTCTAACCCTGTGGGTTCTGTCCTTTAGCCAGTTTGCAACCCATCTTGTGACATGTGGGTTTACATTTAAGCTGGTAAGTTTCTCTATAATACCTGAGTGGGGTATTGTGTCAAAAGCTTTTGCAAGGTCAAGGTAGGCTGTATGGACTGCCTTTCCCTCATCAATGGCCTTGGTGACTGTTTCGAAGAAGTCGACCAAGTTCAAAAGGCATGATCTGCCCTTGACAAAGCCAAACTGGGTCGGGTCCAATGTCTGCAAGTCCCCTATGTCTTTGTTTATGAGTTCCATTATGATCCTCTCCATAGCTTTGCAGACCAGGCTTGTTAAGCTTATGGGGCGGTAATTACCAGGGTCCGTAGAGGCACCGCCTTTGTGGAGTGGGACCACAGTTGCCATACGCCACTCCTTGGGCACGTATCCTATGGTAAGGCTAAGATTAAACAGCTGCCTTATGTGCGGGTTTAGTTCCTCATTGAGTTCGTGTAGCACACAGCCGGGGACACCATCCGGTCCCATTGATGCTGTGTTTTTAGCTTTAGAGAGAGCAGCTTTTACCTGCGCATTTGAGATGTCTGGGAGGCTACACTCTGCTGGGATAGTTATCTCTCCTTTTGGGGAGGAGAGGGGGGTGAAGTTTGCACTGAACCTGTCTGCCAGTATGTTGGCAATGTCTGTGGGTTCAGTGATTTTTGTATCATTTTGGAGTAATTCTGAGCATATCTGGGAGATTCCACCCAGGTTTCTAACATAGCTGAAGAAGGCCTTATGATTGTCTTTTGAATCTATGGCAATTTTTCTCTCAAAGTTGGCCTTGGATGATTTTATGAGTGCTCGTATTTTTTACTAATAATGATCAAGGGTGTCTTCTCTTTTATGGATTTTGCTCTATCATGTAACAGCTTTCTCCTCTTATTGTAAAGTTTGTTTATAGCTGGGGTCCACCAGACTGGACGTTTGCCCTTGGTGGAAAGAGTCTTGGTTTTATTAGGGATTGCCTGATCCATGCAGTCCTGGAGGTGTTCGTAGAAGGCATTTGTAAGGGCTTCCGCAGCTTGGGTTGTGGTTTCCACTGGCTCGGGGGCCTTGAAGGATACTACACCAGTCTTGAATAGTGTGAAGTTTGCTTTAGAGAAGTTCTTCACTGTGGTCTTTTTTGTTTGGGGTGGGGGCAGGATGTGGATTTCCAGTGAGATTAGTTTATGATCTGATCTCACCAATGAGGGATATACTTCCGGTGTGGAGCATTTTGTCCCCATGTTTGTGATGATGAGATCTAGTATATTTTCTCCACTTGTGGGAACGGTGACTAGTTGTTCCATGGCATTTGAATTTATGAACTCCAGGAACCTTTGGGCTAAAAAGTTGGGGCTTGAGTAATGTTCCCAGTCTATATTCGGGTAGTTGAAGTCACCCAATATAATGGTGTTTGGAGATACATTTATACCCTCCAGTGTCTTCAGGAAGGCTGTGTGGGGTTCCTGAGTTTGAGAGGATGGCCTGTAGCATGCTACAAATTGTAGAGCAGTTTTGCCTATGGTTAATTGCACCTGGATGGTTTCCGATGCTTTGTCCGTTGCCACCAACCTGGAGGTGTGGGTATCCTTGATGAATATGGATACACCCCCTCCTTTTGTGGTGTGGTCCGGGTTTTGGGGCCAGAACGCATGATTTGAGGTAAAACCTGATAGTGCCGGGGTGCTCTCAGGAGCCTTGAACCAGGTTTCAGTTACAGCACAGACATCGATGTTCTCCATACTGAGAAGGGCCTCGAAAAGTGCATTTTGAGATTTAGACTTCTGGCATTGAGCAGCATTACCCTTAGTTTCTTCCCATTTTTGTTTTCTAGGGTGGTAGGTTTAGAATTTGAGCCTTGCCTAAAAAAGGCACTATGGGGGTGGCAAGAGCCTTAGCCAATATCCGGAATCCCAGGGGTGACAGGTGCAAGCCATCCCTTGCAAACCAGCGTGGCTTGTCAAGCATGTCATCCCAGGCAGACAGACACTGGATCCCCTTTGAATGACACCAGAAATTAAGCCAATTGTTAAAGCTGATCATCTTGTCTCTATGTTGTGGCATCATTCTTGGTGAAGGAAGGATACTGCTCAGGGTCAGGGTCATACCTGCCTGGGCTACATAATCAGAGAGCTCCACTATGTCTCTTTTCATGTAGTCCAGGGAGGTACGTCTCAGGTCGTTCACACCAGCATGGACAATGACTGTGTCATATTTGTACTTGCTGTGGAGTGACCCGAGTCCTTGTGTTATGTGGTGGATTCTAGTGCCCGATAGACAGCTTACTGTGACCCTCTCCTTATTCAGCCTGGTGAGTGGGACGTCAGTGTGTCTGACTATGGAGTCACCTATGACAAGAATGTTTGGTGTTGTATTTGGCCTTAAGGGCTGTGACTGCTTTGCACACTGATTTTGTGGTTTATGTGTTACCTGTGGTGTGTCATGAGGTGGCAGTTGCTTGGGTGTCTGATTTGGAGGCCTCTGCTGTTTAGGTAAATTTTTGCTCAGAGCCTCCGAGTATGTCTTTGTGTGTTTATGTGTTTGATTCATTGTTGTGATAGCTTTATGTGAGACTGGTTTTGTGGTGTGTGTAGTTGCCTTCTCCTCCTGCCTGGTCTTGCCAGTCCTGAGTTGAGAGAGCTCAGCCTCCAGTTTGGCCAATATATATATATGATGTATATATATATGATGATGGAAACAAAATATACACTTAAATTTCAAATGATTTAAAATGGTATTTAAAACTAATTTGTAGAAAAAAATAAAATTAAATACAATTAGTCATGTAAACAATGTGGCAATTTTCTAAGTTCCAGTGCACTTTTAATTGAATAGTAATAATTTAGTCCAGGCTTTCTAAAAGAGTTTAGCTTTAATTGCCACATAAGTTAATGTTTCTCCAGAATATTCGGGATGTCTCCTTCAGGATCACCCATGTCTATGCAATCCAGGATCTGGAACTTAAAACCTGTGTGACTTTTATGAAGAGAAAGGTGTTTGGCTAGTGCATTATTTTTACATCCAGAGCGGATTTCTGACAGATGACATGAAATCCTTCGCTTGAGTTTATTTACAGTCTTGCCCATACAGAATGCATCACATTCATTGCACTGTGCCCTGTAAATTACTTTTTTAGTGTTACCGTCACCCCCTGCACTGGTTTTAATGATCTTCTTTAAATAAGGGCAATAAAAACTATCACCTTGCTGTATAAATATACAAAATGTACAATTAGTTTCACATCTTTTAGTGCTTTTCTCACATGGTCTAGGTTTAAATTCAACAAAACTTCTAATATTCCTGGCCTTCCTATAAACAAATGATGGGGCTTCACCTAAGATGTTAACCAGAAAAGGGTTTCCTGTGACAATGTCCCAGTTCTCTTCAATAATATTTTTGATACTGTGATAATCTAAAGTGTATGTCAGGATGCAGCTATTTTTGCATTTGTTATTCTCTGTGGAATTACTTAACATTTTTCTACTGGGGAGGTTGAGTGAAGGTGCTTCAGTCCTTTTCAGTTCTATAATGGGTTCCAGAATGTTTGTTAACATCTGACTTTCATAGCCTCTCACTAGAAAATCATTCTCTAAGTTGTTCAGGTTTCTCAAAAATGGTTCCATCTCTGTGGTAATTCAAGCTAATCTATAGCCTTGGGATTTCACTACATTATATTTGGTTTTTGTAGGATGTAGACTTTTAATGCGGAGTAATAAATTAACCCTCGGTTTTCTGAATAGATCAGTGGTGATTCTGTTATTGTTCTTGTCCTTGGAAATCTGCATATCTAAGAAAGTGGTTGAAGTACAGCTATGGGAAGAGGTAAACTTCAGGAAGGGGGATGTTTGATTGAGATAAGTGATAAAATCTCCAAGCTGCAAGGTATCACCTTCCCACACAATAAA
The DNA here is from genome assembly GCF_019279795.1 of Protopterus annectens. Taxonomy (NCBI): domain Eukaryota; kingdom Metazoa; phylum Chordata; order Ceratodontiformes; family Protopteridae; genus Protopterus; species Protopterus annectens. Next base: position 794,248,500 of record NC_056734.1, read on the forward strand.
GACATCGTCAATAAAATGTAAATAGCATGTGATATGCTGCATGTAGTCTGGGTTGTTTAACACAAAGTCCTCCTCCCATTTGCCCAGGGCTATGTTAGCTATGCTGGGAGCCATGGCAGCCCCCATTGCTATACCAGTTTTTTGTTTGTAGTGTTTGCCATTGAAAGTAAAAAAATTGAAGTCCAGTACAAGATTAATGAGCTTGCTTAACTTTTGCAGTTGTGCCTGTGTACCCTGATTATGTTTCTTAAAAGACTCCATAGCTGCGGTTATACAGTAATTGTGAGGGAGCACTGTGTACAAGGATTCCACTTCAATAGTTACCAAAATACTGTCAGCTTCCACTGTAATGTTTTTTATTTTCTTCAAAAAATCCATTGAATCTCTTATGTATGACTTATTCTTTTCTGCTAGAGATTTCAGCAAGTAATCAAGGTAAATGGCTGTGGCTTCAGTAAGGGAACCTCCACTTGCTACCACCGGTCTATAAGGTGGGTCTTCTCTGTTCTTGTGTGGCTTTGGTATTCCAAAAAAGTAAGGTAAACGTGGGCATGGGCTCCATAAATAATTATAAAGATTTTCAGTGATAAGTTTTTCTTCCCATAATGTGGTGAGATTAGTGCTCCATAAATCATATGCTCTTTTTATGTCATCCATGACAAATAACTCATAAAATCTGTTATCCTCCAGCATGTTCTCGATCTTTTGGTTGTAGCTAGTGGTATCAGTCACAAGTATACCTCCTCCTTTGTCTGCCTTCATTACACGCCTGGATTTATCATTGCCTAGCTCAAGCAATGCTTTTCTTTCTCCCTGTGTTAAGTTATAAAGTTTTTTCTTTGGAGGTTTTTTAAGCAGTTTCCTGATATCCATCTCACATTTCACTTCGAAAGCAGCTAATGTTTGATGTAGTGTAGATTTTATACCTTGCAGCTTGGAGATTTTATCACTTACCTCAATCAAACAACCCCCTTCCTGAAGTTTACCTCTTCCCATAGCTGTACTTCAACCACTTTCTTAGATATGCAGATTTCCAAGGACAAGAACATTAACCGAATCACCACTGATCTATTCAGAAAACCAACGAGGGTTAACTTATTACTCCACAGTAAAAGTCTACATCCTACAAAAACCAAATATAATGTAGTGAAATCCCAAGGCTATAGATTAGCTCGAATTACCACAGAGATGGAACCATTTTTAAGAAACCTGAACAACTTAGAGAATGATTTTCTAGTGAGAGGCTATGAAAGTCAGATGTTAAAAAACATCCTGGAACCCATTATAGAACTGAAAAGGACTGAAGCACCTTCACTCAACCTCCCCAGTAGAAAAATGTTAAGTAATTCCACAGAGAATAACAAATGCAAAAATAGCTGCATCCTGTATACACTTTGGATTATCACAGTATCAAAAATATTATTGAAGAAAACTGGGACATTGTCACAGGAAACCCTTTTCTGATTAACATCTTAGGTGAAGCCCCATCATTTGTTTATAGGAAGGCCAGGAATATTAGAAGTTTTGTTGAATTTAAACCTAGACCATGTGAGAAAAGCACTAAAAGATGTGAAACTAATTGTACATTTTGTATATTTATGCAGCGAGGTGATAGTTTTTATTGCCCTTATTTAAAGAAGATCATTAAAACCAGTGCAGGGGGCGACTGTAACACTAAAAAGTAATTTACAGGGCACAGTGCAATGAATGTGATGCATTCTGTGTGGGCAAGACTATAAATAAACTCAAGCGAAGGATTTCATGTCATCTGTCAGAAATCCGCTCTGGATGTAAAAATAATGCACTAGCCAAACACCTTTCTCTTCATAAAAGACACACAGGTTTTAAGTTCCAGATCCTGGATTGCATAGACATGGGTGATCTTGAAGGAGACATCCCGAATATTCTGGAGAAACATGAACTTATGTGGCAATTAAAGCTAAACTCTTTTAGAAAGCCTGGACTAAATTAATACTGTTCAATTAAAAGTGCACTGGAACTTAAAAAATTGCCACATTGTTTACATGACTAATTGTATTTTATTTTTTTCTACAAATTGGTTTTAAATACCATTTTAAATCATTTGAAATTTAAGTGTATATTTTGTTTCCATCATCATATATATATATTTTTTATTTTTATTTTTTTCTGGTTCTCTTTTTTCCACTTTATTCAAAATGATGGTAATAACAATACTAACTAATTATACAATTATATAGGTTTTTAGGGTTCTTGTACACAGACCTGAAGAAGTCTAGAAGGACGAAAGCGATCTTTGTTAACAATAGATTATGAAAATAGAAACTAATTTTTGCATGCAAAATGTATATGTATATGTTTATATATAATTTTTGATCGCAAAATGAACAAAGGTTTATATATTTCCAGCCATGTAGTATATTGCCTTGTATATAAAATCACAGACTTAATAATCTACTTAATAATTTGGTTAAATAAGATGTACCATTAAAGTACATTAGGGCTATATATTATTATGACAGCTACTAGGTAGGGCAGGACCAGCTTGAATGTCACACTGATGGGGGAAGGGATGTGAATTTAACATGTGTACCAATAACACTTTGTTTTACAGCACAATAAACCACTCCCATGCCTGATAAAAAGTATATATATATTTAGAAAGCTTGTGAGGAAATTATTATTCTATTTTTGTTTTACTTGGATCGCTTGTCTGTGTACTTAATAAAGGATTTTCGACTGGAAACAGACTGTGTGCCTTGCTTGGATTACTTTCGAATACTTAGTAATGCTGTAGAATTATATATTTTCTATTATTACTTTTTGACTTGACGAGTTTACGTTCGCTACTTCTACTACTATTGTCTGATCTGATTATATACAGTGATTAACTAGAAATATATGGACTGAAAAATCTTCCACACAGAGAAGTTTCTTACACTGTTTTGTTTTTAGACTCACTACACTTTAGTGGGTTGTTTTGAGACTTCGGGGGTACAACGGAGATTACTTGTTTTTTAAAATATAAAATTCAGTACAGGTATAGAAGAGTAGGGATCAAACACTGTGTAATCAGTCATGTTTAGTGTATATAAATGTACACATAAAGATGTATATGGTGATAGATAAATATTAAAAGATATATACATCAGATATGCAGAGCTAAACATATAAAACAAATATGTATAGAATATATACATATATATTGTAATATTAACACATGTATAGATATTAAAAAGGGAATATATATATATATATATATATATATATATATATATATATAGATACAGCTAAAAGAAATATATACTACCCTTCCATTAAATGGGAAAAATACTCATGTACCAATAAACTTGCCCAACATTTCCTGGAATTCATTAATTCCAATGTCCTGGACCAGCTCGTACTTACCACCACTAGAGGTAGCAACATCCTGGACCTGGTCATTACTAATATGGGCAACCATTGCTCTACACCGATAGTCAACTCCCTCATGGTTAGATCTGACCACAAACTAATCACCTTGGAAATTCACATCTCTCCAAAGCTAACTTTGGGCTCCTGAAAACAGAGGTGGCTAACTTCACGGCATCCATAAAATTGGAGAACAGCTGAATGACTGCCAAATCATACACTAATACCCTGTATGAACACGTACACAAATGCATGGATCTCGTCATACCCAGTAGAAGCTTTTCTCCAAAAATAGGAAGCCAATCTGGTGGTCCCCTGCCATAAACAAACTCTACAACAGAAGGAGGAAACTGATGCAAAATAAGATAAAGCCTCAAGACTGGAAAAACTTCCTTATCAGCCTCAACAAAAAGTTGAGCTCCCTCATCAAATCCTCTAAAGCTAGCTATGAAAACAGAATTGCAGCAGATAGTAAAGACAACCACAAGGCCTTTTATAGTTATGTAAAGAATCTTCACAGCAATACCAAGATTTGCTTGGAGCTGTTGCACAATGGCACCTGCTATACTAAGCCAAAGGATACTGCCAATATACTGACCGACAGATTCAGTGCCAACTTTACCCCTCCCCCCCAAGGACCAATCCCAATACCAGTAGATTGACAGGCACTTGGCATTACTGCCCCACAGGTTAAAACAGCACTGTCCACGGCCAAGAATACAGCTTCTATGGGACCTGACAATATCCCTGGATGTGTTCTACATGAACTACAGACTGAGCTGGCACCTCACCTGTGTGCCCTGATCAATCACAGCCTCACCCAGGCTTTGTCCCTACCAAATGGTGCACTGCTAAAGTCATCCCTTCCACAAAGAAGGAGTGACTACAGACCCTGGGAACTATCGCACTATTTGCCTGAAAAGTCTGATATGCAAAGCTATGGAACACATCATCATGGACCTAATAAATAAGGATATAGGGAATCTCCAAACTCTGGATCCCACACAGTTTGGTTTTGTGAAGGGTAGATCATGCCTGCTCAACCTGGTCAACTTCTTTGAGTCAGTCACGAGAGCTGTGGATGAAGGCAAGGTGGTTCATACAGCCTAGCTTGATCTGGCCATGGCCTATGATACCATTCCATACTCAGGAATCATAGAAAAACTCACTAAGCTAGGCGTCAACCCCTATATCATTAGGTGGGTTGAAAACTGGCTCACAGATAGAACCCACAGTGTGAAAGTATTTGACTCCAAGTCAGACTGCCGATCAGACACGAGTGGAGTCCCACAGGGTTTAGTCCTGGGTCCTGTCCTGTTTGGTATCGACTTCTCTGAAGTCCAGTCCAACATGACAAAGTCTGCAGACAATTGCAAGTTGGGAGCCATAATTAACTTCCCAAGTGATGTTGACATCCTATGGAAAGGCCTCACTGGGACCAACGACTGCTGTAAGAACCATGGTCTTAAGCTCGATGCTAAAAAATGTGTCATCATCCCTTTGAGAAAAAACCTGGTTTCCATGACTTACCACAACAATGGTAGTCCACCAAACACAGAAGGCGTCATAAGAGATCTGGGAACACAGGTTGACAGCAACCTCTCTTTTGACCACCACATTGCCACTGTGGTCAGAAAGTCCTTCTATTTGGCCCATCTCATTACTAAGGGTTTTGTATCCAGGAAGAAAGAAGTCATTGTCTCCCTCTTCTCTTCCCTCATTACACCAATCATCAAGTACAATGCCCCATTTGGCATCTACCTCACTAGACACTTGCAGCAACTGGAGAGGCTGCAAAAGTACCTCACAAAGAGGATCCTAGGCCTTAAATACTTGTCCTATATGGACAGAATAAAAAAACTCCAACTATTCTCTGTCTCATATTGCCTACTTAGAGGTTATCTCTGCTTGACATGCAAAGCCATGTCTGACCCAGCTCTGTTAGAAATGCTACATCTAAAGAAATCCCAGTCCCTCCACACTACATGCTCCAGAGACCTCAACCTAATTACCACAATCAACAGAACAAGCTGGAGGGACAGGTTCATAACCCAGAGACTGCCCATGCTATGGAATAGGCTTCCCATACATGTCAAGCAGAGCGCCTCACTGGCCCTCTTCAAGAGAAATCTTTATGAGTGGATGGGAAACTGGAAATTCACCCCGGGGATCACTCCAGTTGCTCTATTCGACAGAGGCTCTAGGAACTAAGATCGGGTGGCACGATGCCAGGTTAATCCTATGGGCTAGGCTTGTAAAGGCTCCAGGGCCATTAGCCTAGTACACATCTATTAACCTATGAACCTATATATATATATATATATATATATATATATATATATATATATATATATATATATATATATATATGTATAGATATATATATGCCCATAACATGCACTGGAGTTGGAGTCATACCCAGCAGCACCATACCTTTACACCTCTTAGAGCAATACTTCTGGACAAAGGCTGTCAAGGGGGGGGCAATGGTCCAAGAACAGGGACATAATGTACGTACTGCAGTTATAAATGTAGAATGTTCTTACAGTAACAGGTTTCATGTCAACATACATGTCCAGAAGGATGTGAGTTCTGAAACTGAAATGTATGTCATCATTTAAAGACAGAAATCCTCACATCATCACAGTGATTTACCACAGAAATGAAAATAATGATTCTGTGCAACAGAACATACATATGATCAATAATCCTGGACAGTCAAACAATCTGGCCAGTAGAGAGGTATGCTCAGAATCCCTTAGTGCAACAAATCTGGACCAAGCTTGTCTGGAGAGAGTGTAAAACCATGAAACTGAGAACATATCCCAAATACTGGAGTACATAAGCTGACACAGTTGATGCAGTAACACTCTCCTGTCTGTTGTACCATATATTGACTGGAATAGCCAAGTCCAAAACTAAATTACTCCCCACTACTCACTGACATACATCTTCACATCATCCCACTGATGTGTCAGAGAGACACAACACATTTGGGGGCGAGGCAATAGTACATCTGATAAATATCGGGACATAACATCACAGTAGGGAAACTACACTGAGCTGCTAGGCATGTCACCAACTACTGTCTAAACTACAGGCAGACAGACACGGCACATACCCAATTTTGCTATTGGGGAATACACATATAATTTCAAATATATCATGCACTACAGGGTTGTAACAGCACTGACCAACAGGCACCAGCATGAAAGTGCATACCCAGAACCAATCTCACCACATTCAAAGTGACATACTGGTAATCCACAAGAACAGTAGAGTATATGGACTGTTTGAACAAAATCATCAGCATGTTTGCCACTCACACACTACCCCTATATATACTGGCCTAATTCACAGTGTAGTCTGACGCCTGACAGTGGTATGGGAAATGTCTCAGTCTGCCCCTACAAACATATACAGCTGATAGAGCACAAGAAGCTGGAGCAGCATGCAAAGTTAGATAGAAAAGGACCAGCAACACTTGCATCTACTCCCCCTACACAGGCCAAATAACACATCACAATACACTGCTACACAATCCTGACAGTCTGTCAACAATTGCCAGAAATACACAGTCCTCTCAACTGTATAGAGTTCCGCAGAACATCCAGGCTTCATCCTCATATATAAGGCCTTCTACATGTAACATGTCTGGCAGTCTGATACATCACTGGGATAATATCTGGAATGAAGTCACTATATAAAGATATACTACACCTATACACCCCTTACAGCATGACTTCTGAACAAAGCCAAAATATTTGGGGGCAGCGGCCCAAACACAGGGACATTATTGATGTATTGCTGTCAAAAACTGAGAAAGTTGCTGGTGTAACAGGGTTGTTGTAACATATCTGTTCTGAGGGATATGAAGTCAGAAACACACATGGATGTTACCATTTACTGACTGCAATCCTCAGAGTATGCTACTGCATTTCCAAGGCCAACAAATATGTGAGTAACACACCAAATATAAGAGTCCAAACTCTGGCCACTCTGCAGATAGCCCTACATTTGTAAGTTATGTCAACCACATAACACTATCAGACTTAAATTTAGGCAGAGCAGCCATATCCACACAAACCCTGTTAAACTAGTATTAGCTCAACTGTATAACAGCAATACTGACATTCTGTCCCTTTGTCTGGAACATTTTTCCCCACGTTTGTTGGGCTGTATCCACAGTGTTTGTTGTAAGAGGTATTCCCAACTACACTGAGTGATACTGTTTGTGACACACCTCCATGAAGTACTACGCCCAGGCAAGGAAGAAGGGCAACGCCCAAACATCCTCTCACCTACCTAGATTACAGTAAACAATCCAGTTAAAAAGACCACTGCCATTTGTCTCAAACACATCCATGCTTCCACAGGTATGTCATCTGGACCAATAGCCTTTCCATTCTTAAACCTCTTCATAGCTATCCTTACGTCCCCCTTGATAATCTGTTGCACATCCTGATTCACCATACCCGTATCATCCAACCTTCTCACTCTCTCATTCTCTTCATTCAACAGCCCATCAAAGTACTGTTTCCACCTGCTTGACACACTCTCCTTGCTAGTGAGTGCAGTCCCATCATTATCCTTTCTCAGCCTCATCTGCTGCACATCCTTCCTAGCTACATGCCTCTGTCAAGTCAATTGATACAGGTCCTATTTCCCATCTTTGGTGTCCAACCTTCCCTACAACCCTTCAGATGCCCCATTCTCAGCCTTTGCCACCATTCTCTTTGCCATGAACCCTATCTCCCTATACACCTGTCTACTTTCTGCCTCTGTCTGACAATCCCACTTCTCCTTGGCCAAACTCTTTCTCTGTATACTCCCCTGTACTTCCTCATGCTACCACCAGGTCTCCTTGTCCTCCTTCCTCTGTGCAGATGTCACACCAAGCCCCATTCTACTCATCTCCCTTACTAGCTCGAATGCAGTTACCCAGATATTTGGTAACTCTTCACTGCCACCCACTGCCTGTCTTAACTCTTCCCTGAACTCAACCTCACAATCACCCTTTCTCAGTATCCACCATTTGATCCATGATGCTGCCCTCACACTCTCCCCCTCTTCATGATCACCAACTTCGTCTGAAAGACCAACCTTCCATGCTGCCTAACTACACATTCCCCTGTCACCACTTTTCAGTTATCAATCCTTTTCAAACAGGCCCACCTGCATAGGAGATAATCCACCTGTGTGCATCTTCCTCCACTCTCATATGTCACCCTATGCCCCTCGGTCTTGTAATACTATGCATTCATCACACCCATGTCCAATCTCTGTTGCAAACTCCACCACCATCTCACCTTCTGCATTCCTTTGCTTAACCCTTACACCATTTCCCCTCCCATACACACCATGATAGAACTATTTGTACCCGACTCTGATACACACAGCTGTACATCCCTTCCATCTGGTCTCTGGCACACACAATATATCCACCTTTCCCCTGTCCAACATATCAGCTAGCTCTGTCCCCATACCAGTCATACTCACAACATTAACAGTTCCTACCCTCACTACCACACACCTAGCCTTTCACCTCTCTCCCTGCCATATGAGCATCAGAAATCCTCCAGGGTATGTGTGTGAATGGAAAGGTTACTGCACTATAAAATGACATATGTGTGTTACAGCAATATGAAGAAAGTGTCACTAATTGTGGCCCATAGACCACCATGTATGTGCATTGTTCTACAGATGGTCTTCCCTAACAGGTTGGCATGACTGAATGAGCAGCAAGACTGCCATTACAGGGTACCATACTGATAAAGAATGGAAATATATAGCAGGGATTACCTGTGCATATGCATGCATGGATAGCTGTACCTGGGTGCCTCACAACAACTGACATGTGATGCAAAACATCAGGTGAATAAGCTGTACATGTTGTACTTACGTGTAATCTTAGTTTCTGTGCATCCAACAGAGTTACACTTTTACAGCTACTGGTCGTGCCATCGCCCTGACACAGACACGGGTAGTATAATAAGGATGAGTGTCACGTTGGAATTATAGAGGTGGCCAACTGTGTTCTGACCCTGTGTCCATGCCTACTACAAACAGATATATGACCACCCACATAGCTGTATGGCCTCAGCAATACCTTACTTGTAAAACCTGTCTCCACCAAAGTAGAAAAAATCCTTTGCTGGACAGCAACAATGCACAAAGCACATAATGTGATGCTATATTGGTTGTACAGGACAAAGTAGGAGCAGGCACCAACTGGGCGGCATGTCAACCTTTGTCTGATTGAGCATAATAGGTCACAGGTGGATTACTGTAAGGCTAACTATGAGTGCAAATTGAACACATCCACTAAGGGCAAGCACAAGGCCGTCTTCACATATGTCTGCTGTCTCAGAGGCACCAACAAAACCCACCCTGTAATGGTGGTCAATCACAGCACATACACATACACACCATAGTTACAGCCAACCTGCTGCAGACAGGTTTAGGGCAGACATCACCACCCTGGATCACCATCAATATAGGTGGATATACACAGCACATGCACCCCTCCCCTCATCATCATGGATCAGGTCCAAAATGCCTAATCAATGTTGACAAAAGCAAGTTCCCCCGGGGCCTGATAACATTCCTGTCTGCATCCTACATGAACCCAGGAATATGCTTCCAGCTCCATTACACAATGTATGCAAGCAAAGCCTGAGCAACATTGACATCGCATCTACAAGGAAAATGGCCACTGTCATCCCTCCACACAAATGTGAATGATGAATAGTGGGATATGCAATGTACTGGCACTCATTGGGGGGGAACATGACACATCAGAAGCAGGAGTACGATGCATGTTCATACAGTGCTGCCAGGTACAGAGGTATGATGTGTTGGCACGTGGTGACTAATGATAGTCCATATGCATGTGCTGGCTCTTTAAAGAACTCTGGGCAATATCTGAGGTTTTGTGATGTATTTCCCTGTGTATATTATTCATTTGCCATGCAGCGGCAAACACCTTACACTGATGTGGAGACAGCAGCCATCACAGGAGCTGTAATCTTAAACTATGGCATCATTTCTGGCCATAACCAGCAAAATCTGCAAGAGTGGACTGCCCTGTTGGATGAGATCTTCCACAGACCAAACGTGTTGGGCCACCATGGATGCACATATGATCAGGACAGGCATAGAGCAACTGACCTGATACATCATGCATGGCAAAGGGCTGCTGCTGTAGTGAGGGACTGTACTGCTATGGGTGGGGGGCCAGCTGCACAGACACCACTTACAGCAACAGATGAGCCCCTTGCCAACCTTGGGGTATCCCCCCACACAAACTCAAACATGAGAAATAGCAGGTGTGTAGGTGGGTGGCACCTAGGCAATAGGTGAGAAGCATCCAGGTAAGGCCAAAGTGCACATTAATGTAATTAGACAGCATTTAAACTGTCTTCTACAGATTCTCTAGATGTATATGTCAGTGCAAAATGGATTAGTGGGTGAGGTTTAGTAATGCACACAGGTGCACATCTACGGTGAAGGACAGCAAATTGTGTAACATCATAGTGTATACTGTACCTGTGCAGAAATGTAGCATTCATCTTGTAACAATGCCTAATCTGAATCTGCTGATAATACCTCTCCCTCACAACTACATAGGTCCCTCTGGTCTGCACATGGGAACACATGGGACAAAAGCCTGAACCCAGTAAGTATGGGGTTTCCCTGTTGTGGCTCACCAGTACCTCAGGCATGCTAAAGTTAATGCATGTGACCATGCACACAACTGTTACACTCAGCCATTTGGCAATATCCGCATGTTCACCTCTGGTGGTGTTTACTGCATTGCATCATGGTGGACATGACAGGGTCCTATTTACAGAAGATGTCACATATCTGTAGCACACCTCACAACCTGTCATTGCATGACACCTGGACAAAGACTGACAAAGTGAGGGGGGGACAAAGGCCCAAAACTAGGGTCATATTGTAGAGATCAGTGGCATACAGTGCATATAAACAGTTTAAACACCTGCTAGAATGCCAGGTATGTGTGATATACAAAAATGACAGCACAATGGGCAAGTTCGGAATGCTGCCAACCTTTCATGTGACCTATAGCCTGTACAGTTCAATTGTAAAGCAAACAAATCTGTCATGGGAACAATAATAACACATAACAATTGTACAACAGCCTAGATGCATATGTGTGCACAGGCTGAAACTAGTACTGTGTTAAGGCAGCTTTTGATGTAACTACAGCAGTATATCTTATTGGGTACACAACAGCTATCAATTACAAAGACTCTTTGATTAACAGCAATGAATGGTCAGCTGTCCTACCAGGATTATCCCAACATATACCCAGTTGCCTGTTACAGCAACAGCCATGGTTCACATAGAACTGACAAAGCTGCTAAGGGACACATGCTTGGGATGTATCAGCCTGGAGAAGGGTACCCAAGCATTCCCACAGCAATGCACATACCATAGAACACAGTGCAGACAGTCATCAAAAGATGGTGAAAATATGGGGCTACAGTGACATTGCGAAGGAGTGGACATCCCACCAAAGTCTATGAGAATACTAGACCAAAACTGGCCAGGGAGGCTAACAAGAGCCCTACAGCAACAATGAAGGAGTAGCAGGAATCTCCAGCAAGTACTGGATGTGTACTACACGTCACAACAACTTTCCATGGTCTCCACATGTCCTGAATGTAGGGTAGGTTTGGAAGATGGCAGAAGTTCCTCACACAAACAATATCCAGGCCTGGTGAAAGTCTAAAAATAATACATCAGGTCTCCAAAAAGCATGTGGGAAAATGCGTTATGGTAATATGGGACCATGGTTGTACTCATTGGCCAAAATTCTGGCAGGTGTGTTTGGCACAATATCACCACTGCACATCACCACAACAACACTACCTCCAAGGTGAAGCATGGGGATGGCAGTGTCCTGCTTTGGGTTTGCTGTTCACAAGCTGGAGCTGGTGCTCGAGCCAAGTTAGAGGGGATTATGAACAGTTCCAAACACTGATCTCTTGTGGCTCCAAAATGTTCTGGTGTCTGCCACATGGCTGTGGATGGTGAGGAATTCCACCTTTCCACACAAAAATGGCTCAAACTACACATCCATATCAACAAAAGAATGGCTTTGCCAGAACACATATAACGTTCTACACTGGCTGAGTCAGAGACCACACCTATGTCCAATAGGATATATGCAGGGTGACCTGAAGAGGACAGTGCACAGGGGATGCCCTTGCAATCTGGCATAGTTGGAGGTGTTTTGCAAGGGAGAGTGTGCAAACATTGGCAAGTCAAGATGTGCCAAGCTGATAGACACCTTCCCAAGAGGACTGCATGCTATGATTTAATCAAAAGTTGCTTTAACAGAGTATCACTTTAAAGGCATGCACACTCATGCAACCAGCCTATTGTACCTATTTCAGTTACCAGATGTTGCCTGTAACTGATGTGTATTTTGTTCAGTTGGATTGCGCAGGTTATATGTCATATGAAATGATGGCAATGTTATGACTTGATTTCTGAGGTCTTGTGATATATAATGAAAACCTGGCATGTTAACAGGTGTGTGTACACTTAGTATATCCACTATAAGCTTGGGAAGTTGTTGGAGCAACCGGGATTGTTTTAAAATACATGTACTGCAGGTTAGGCAGTCTGCACCTCCAATTAGGACATTACTTAGTGGCACCATTCCACAGGCCAACCCAGTAATGTATCAGACAAACACAGGAGTTATGAGGAACAGACCAAACATATGAGCTGCATACGTGGGCATTCAGCAAAATCCTGTACAGTTGAGGGCTATGTTCTGTAGGAGTTGTCACAGTGCTATACAGGTGAACAGCAATAATTTACAAAGGGTGCAGTGTGTGCTAGGTGAAGGGCCATCACCTACTAACACCACTCACGTATCCAAGAGGTGTATATTATTAGTAACAGTAAATGGAAAGGGCTGCACTGTATGATGCTGAGGGGCCATCTAAAGTGTGTATGTTATTGTCTGACTGTGTGTTGTGAATGCCCCCAGTTGGCTAAAATGAGGTCTGTGTTATGGCTTTGAGGCACCTTACATATATATATATATATATATATATATATATATATATATATATATATATATATATATATGTGTGTGTGTGTGTGTGTGTGTGTGTGTGTACTAGCAAACCTTATGGTGCCAGGAGTGATTTACAAATGGTTTTGACTCACAGGTGGACATTGGTTCTGCGGTCACTCCCGCTCTGATACTGATGTCAGTGTCTCTGCAGAATATGACCATGATGATACTCATATTGAGGCACAGGAGAGGTTATCAGGGGCTGATACTGTGCCATCAGTTGGCATACAACTATTGTCAACCCCATCCCCACACACAGTCACAATGCCCACACATATCTTGTCACCAGTGACCACAGATAATGGACAGTTGGAAGGTGGTGGCATGGTACAGGCTACTGTGATGACTATGGCAAGTGAGGGTGCAGGCACTAGCCCTAGCCAGAGTGCTGGCAAGGTCCCACACAGACAGATGGCCAGGGGTGCTTAGAGGAGGATGTAGCCCATCATCTCCCTGTTGCAAGTTCCACAGCTGCAGTCACCAGATGCATGTTTCTGGCTGTCATGGGGGCACATGCATGTAATGAACATAATACCAGACATATATACAGAGTTGTGGATGAGCACGTCCCCGGTCTCCATGGCAATATGCACTCACTGCAGCCACCTGTGAACATACTGGGGTCATGGATAGATGGTAGGGGAGACTTTGGCACTCCTTGACTGTGGAATATTTGTGCTTGAGCATTTGGTGGACACTGGCCAGCAGCCATGTGGCTGTACGGTAGCACCACGATCAGCTGAGGGTTTACATGTCCATGCACCATCACATTCCCATGCTGGCAGTACTACCAGCACTACTGAAGGGGGCATGCTGTTCACACCATGACACAGCAGGCCATGGGCATGTGTTTCTGGCCGGTCCCAACAAGGATATGGATCAAGCAGGCAGCAGTCATCAGCAGGGAGTAGTACTGCATCTGGACTCAGCCCTGCTGGTGCCAGTGATACCCTTGGCAGGCCCAGTTCCCATGTCCATGGCCAGAGAAGGTGAATTGTACACTCTGCCATGTACGGTCCACAGCTGTCCAAAATATCCCTGTGTAGGGCACCCACATGGCGTGACTGTGTGCATACAAAAACACACACACATCACCATCAAAAAAGTCACCTACACACACACACACACACACACACACACACACACACACACACACACACACACACACACACACACACACACACACACACACACACACACACACACACACACACACACATACCACCCCTGCACTGCCCATTTAATGAACACCCCAAAAACACACACACACATGATCTGAAGTTTGTGGCCCAGCCTTGGCTTCTGGTAAACCCACACAACATCCTGTGCATATGATGATACCTGTGCCACATCCATGCCATCCATACCATCCATGCAGGGACATGCTTATATGGGTCTGATGTACAAGGTGACTTTAGTAGAGAGTAGCTATTTCATGCTCTATAAGGTGCTGTCATCTGGCATATGTTATGGGCAGACATCAAAGTGTGTGTATGTGTGTGTGTGTGTGTGTGTGTGTGTGTGTGTGTGTGTGTGTGTGTGTACATTTTCAGCCATGATGCATTATTGGTGTTAGCACTAAGCAAGTGCGTTCTCACATGCTTTACTCTGTGTTCTGGGTGTGTGTGTGTGAGCAGGATGTGACCATGCAGACATCACCAACAAGGGGTATGGCAGTGTAGTAACACATTGGCCACACCATTGTCAGGGTGCAGCTGTATCTGCACGCATTTCCCAGGTCTGTGTAACAGTTTTTGCATCTGCCTAACTTATAGTGCTGAGGGGTTGTATCCTCTTCTATGGTGGTTGACATCAGCTGTAGTATAGGGTCAATGGTAAGTGTGGTGGGTGGAACACAACTTATATGGCTAATGCCCTCAACCAAAGAGGATATTGTGTCAACCAAACACACAGAGAATACTGTTTACACACACACACACACACACACACACACACACACACACACACACACACACACACACACACACACACACACACACATGCACACACACGCACAGGATCACAGTTACCAGTGTTGTGTTTGGAACCACTACCCATCAAGTTGTGGTACCACACTATTATGCGGTTATTGCAGGTGGCACAGGACTATTAGTGTGATGACTGTAACAAGGTACCTGTAAGGTGAATACCATCACGTGGCCTTGTTCGATATGGCAACGGTGGCTGTATTGGGTGTGATAGCACTCATAATAGTGTCGCATACAAGTCTGTACACTCACAAGCACTGCTATACACACCAATGGACACACACACACACACACACACACACACACACACACACACACTTGCCAGTACTGACATTAGCAGACCAACCTATATTGTTATTCGTACCATAGTATTCCATACTGCTGCACAGGGCTTATAGGGCTGATGAGTGTCTACAGATACCACTATGGTTGATGTGAGCAGTAGACCTCATACAGTAGACTTAGGAATATGTATTTTGTATACCATGGCATAAAATATGGATCTATGCCCATCCAGTGGATGTCGTTCGCACACAAACACACAAGATACTCTTCTCTCACACACATTTGCCAGTCCTGGGAGTAGATCACTTACCTACCTATTTATCTATCTATGTATTGTTACTACATTGTTACGCACTTATTGCATGAGCCATAGAGGTTATGGGGTGACACTTTTCCAAAGGTACTTCTAACATGAGGGACATCACCAGGCCTTGCAAATTATGACAATGGATGATGTACTGGATGAGAGATGCCACACAATACTGTAACCTACACATATACACACTTAAACACACACACATTTTTCAGGACTCATATTAGAACCCCTAGCTATGGCGGTATTGGTATTATAGTGTTATGCAGTTACTGCACACACCACAAAGCTTATAGGTTGTAGAGCGTCCCACGGTACCTATATAGTGAATGATATCTATAACACTTGTAAAGTAAGGCAATGGTAGTTGTAGTGGGTGAGACGGGCCACCAGCTACTTTCACCCACATGTTTGCACACTCACAAACACTTTCAGACACACTAATGCACACACACACACACATTTTACAGTACTGAGATCCAAGAGTTCAATGAGTCATAGGTGTGTACGTGGCAAATGGCCATGGAGGCTTTACAAGGCTAGCCCATGGGAATGCACTGGCATCATGCCACTTGCTGATACTCCTCAATGTGTCTACTGAGTATAGTCACTGGAGTGATCCCCAGGATGGGTATTCTTTTCCCCATCCACTACTCCTCATTTCTTTTGAAGAGGGCCAGTGATGTGCTCAGCTTGGCATGTATGTGGCATCTATTCCATAGCGTGACCAGTTTCTGGGTTGAGAACCTTTCCCTCCAGCATCTCCTGTTGACTGTGTGGATGGGGTTGAGGTATCTGGGGCATGTTATGTGGACAGCTTGGTTTCCTCGGATAATCATTCCTGAAAGGGTTTGGTCAGACATGGCTATGTATGTCAGGCAGAGATCATACCTAAGCAGCCAATATGAGACAGAGATTCATTGCTGTTGTTGGAGTCTGTCAGTATGGGGCAAGTGTGTAGTACCTAAGATCCTCTTTGTGAGGTACATTTTCAGCCTCTCCTGCTGTTGATGGTGTCCAGTGGGGTGCATGGCAAATGGGCCATAGTACACATTGATTGGCCTACTGAGGGGAGTATACAGGGAAACACTGTCCTTTTACTTCCTGGATTCAACACCCTGAGTCAGGAGAAGTGACACATGGAAGGGCTTTCAGAAGACAGTGGTACTGTGGTGGTAACCATCAAGCTCACTGTCATCCTGTGTTCCCAGTCCTGTTGTATCAACATTAGTGTTCAGTGGACTACCATCAATGTATTACTTTAAGGGAGCAATGTTGTACCCAAAGGGGATGGTGGCACATCATCTGGCATTGTTTGGTTGGGAGGGTGGCCTAATGGTTAAGGTGTTTGCCTTACAAACACAAGGTGCAAGGTTTGAGTCTCACAAGGGATAATTGGCTAGGCTTTAAATGGCTCTCAAGGGCAGTTAGCTAAGTACTAATCTATGCAATCTATGAATTGAGCTTATGTCCAGTGTTCTGACAACAGCCATAGGTTTCAGATAGGCCTTTGTGAAGGATGTCAAACCCACATGGAGGCGTAATAATAGCCCCCACCTTGCAGTCATTTGTAAACATTGTCAGTCAGGGTGCCTTTATATTGGGCTGTTCCTCAGAGGTGTGGATCCCAAACATGAGGGAACCCAGGTCCCTAACCTGTGGGACTCCACTCGTGACTGTTTGGCAGTCTGACATGAAGTCTGCTGCTTTCACACTGTGGATTATATCTGTGAGCTGGTTTGCAGGCCACCTACTGATGTAGGTGTGGTTGCCTACCTGAGTGTGTTTGTATATGATTCCTGAGTGGGGAATGATATCCAAGGATTAGACGGGCAGACTATCTTGTTATCTGTTCCATACTGTCACATATTTATTGCGCATGGCACAATGCTTATAGGGCTGCAGAGTGTCTACAGGTCCCTCTAAAGTGTATGACAACTGTGGGCCTTGTAATGTAGACACTGGGACATGTACTGTGTGGGCAACAGCAAAAAGTAGCAAAACCCATCCCCTAATGGATATGGTTCGTACACAAACACAACAACCCCCCAATAGACAGGATATTGTTCACACACACACACACACACACACACACACACACACACACACACACACACACACACACACACCCTTACCCAGATTGAGATTATAATCCCTACCTATCTATTTATTGCTACGTCAGTGTTTTACATTTATCATACGTGCCACAGAGATTATATGGTGAAGGCTGTCCAAAGGTACTTCTCAGGTGAAGAACATCACAAGCCCTTGTAAAGTATGATATACCGGGTGAGAGAGGCCACAAAATACATTAAACAATACAAACACACATACACATTTGCCAGGACTGGGATTAGAGTTCCTACCTAACAATTTACTTGTACTATAGTGTTACACAGTTATCATACAAGCTACAGTGCTTATGGGGCTAAGGCCTCACGAAAGGAACTTCCAAGGTGACTGATATCTTCAGGACTGCTAAAGTGGGAAAGGGGAAGTATATTGGGTTTGAATGGACCCAAAAGCTTTAACTTGTAAGCAAACACACATTAACATTTGCCAGGACTTGGATTAAAACTCCTACCTAGCTAGCTATCTGGACTATAGTGTTATGCAGTTATCACACATGCCACAGAGCATATGGGGCTGAGGCTTGATGAAAAGGGACTTCTAAGGTGACTGATATCTACAGGATTGCTAAAGTGAGAAAGGGGAAGTATACTGGGTTTGACTGGACCCAAAAGCTTTAACTTGTAAACACACACTTTAACATTTGCCAGGACTGGGATTTGAAATCCTACATAATTAGTTATTTGTATTATAGTGTTACACAGTTATCGCACATGCCACAGAGCTTATGGGGCTAAGGCTGATGAAAGGGACTTATAAGGTGACTGATATCTGCAGAACTGCTAAAGTGGGAAAGGGGAAGTTTACTTGTTTGGAATAGAGCCAAAAGTTTTAACTTGTAAACACACACACACACACACACACACACACACACACACACACACACACACACACACACACACACACACACACACACACATTTGACATATACCAGGACTGATATTAGAACTCCTACTTAACTAGTTATTTGTACTATAATGTTACACAGTTATCACACATGCCACAGAAATTATAGGACTGAAGCCTGATGAAGGGGACTTCTAAGGTGACTGATATCTGCAGGACTACTAAAGTGGGAAAGGGGAAGTATAATGGGTTTGAATAGACCCAAAAGCTTTAACTTGTAAACACACACACACACACACACACACACACACACACACACACACACACACACACACACACACACACACACACACACACACACACACCATTTGCCAGGACTGAAATTAGAACTCCTACCTAACTAGTTATTTGTATTATAGTGTTACGCAGTTATCACGTGTCACAGAGGTTATAGAGCATAAGTCTGATGAAAGGGACTTCTATGGTGACTGATATCATCATGACTGCTAAAGTAGGGCAATGGAAAGTACACTGGGTGGGGAAGACCTGTTCATTTGTAGATCCTACTGACATTTCTCTAAGTGTATGAGCATGCTCAGTGTGACCTTCTATAGTACATGTGGGACTTCATTCCTGAGACTGTTGTACTTCAGTCCAGTTTGTTTTGTGCTACAGCCATACCTCTCAACCGGTGCAGGATATCTGGAGATAGCCTATCAAACTGGGGGGACAATGGGCCATATGGTGATTGTAACTATTTCTCTCAGTAATGCATGGGTTGCTAGGGTTACAGGGTTTGTTTTAGCAGACATCTGAAATATATGTGGTTTGACAGGGTCATGTATTGTTTCAGTACCTCGTGACATACCTCCTCAGATCATCAGGTTGATTTACCAGAGAAATACATGATGGATGATGCACACATCAAAATCATGGGCTAAATGCTATACATTCTTACACAATCCAGCATGTTGAGATGCATCTTGATGATATATTACAAGGGTGGAATCTCTGTGCATTTCTGTTCTGGCCTGGTCTGATTTCCTGTCCACTGTTGGGTAATATAAGTCAGACAGGATCAGGGTGACAGGCAGACTTCAGATAGACTTGTAGGGGATAGGATATGGGGGGTCCTGGGTCAGATATGTTTGTCTATAGCTAACAGTGCTTTGCATAGGGGTCTGCTCAAAGGTTTACTGCACTTGGAGGGTCTTGTGTGTGTGTCAGACTGTTTGACCAGCCTGGAGATGTGTGTTTAACATATATGTATGGCCCATCTCATTTTGCTTGGCTGGCCACATTTTGGGGTCAGGATGTTGCATAGGATGAGTGATCAGGGAAGGGTGTATTACTCTCTATGGCTGTAGGCCAGTGTTCTGTGGGTGCAGACATGTCACCATCTTCCAGGGTTAGGACTGACTGCAATGAGTGCATTCCCATGTTTAGACTCCTAGCTCTACCTGTCAACTGTACGGAGTATCACAGAATGTCCACATTCATGACTCGTATATCTTGCTCGTTAGGCAAATGAGTGTGGTTTTCAAGGACAAGTGTTTTGCAAGTCACTCAGGGCTGAAGAAAGATATTACTGACAGTTGACATTGCAGTTTCTGATTTCATACCCATCAGACATTCCATGCTACTACAATGACTACATCAACATTACTACATTATTAGAGCAGTATTTCTAAGGTGTCCTTCTCTTTGGACCTTTTTCACCCCATTATTCATGGCTTTGTCCAGATTTCTGGCTCTCTGACACTGGCAGGTGTTCTCCTAGCATTTAGCAGCATGGCTTCCTTTGCATTTAATAAACTGTGTTATGGACCCCATCACACTCCCTAACAGGGCACTGTGAGTGAGTCATGGGCATTTGCCACAGGCCTGTAGGCCAGGTGTGACAAATGCAGGCCATCTGTAGAAAGGCAGTGCAGTCTGATGATCATATGTTCCCAGGCTGCCAGCGGTGGACAACCCTGGGATGGCACCAGTAAGTTGACTGTGGTTGTTACTGACAATTGCTTTCTGTTTGTGTTGAGCCAACACTCTAGTTGATGGCTGGATGCTGCTTAAGGCTAGGGACATGTTATTGCATTTCTATGGGACTATGGGGGAGGTGAAACATCTGTACACAATACACATTTGCAGAGACTGTGCTGATATGGAGATTTCATGGATGTTGACATGTGGGGGCCTTTGCCAGGCATTTCAGTATAGTTTTCTATAGCTGATCTGCTGGGTGAGGCTGGGGGTGGTATGGGACCCCCACTTTGACATCCATGCATGTGACCTATGACCTCCCCCCGTTATTTGGCTCATCACATATACTGAAGTGGTATTTGTCAACTAGGGTGGTACTGCATAATGTGAGTAGGCCAGTACTGGGAATACACTTCCTGAACTCCCACAGAGGTGTCAGTTGTCTGCTGCTGTCCCAGTAAGCTACCTCATTCCCCTTGTATGCTTGAATCAATGCCATAGATATGCTATCAGAGCATTCCACTCCAGTCACTAATTTTGTTAGGGAGACTGACTTACTTTGTGCCTGAGGCTGTTGTGAGGATGGTGCTTTTGGGCTGACTATGTCGGATGCACACAGTACACTGCCTATACATGGTAGGGTTTAGGTGGTGTGTTGTTTAGCATCCATTTTACTGTGTGTGTGAGTCAGAGGGAGAGATCACTCCCTTGGATCCTACAGTGTCAGTGTATGTGCTATGCATTGCCTCGTTGCCAAGGCCTGGGTGTATTGGGCACACCTCCATCTGCCTACAGGGGCAGGCTCAGAATTTCCTCCTCCGAGTCCCTCTGTACCTGTGGAGACCTTGGCAATGGTGTTGGGCTGTGTGGCCCCTTCCTGTTTTGTTCCTGCTACAGCTGTTTCCACAGGATCATATTGTGTAGCATGGCACATACTATGAACATGTGTGCACATGTGGCTGGAGAGTACTGCAAGGCTCCACCGGATATGTTAAGGCAGCAAAACCGTGACATGAGCATCCGAAATACATGCTCTATAATGATCCTGGTTTGTGCGTGCACCTCATTATGGCATTCTTGTGTGGGTGTGCGTGCATTTCTGATGAGTGTCATCATCCACGGCTCCAGTGTATAGCCAGCATCCCCAACAAGATGGCCATATGGGATGTCCTCACTGGCAAATGCCCGGTACAGTTGTGATGAATGCCAGATGTGGGAGTCGTGATAGCTTCCAAGGCTGCCAGCACTCACATTCATGATAATGCCCTAGGCATCACACGTGACCTGGCAATTAAAGGAGTGGACCCCCTTGTGGTTTAGGTGGACTCTACCCTGGTCACCAGGTGGTGCTTTGATGTGGATGTGCATGCAGTCTATGGCACTCAGTACCTCCAGGTATTCTGCTACACGGTGGATGAGACGTATATTGCTGGTCCTCTCTTCATGGGTGCTGGGAAAGAAAATGTGCTCAGTAGCATGCAGTCGCATGGCATCCAGGAACTGGTGGGGAGTCCTGGATGCAGATGCCTATGAGACCCCCATTATATCCCCAGTTGGTCTTTGGAAAGTGCCTGTAGCTAGTATTCTTAAGGTTACACATACCTTGGTATACACTGGAAGGGGTTTCCCTCTGTTGGTTCTGGGTCTGAGGCAAGCCCGGCACAGCTCAACAAGTTGCTGATGTATGTCCCTGTCCACCCTGTAGTCCTCTATTATCTTCAGATCATGTACCCCCTGGTAGGTTACCCTGGGTTTGAACACTCTTCTAATTCTTGGTCTGAGATGGTTGTCAGCATTGTCCTCCTCACCACCCACAGTCTCTAGCACATACTAATAAATCAAAGCAACAGCAGCCCCTAACATGTTTTGTTAGTTTTGTCAGTTTAAAATTTCCCCGAATGTGTACACCAGTGGTGTAGAGTTTGTGGGAAAAAAACAGACTGAAAGGTGTTTGCATAGTTTATAGTACTGTGCTGGGCTGCTGCCTGTATAACTGGCTGATTGTGATGCAGTCCACCTGCCAGCTATGGTAGTTCTCCTTGATTACATTCCTTCTGCTGTTTTCCCTTCCCATTTCCTCCCTGTTTAAGCCCTGATTGGTGCAGCGCATTCCCAGTGCTGAAATGTAAACAGTTCTGCTATTTCCTGTGGGGTTTTTTTGTTTGTTTTAGGCCAGATGCACACCGCACACCCATTTAACTAAAGTAAACACTTTTAAGTAGAACCGGCCCTCCTTGGATGCAAACATACTCTGCATTTCATAGAATAAGACAATATAACCTCAGACACTTCCTTAGCTGTGTTTAGCTCAAGGCAAACATGGCAATTGAGCTCCAATATACTTACAGCAAGCATGACACCCCCCATTCATGTTAGCTGCTCCTCCTGTGTACATGGTGGTGTTAGAGCACTTACACAGTTAGGTGCAGTCTGACAGAAGAAATTTGTGATTCAGTATAAATCCTCTCATTTCCATAAACCACTGCCTTACTCCATAGTTACCACACTTAGGCCAGGGCATTTCCTTTAGCAACCACAACTCCCTGGTATTGTTTTCATTCTGAATGCCACTGACTATAATGCCAAAAGGCAGATTTCTGTAAAACTTGCTTTTTCCCTTTTATTTTTTTTTATTTTCGGCATGATCCCATTTGCGCACCACTGCCCTATGCTTAAACCGCCAATATCGGCCAAAAAAAGGTTTATTTTTAAAAATTAAAACTATTTTTAATGCTAATGGCCATATATTTGGCGATTGGCATGCCTACTAAATGTAATATATTCCTTCTTTCGAGCTGCTATGCCTCCATTTTCTCATTTGCAGAAATGTATTCAGCTAGTAACTGAATACATTTCTGCAGGTTGCACTATTCCTGCACAAATACCTGCCTGCTTGCTGGATCACTAATCCACCTCATTTGCATGTTTTTCACCAGTAAATGAGGTAATTAATATAACGCAGTGGTGTTCATGCAGGAATAGTGTAGGAGCGCTCATGCACATCCCTGGAGCTCTATACCAGATCGCTCGGCAGACATATTGCTTGCAACAGCTCCTGCACTATTCCTGCACGTCATGCAGGGCTTACTGAATCCCAGGGTATATCTAAGAGAAGTTACTGTACCCTAGTTAACTTACTTGCAGAACAGCAAACAGGCAGAAGTGGTGAGTGGATGTTCTAGTCAGGTCAAAGACAAAATACAAAATTCCCTCCATTTCTCTCTCAGAGAGTTCTTAAATTAATATCAAACATTACTGCTGGGTTAGCTTGGATGACATCACTTTTTATCATCTGACTTTAGTTCCCAAGCTAAACCCCCAGTGTCAGAAACTACCATTTTATCATTTCCCTCTGAAAACTACATAAAGGCTTTTTCTCAGATGTTTGCAGATCCTAGAAGTCCTAAAACAATAAAACACTTCTACATCTCAAGCCTAGAAATTATCTCTCTTTCAAGGCAGCATATAGAGTCCCCTAGTATAGGCATCCTGTCTCCTGTTGACTGGAATTGAAAGATAACATCTCTTTTGTTTATGGTCCAGCAATAAAGTACTTCAATCTCAACTCTTCTTAAGTTTTGCAAGTTAATATTCTATGTTCCAGTAGGGTACACTGTGGATACACATTTTAAGCTCATTACTTTACACACACTTCTCTGCCAGCAGCAGTGACGACTGCAGGAGACAGCTGAATGGGTGGGACCAATGGGAAGGGATGTGGCCAACTAGAAAGGGGTGGAGCTATGCTAAAAAATGCAAAAAATGGGACTTTAATTAAATACGCTGCCCTGGGTGCCAAACCGTCATTATGAGAGTCCAATCAAGACAAAATGAAGTGCAGAAGAAAAACAAATATTTCAATGCATTGGCTACATGGCAACTTACTTAATATCTAGATGGAAGCAAAAAGGTTGTGAGGCATGAACAAATAAATTACTTTTTAAATACATTACTGGAATGCCAGTCAAAATCACGTATAAAAAATCAGCACTCAACTCAAACCACTTCTCCTTGCACGGCAGTTCTAATTATAATTTATATTCAGCTTTAGAAAAGTACCAAGTAACATGCTGAAAGTAGCAATCTCATTGATACCCCACTTGTAAAAATGTTTCTTTTCCAAAAAAGACCTGCTGCCTGACAACAACTATCTACTTGTTTCATGGGGAAATCATGATCAAAGTAAAAAATAAATAGCAAACAAGAAACAGGCTCAAGATAAATTGCTTAAAGGATTACTGCACAGGTTATAGATCACACAAGATAGATTGGCATTCTGTTTAGTTTACAGTTAAAGCCTGCAAAGATGACTGCAAGTCTCCAACAAATGTAATGAGCTTTTGAAAATACTGTAATCATGTCCTTTATTACAAATACTGTTATATGCATTTCAATACCTAATTCTTATACACTATCTAGTTATGTAAATATTCACTGCATGTCAACAACAAAAAGGATTTCAATGTTGGTAATTCTTTAACAGTATGATTATTAATGCTTACTTGCATCTTACAGTCTCAGACAAGCTTACTTGATGGTCATTAAAGCATTCCTACTTAAACACAGAGCAACAGGCACTGCAACAACATGCATTTTCTGAATAGGAAGAAGCATAAATAAACAGTATAAAAATATGACAGAAAACCAGAACATTCTGCAAAATCAAGGACAGATGAAAATCCACTTAGTACTTGTGTCTACCTTGGCTGGAGGGATACTCTGTACACTTACACTGCATAACTGCTCCTTGCATTGCTTGGACACATCCAGAGTCACTACATGGGGGAGTGTAACAAGTATGCCACAATTTCAAATATCTCTTGCTGATTCTGATGACCCTGACACATTTGTCATACCTCTCCACCTCAGAGCAAGAAATCTGGACAAAGCCATAAATAGAAGTGGAACAAAGGCCCAAAAATAAGGACAGATTTTAAATATTGCTCTTATAAACTTAGAAAGATAATAGAATAGTAGATCTTGCAGGGTCTATATTAGCGTATCAAATGGACTAAATACCAAAAGCTATTTATACGATCTGATACTGTCAAAATGGCAAAATAGCGAAGACATGGAACATCCAATTTTTTCCCAGGTAAAAAATTTGGTGGGCCATCTTCGGGACTTTGCCATTTCGTCCACTATGGTGCAATCTCGGAGTTGGTATATTTAAGTAGGAAGGTGTGGGGGGCACAGCTCCCCACATCAGGGTGTGGGGGGCGAGGCCCCCCACTTATCTTTATATTTAAGTGTTTTCATTTATTTATTTATTTTTTTGCGGAGCAGAGAATTTTTTCTCTGGGAAATAATTCACTGTTCCACGTGTTCGATATTTTGTGGTTTAGATATTATCGGTACAATGAAATAGCATTCACTATTTTAATCATACGATAATGTAATATAGGCGCGATCATGCATTAGTATGAATTTTCTGAAGGGTATGAAATCTGAAACTCAAATGTCTGTCATTATTTTCTAATGTCAATCTTTAATGATTTATCACTAATTTGTCAGAAAAAACACAATTTTATGAAAAATGGACCAAAAATGTAATGCAAAAATCTAAAATAGCCACACAATACAGCTGGGAACCTGTCAAAGAAGATACACTTTTTTAATATTAGTACTGTTAACTTGAGCAGCTGACAAAGTAAGAGAATCTACATGTATTTCTGAAATTAAAAGTAATCTATTATTCTGATCATTACAATTATTTATTAATTGTAAATCCTCCACATTTTCTTCCAAATTTGCCATTTTGCAGAGGGATTATTAGGGGGAGAGTAACATTTTGAGCAAAATTCGGGGACAGTTGAAAGGGTTGAATATACCTGATTCTATAAAGCGACTTATTTGTTTGTACCTCTCAACCTCTTAATGCAGGAAATATGGACAAGGCCAAATATATTTGGGGGAACATACAAACAGTACTAAAAATCAATCTTGTATAAACTTAGACAGTTGACAGAATAACAGGTCTTGCTTTACCATTCATTTTTTCTGAAGGGTATAATTCATACCACACCTTTCGGCCACCAAACCCAGACCGAAACACTAAAGGTGGAAGCGTGTCCATATTCATTAAGGATATCTACACCTCCAAGCTAGTTGCTCAGCATAACGCATCCGAGATTATCCAAGTTTAACTAACTCTGGGCAAAACCACAATCCAGATTGTAGCTTGTAACAGACCCCCCACCATGCCCCAGGATTCCCACTCCTCTTTTCTTGATACACTGGAAAATATTAAGGTACAACCCAACACTCTAATAATGGGTGATTTCAATTACCCTACTATTAACTCGGAAAACTACTCATGTACCAACTCTTTTGCTCAACGTTTTCTGGAAATCATCATTTCCAATGCCTTGGATCAACTTATCCACACCCCCACCAGAGGCAGCAATATCCTAGACCTGGTCATCGCCAACAAGGGTGACTGGTGTTCCACACCAGAGGTCAGCTCCTTGTTGGTCAGATCTGACCACAAGCTATCACTCTAGACATCCAAGCCTTTGTGGTCATCTTCCGAATCGATGCCTATTTACCTGTGGATGTCAGCCTTGGATGATTACATGAGTAACATAAGTGTCTTACTAATACTGGTCACGGATGTCTGCATGTCTTGGGATTTGCTGTTGTTCTGGACTACTGCCCTACTTCTGTTGTATAGCCTGTATATTGCAGGTGTCCATCAGACTGGTGTCCTTGTGTAGGAGTAGTGAGTCCTGGTTTACCATTGATGGCATGACCCATACATCTTTGTAGGTGCTTATAGAGTGCATTTGTAATTTTGTCTGTATCTTGAGCAGTGTCATCCCTGAGCATGGGAGCTGTGAACCCTCCAACCTCTGTCATTAGAAATGTGAATTTAGCTGCAGGAAAGGTATTCACTGTGTGTTCCTTGGGTAGGGGAGATGGTTGGGAGTGGAAATCATCAATGAATAGTTCATGATCAGATCTAAACAGTGACTGGATTACCTCTGCTGTAGTGCACCTGTTGCACATGTCAGTGATTACCACTTCTACTATGTTTTCACCTCTCATTAGTCCATCCACCAACTGATACAGGCCATATGAGGTGATAAATCCCAGGAAGTGCTGGGCCTGGAAGTGAATACTCGAGTAGGTTATCCAGTTAAATGAAGGGTAGCTGACATTGACCAATAACAGGGTGTCTGGTAGGACTGTCATGTTTACCACTGTCTCCGGATTGTTGTAGTGGTGCTCCTGGGTCATGGAGGGTTATCTGTAGCAGCTCACAATTTGCATTGCAGTCATGGATGATGTTAGCTGCACATGGATGATCACAGAGGTATCATGCTGCCGCACTAACTTGGAGGTGTAGGTATCCCTGATGAATATGGATACACCCCCTCCATGTCTGTGCCAGTCCATGTTCAGTGGCTGAAATGTGTGTTATGGGTTGTAGTCTTGTAGTGCCGGTGTGCTCACAGAAGCCTTATACAGGTCTCAGTCACAGAACAGATGTAGATGTAGATGTTGTCAATACTGAGGGATGCTGTGAGTGCGTGCATGTTGTGAGTGCTACCCCTGGTGTTGAGTAGCCTAACCCTCATTGATTCCGCTATTGTGCAGTTCATGGAGATGAGATTCACCTCTGAGACATACCTAAAAATGGCACCATGGGGGTGCCAATAGCCTTGCCCAGCATTCCAAAGCCTTAGGCTGACACATGCAAGTTAGTATGGCATTGTTGCACGCATGTTTCCCATCTGTGCTTGTGTCCCATCTTTCCTGTAAGTAACCTACTATTAAGCAATACAAAGCCTGAAACCTATACAAGTCCACTAGCTTCCAAGATAGGCTTTTGGAGTGATTATGTATCAGTAGTCTGTATGCTCTTGCGGTACTTAACTGTTGTCTGACTACATGGTGATTTTACACTGTATATTGTGATCAGAAAACTCTGTATAATCACATATGATGTTGGAGATGGCCTGCACTGTAGAGATTCACAGATAGGTAGTAGGCTATCTGCCCAAAGACATTTAGAAGCATAGCTACAGTGTGGTGGCTTTATCTGCACCATTGATGAAGTAACTGAGCCTCTGTCAAGCATAGCCAATGAAGTGATTCTAGGCAGAGTTGCTGGAAGCTGTTGAAGACTGGGGGGTACTGTAGGGTGATAGGGGCACATAGTGATGTCAAAAAGGCATGTTAACATGACAACCCAACAGCATTCAATTTCCCCAACAGGTTTTTCAACTATAAAACTGGAGTGGCTCTCCCACACCCTGGCTGTATTTTTCTAGGACACATGATCCCAGGGGGTTATATACTGTTGCCCAGTCACACATCAAGGTTCCCCTGAAGTGTGTCAGTGAGGGCCTATGCCAAATGTAGTTAGGATGTTAATGTATAGTCTCTCAGTTCATGTGTTATGTAGGTATTTCAAGAAGCTCACTGGGTGTGGGTGGCTCCGCCTGTTGTGTAGCCAAGCTTACACATAGGATTCATGGACATAGGAAATAGGCAGAAGGAATGTTAATGTCAATAGTGTAATGGCTACAGCATTTGCATAATATCTGTGTATTTGTGGCTCAAATCCCAATAAAGTCAGAGATGTTTTACATGTTACATAGTATCCCTTAACCACAGCTTACATATATAGGTAGTATTCCACAGAATAATAAACATTTGGAATGCACATAAACCCATGTGTGCTGGAGAGTACAGTTAACAGACAATATAATGTTATGTAAGCACATAGTGAGATGTTACATCACTGAAATGTATATATCCTGAGTAGTTAGCAGAAGTGGCCATATTTGCGTGCACAGGTTGTAGGATGTAAAGTTAGTGTAACTGTGTACAACCGCTAGTATAATGTCGGATAAAAACCTTTAAACCTGCTTACAACTGCTTAAATTAGCCTTATTCTGTAGTAAAACATGTCTAATACATCGCAGGTGTTGAACCCTGGACCATGCACATCATAGTCATGGGACCTATCACTAAGCCATCTAATCTGTATACATAAGTGGTCGTTAGACTGCACCTTATTCTACAGGCATTTCACAGTACAGACCACAAATGGGACAGTCACTTTGTGTACATATGTACAGTGCATTGTAATGTCAATATATACAAGTCTACATATGTATAAGTGTTACAAAATAATACTCTATATATATATATATATATATATATATATATATATATATATATATATACGTCATTGATGTGTGCACATAGATAGAAATATGTATACATATACACACAGTAACATCTATAGCAATATATATATATATATATATATATATATATATATATATATATATATATATATATATATAAACATCTATGAACACACTTTGTGACACAGAAGCATTCCAAATGGACAGAAGTGTATGCAAAACACATGCAGCTCTGGTATTATAACAATTAATATTAACCTAATTCCCCATAGAACAATGGTTGCTGTGTATGTGGAGACTGGTGTGGGGGAGGACTGCTGGCTAATGGAATATGCATCAAGGAGGGCCTGTGTCTGATGTTGCATTACGTGAACTGGAGGGGTACACATGGAATATGGGCACAATGTAAAAAGGACACAAAACAAGAACCATTCTCATCCATAATACACCCTGTCAGGTCACATTGCAACAATGACTTCAACAAACATAAGAACATTAACAGGTATCATACATATGTACACCAACTGACTTACACATCTGTTTGCAGTAGTGAGGAATGGCTGTAGTACACTGTACATACTAAACACCATAAAAGTTGTATATATCTCAGATGCCTCAGTGGTAAAGCCAGTGACTGTGGTGTTCATGGTCCCGGTTTCAAGACCTGCAAGGGCTGTTACGTCACTTTGAGGTCGCGAATAAGGGATGTTGGATGAAGGGTGATTAAAGCACTTTTAAGCAGTCGTTAGTGGGTTATTGCACTGGTAAGCAGTGCTTAAACATGACTGCATGGATAAGCTCCACACAGGTTTAACCTTTGCTGAACATCACGCAGATCACAGGCAAATCCGCTCAGAACCGCTGAAATGTGCGTTAATCACACTTGCACTACCAGTGCCTGCTCTGAGAGGTAAAATGACCACTACCCAGATTAGAACACGCAACCATGTGCACAATCTTCACAATAACCTACCACTAAGCTACCTGAGATGTACCAACGGCAGTTATGTATTCTGACAGGTTAAAACACAAAAGGGAGGATTGTGTGGAAATAGGACAAACCACCATGTACCCAATGAAAGGTGTATGTTGTTGTTTCTTTCGACTTTTCCCGGTTAGGGGTCGCCACAGTGGAACTCCAGTCTGCTAATGATTAGCAGTTGATTTTTACATGCCGTAATGCACAACCGGTATGCCCATTCACGCATGTCTCCACACAGAAGACGCTCTAGCTAAGAATCGAACGGGACAACGTCTTGCTGTGAGGCGACAACACTACCGCAGCACCACCACCAGGATGTATGATACATATATATATATATATATATATATATATATATATATATATATATATATATATATATATATGTATGTATATAAATCAACATATATAGAGAAGGAGAGAGAGAGAGATATATGTCGATATATAGGGATATACATATATATGTAGATATATAGATAGGTTAACAACATCTACACAACCATGGATGTACATATAAACAGGATACCTACCAAATACCGAATGCTTGACATACCGACACACGTATTCCCAAGGCTTAAAGACCGAAAGACCACAGTACTGAAACATCAGAAGCACAAGTTTTAAAATCCCGATGTTAAGGAAATTTGACTTAGTGCTTCTGGTGTTGTGGTTCAGGTAGGTTACTGTGTGTAAGTGTGTTTCTGAGGGCTTTAGTGTGTGTTCTGAGTGTGTTGTGTGTGTCTGGGGGACTGTAATGTGTGGGTGTGGGTTTGCCTTATGTGTCTGTGTGATCTCAGAGGTAGAATATTAAAGTAGGGGGGTGTGGGGGTGAAGCCACCCACATGGGGGGGTGTATGGGGGCTTGCCACCCTGCTCATATGTAGTGTAGGATGGTTTGTTTGGATGTGGTGGGTAGCGGTGTGACTGTGTGTGAGTGTGTGTTCTGTGTTTGTGTTATTTTCGCGAGTTTCACTGTCGCGAGTTTGGGTGTTCGGTAATGTGGGATTTGGGAGTCTGTGCCCGGTACTGTGGGCATTGGAACTGTGTGTGTTCGGGATTCTGTAGGTATCTCGTATACAGCGGTTGAAGTGTTCATATATAACATGGACCATAGCAATCACACATTCCGCCACAACCAAACTATATGAACAAAGGATATGGAGAGTATATGCCTATACACTATTACAAATATGTGCTATGGACATGAGCCAAAGATAGGGTTATCACCTGTCCCACTTTGCGAGGGACAGTCCCTCTTTGGGCAGTTGTGTCATGACCAAAAATATTAAAAATGGCAAATGTCCTGAGATTGTAGGACATAATTATTTCCCATATTTTATGTAATAGTTGCATAAAATAGTTATTTCTGTATCTAAAATACCTAAATGTTACAAGAAACAGAATAAGCAACTAAACTGCTACAAGAATAAGCTTTTATTTAGGCAAAAAGTAAAGTTCTATCCTTTGTACTGACCGTTGGTATGTGTCAGCCTGTAAAATCTAATGTGTTTCCCGAAAATGTCCCACTATGGCCATTTGAAAAGGTGACAACCCTAGCCAAAGAGGGTCAGTCACCAACACAACTCCAGTGACTGCAAATACCTATGACAGAAATACACAGACAGCTTTCATGCAGCAACACTTTATTACATTCCGATGTATTGCCGAAGGCATTCAAGGACTAACATCACCTGCATGCTATACAGGAACCATTTAACAGTGCCTTAATGAATCAGCCTGCAATTACCATAATATTAGTCCACTAAAGGATAGGTGTTCAAATAGGGAAGGAACCCTCACACACATATTGAATATGTATAAAAGCAGTTCCTAAACACCTGCATCTGCTATGTACACCCACCAACATCTCCCCCACACCCAAACCAAATATAATACATACTGTAATAACATCACAAATCATTCACTCACTGTACGACATCTTCTGAAGCCTTAACATACCTTCTCAGAGACACACTAACATGGCCCTATATGAAATAGTTGCTGTTATACAATGGAGCAGCTGCTGATGTTACAGGGTTTGTTTGCACTAATCCCGTTTCAGAGGGTTGTGTGCATACCAGGAAGTGTTACCAATTACTGATTATCAGCACAGTATGATACACATTTCCACCAAACCAAAGATGTCTGGTGAGCACACTGTAAACCACCTAACATTATATGCATAGCCATACAGCCTTGAGCTGCTCAAACATCCTTGCCAGACTGAAACATCTGCAGAAGTATCAGGTACAAACAAACCCTGCAGAAGTAGCAATGTTCTGAAATATAACAGCTGTACTCACATGTAGAACATCTTCTAGGCATTACACACAATCCACGGGAGTCATGAAGCTAATATTTCCCTGTATGCCTCCCTATAGCTGTTGCAATACATCACAAACAACACATCCAGGCCATCTTCCTCGAAAGTAAGGCAAAGGGACAATGCCCAAGTGGAGTACTCATTTATACACCACTGTTGCCATGGTATTGGCTAATGGAGTAGCTGCACAGCTGATGTGCATGTAATTAACTACTTTGGAACACCACTTGGTGGTCAGGATAGCACATGTTACTGATATTTAACTATAAAAGGATGGCTTGTCACACATTCAAACCATCTGTATATACCAGCAGAATATTACAAAGAAGACTGAAACACAAACTGAAAAGGATTGAAATAACAGTCAAAGACACCTCAAGTTACTAATAAGGTATGCAGAACACTCAGTATGTCTGTGTATGTAGTACCTGTTCTGTAATAATTAAAGTGCACACAATGCACATAGTGGAAACAGTTATCTTGTAGTGATGTATTGTTAAGCACAGTAATGCTTGTAGTATTTATGTGTGTACTGCTGTAGGTCACAACGCAAACACCTCATACACCACAAGGGATGCTATATAAGGGCTTTGAACCCAACTATTCCTCTCCAGCTGCTGTCAGTGGCAGGGTTGGTCCAACAAGTACGTGCTATAACAGGGGATAGTATATGTTGATATATTGTAACAGTAGGCATATGTATGGGAGTATTACTGAGAATAACATGTCGAAGGTGGGCCTACTGTGCAATTATGATTTGCATCGTGGGGTTTTGTGCCAATAACTGTGTAATGTACAGTATTGTAGGCAGATATGTACTACATTTTACATAGCATTACTGTTAGGTTAGGCAAACATTAGTTATGTCTATTGGCATTTACAATACACAATAACAGGATACATATGACTTGTAGTCACCCGACAGTTTATCAGCATGATAGCAAAGTAAAATGGAAGAGCTAGTTTACTATCCGTGCACATAAGACATGTAATAGGTTCATAGGTAGGTACTAGGCTGTCTGCCCAAGGGCATTTATAAGCCTAGCTAGAGTGTGTTGGCTTCTGCCACCCCCTTAGGTTAGTTCCATGTGCCTCTGAACAGCAGAGCCATTAGTTCCCTGCACCACTGTCCAGCAGAGCCACTGCAGTGATCCCCGGGGTACATGTCTGTCTCCCATCCACCCATCAAGGTTTCTCTTGAAGAGTGATAGTGAAGGGGCCCTGCCTGATGTACATTGGAATCATGTTCCAAAGCATGGGGAGTCTCTGGGTCAGGAATCTATCCCTCCAGCACGTCCTAGTTATCGTTGTGGTAAGGTTTATATCCCTAGAGCATGTGGCTCTCAGACGCCTTTGTTTAGGTGGAGCATATCCATCAATACTGGGTTGGATATGGGCCTTGTATGTCAAGCAGAGATCACCTCTGAGCATGCGGTATGCAACTGAGTTCAGCTGGAGTTTCTTTAGTTGGGCTGCATAGGTCATCTGTTTGAGGTCAGTAATCCTCTTGGTGTGGTACTTTTGTTGTCTTTCAAGCTATTGCAGTTGTCTTGTAAGGTACATCCCAAATGGGGTGTTGTGTTCTTTAATGCATCTAATAAGTGATGAGTAGAGAGGCACAATAGCCTCCTTTGTTCTGGATGCGAACCCATTTGAGATTAGGGGGGTCACATAGAAGGATATTCTAATCACCTAGGCAATATGGTTACCAAAGGAGAGATTGCTATCTACTTGGGTTCCCAGATCCCTTATTACTTTTTCTGTATGTAGGGGACTACCACAGTCCATGGGTAATTAGTTTTATCCAAAAGGGATGACTATGCACCTTTTGGCATTCAGCTTGAGGCCATGATATTGACACCAGGTATCCGTATCAGTGAGAACCTTCTGGAGGTTGTCTGTATCAGCTGGGGAACCAATTATGGCCCCTAGTTTGCAGTTGTCTGCAAACCTTTTCAGTTAAAGTCCTCCTGTGCTTGCCTGTACCTCAGAGAAGTATATACCAAACATGAGGGGTCCTAGGACTGAGCCCTGGGGGAGGCCACTTGTAACTGGTTTACAGTTGGACCTAGGGTCTGCAACTCTCACTGTGTGGGTTCTGTCCATGAGCCACTTTGCAAACCATCTCGTGACATAGGGGTTAATGTTCAGGTTGATGGGTATGTCTATAATACCAGAATGGGGAATGGTGTTGAAAGCCTTTGTGAGGTCAAGGTAGGCTGTGTGGAGCTCCTTACCTTAATCTAATGCCTTGGTAACTGTCTCAAAGAAGTCCACCAGGTTTAGGAGGCATGGTCTGCCCTTAACAAAGCCAAACTGGGTGGGGTCAAAGGTTTGGAGGTACCCAATGTCTCTGTGAATGAGATCCATGATGATGTGCTCCATAGCCTTGCAGACCAGGCTAGTCAAGCTTATAGGGCAATGGTTCCTGTGGTCCATTGTGGTGCCACCTTTGTGGAGTGTGATAACTGTTGCTGTGCACCACTCTATGGGTATGTAGCCTGTAGAGAGGCTGTGTTTGAGGGGGTTAGTTCATTTTGGATCTCTTGTAAGACACAGCCTGGGACACCGTCTGGTCCCATTGAGGCTGTGTTCTTGGCTTTGGATAGGGCTGTTTTAACCTGTGTGTCGGTGATTGCTGGGGTCGTACATTCCTCTGTTATGACTATGGGCCATTTCAGGGGTGAGAGGGGTGTAAAGTTTGCACTGAACCTGTCTGCCAAAATGTTGGCAATATCAGTCGGTTCAGTGTATTGTCTGCCAGTCTGCACCAACTCAGAGCAGATCTGAGAGTATCCATTTAGGTTCTTGACATAGCTAAAGAATGCTTTGTGGCCATCATTAGAGTCCTTGGAATTATCTCTTTTAAAGCGAGCCTTGGAAGAATTTATGAGGGACCGTAGTGTCTTGCTGATACTGATCAGGGATGTCTTTCCTTCTAGGGAGTTCGCTCTTATCTGTACTGGTATCCTCCTTCTATCGTAGAGCCTGTTTATGGCAGGGGTCCACCAGACTGGTTTCCTTTTCTTGGAGGAGTGAGTCTTGGTTTACCTTGGGATAGCACGATCCATGCATTCCTGCAGATGATCATAGAGTGCATTTGTATAGGTTTCAGCATCCTGGTCAGCATTGTCCATTGTCCATTGTTGTGGTGGTTGTGAACCTTTTAACCTCGGTCTTAAGCAATGTGAAGTTTGCTTTGGAAAAGTATTTCACTTTGGTTTCCTTGTTTGGGGTTGTGGGCGGAATGTGAATATCTAGAGTGATTATCCCATGGTCTGATCTAACTAGTGAGGGGTTGACGTCAGGTGTGGAACACTGGTCGCCCATGTTGGTGATGACCAGGTCCAATATGTTGTTCCCTCTGGTGGGGGTGTTGACCAGTTGATCCAGGACATTTGAGTGTATACATTCATGGAAGGGCTGGGCAAGGGAGGTAGTACTTGAGTAGTTCTCCCAGTTAATGTTTGGGTAGTTGAAATCACCCAGTATTAGGGTGTTTGTTAGGACCTTCATATGTCCCAGTTTCTCCGGAAATGCAGATTGTGGGTCCTGGGTCATGGTGGGCGATCAGTAGCAAGTTACAATTTGGAATGCAGTTGTGGCCATTGTTAGTTGCATTTGGGTCATCTGTGATGCATCGTGCTGCGCCACTAACCTGGAGGTGTGAGTATCCTTGATGAATATGGATACACCCCCACCATTTGTGTTTTGGTCCGGGTTATGTGGCCGAAAGGTGTGGTATGAGTTATAGCCTGGTAGTGCTGTGGTGCTGTCTGGAGCATTAAACCAGGTTCCTGTTACTGCACAGATACCAATGTTCTCCATACAGAGGAGTGCCTCGAGTGCATGCAATGTGAGGTCCAGACTTCTGGCGTTGAGTAGCATTACCCTCAGTTTATGGTTACTTGTGCTATATACGGTGGTGGGTTTGTCTTCTGAGCCTTACATAAAGGTCCACATTGCCTAATATCCACATCTCTAGTATTGTTTGGAAGCAATGACAGCTATGCATGTGTACATGTTCTGCAAATGTGTACTGACTCTTGTTACAGGGCTGTGCCAAATGGCTATGTGCACACCTACATAGAGTGGATATTGACAGTAGAGACACACTGGTTGAACGTTTAGGTTTGTGTAGCCTAACCTCTCATTGGCAGACTAACAGCTGCTTGGAAATATGTGGACAGTACTGGTAATGAAACAGGGTGCATATCATCCTTAACTCTAATCTGACATCTGCTGTAGGAGTGTAAGATGTAGGAAACTGCTGCCCATGTGTAATAGCTGCTTAATAGGTGATGGCCTACACTATCTGATCATATCCTAATCATGTCGATATTGGCTGCAGAGTCTGTTGATATTTGACTCTGTGTGGGGAGTGGGTGTCTGTGGCCAACAGAGCTCATGGTTCTGGTGGGTATGTGAGCATATACCTAGACAAGGATATAGCCCTGTTGACACGTGCATCATCTGTACTCAACTATCAGGATGTGATGTGGCCCTCAGAGGGGGACTGCTACTAAAGGTAGCTACCATGTTCCTGTAATAGCTATAGTTGCCAAGTCCATAACACAAATATTTACTTGTAAGCATCACTGTCTAAGACATCTGCATAAGCAGTAAGTAAACTAAATACAGTACATGGTACTTGTAGTACTGAATGCTCATACAGGCATGTCCACTAGTCAGCTACTGGTGTTTACTAATGTTAGCTTTGTGTATGTGGCCATCCTGGGGGAATGCAATCTCTGCGACATGTACACTGCCAAATCCGCCTAACACAACACCTCACACATTGTCTGGGATGTAGCTACAGGGGTGAGCTTGGAGGCAGTCCGTTCTGCACCCATGACTGGACTAGACAGTCAAGAGGTGTAGGTTAACACATGCATCCCATCACCACAACTAACACATAACCTTACCAGAACGCAGTAAGGACACACACACATGCCACCAGAATTCACACACATCCACAGAGGCCTCTAAGTTTCTGGCCAAGCAAGAGGCCTCCCAAGTTGGAATAGACAGACAACAGGATACAAAGAATGTATGACATAGTTTGCATAATTGTGCCACTGCTTAGAACACGTGGCCAGAAACATGGCCAACAGTACGCATTTGTGAATGCAAACTCTAGCACTATGTTACACACCAAGCTATATGAGGGCAAACATACTGTCAACTACCTGTCTGCCATGATTAGCCACATACCCATGCACTCAGGCTGCCTTCTGAACTATACACATGTCTCAGGCATATTCTATGTTGTTGTGCAGGACCTGTGATGCAGTAGCCTTGACTGCATGGAAACACAAGTAGGACCCATCAGGTCTTGTAGCCCATGCAGTTATGTCCCAAATCCTGGGTAGCATTCTGCCATTGGCCAGAATGATGCAGCAGTACAGAGACAAGGATTGTTTTCCACAATCATGTAATGTACTGGTGTAATTCAAAGAGTATCCAACACCTCTCTGTCTGGGATAACATGGTTGACAGACCATGATGCTTTGCCAGACAGGGCCTGCACCTGTCACCCCTGAGAATCTGGATACTGGCAATGGCCTGTGCTTCCCCTATAGTGCCCTCATCATTACAAGTTCAAGTGAAAGTCCACTGGTGCAACAGGGACAGCCAAGAAATAAACTGTGGGTTTTGATCCTCAATGATACAAATCAGGTACTCAATATGGACTCATGGCAATCTGAAACATGGGGAACATATCTGTGCAGTGATAGTTATGGTTCAATGCTCTGGAGAGCACCCCTGCATGACCATGTTATAACACATACCTCAACTTATGGCCATCACCCTTTATTGGAACACATGGCTCATAGGTGTGTCCAACTTCCTGAGGGATATGTACACCCCCACGCTAGTTGCACTTGCACAACATAAGACGCATTATGCTGAGCAACAATCTTTGTTCCAAAGTTTAATCCAAAATGCACCTTGTGACAGATCATCCACCATGCCTGAGAATTCCCAACTGTCATTGTGCTGTAATGGGGAATACCAGTTTTGAGACAGGAAACCATAATCATGGCCACTCAGCTATTCCATTATGAACTGGGAAGACTCATCATGTACCAACACCTGTGCTCAACGCATGTTGGATGTCAGCAACAGCAATTACCTGTATCACCATAGTCACACAAACAGGGCTAACAGTATGCTACACATGGTCAGTCTTCAAAGCCAATTTTATGCTCCTTAGGAGCGAAGTGGTGACTGTCATGGCACCCATGCAGATGTACAATGCATGTGCAAATGCTGAGTCCTACACAAATGCACTTTAAGCACTCACATATGTGCAGTGATTGTGCCAGTGAAACAGAAACAGGATTCAACCAAACACAAACATGAAGGCAAACCGGTGGTACTCTGCCTTAAACTGTACCACAGAAGGTAGTAACTGTTGCAAGAGTCAACACACATGAGTGGAAGATGACCTCTGGACAACCTCTGTAAAATGCAGATACACCATATAATGCCACACAAAGCTACTGTGAAACTAATCATCCACATATTATGAGGCCAACCACAGACGATTCCATAGCTGTATCATGAAACATAATGGCAACAACAAGACCTGCTGTGCTTCACAGCATTATGGCATGAGATGCACTGCACCTACGGAAATAGCACCTGTTCATCCAGATAGGGTCTTGGATAACATAAACACACTGTCTACCCCAACATATACACAATCATATATCCATGTACACTACAGAGCCCCTGTAACCACAACTATGCAGGTACAAACTGCACTCAGGCTGCATGGGACCTGTCCACATCCCAGGTTGTATCATACACATATGGCAAAACAATTTGCTCTCCACATAAACATCATGTAAAACATTGCTTCATGTCAGGCTGTGTACGCACACTGAATGGAGCACACCAACAGTTATCACAACCCACAAAGGGGGATACACCACTGATAATGGGAATTACTGTACTACTATCCTGCTGAGTATGGTCTGAAAGGCCATGAACCTTGATCAACTTATTTGATGTCAGCAGTACAGTAAGGTTGATTTCACACAGCATATCATAACCTTGCCAGGTCATAGGAAATCATCACCCATACTAGATGTACATTCCTATGTCACAGGAGTGTTTTGCAACTGGACTGCTGGCAGAACCAACATTACAGAAGGTGTCTGAATAATACAGGCACATCACACCAGTGCCAGCTACAGTAAGAAAAGGTTAATTCATTGTACCCCCCCCCTCATTGTAGTCTACACCACACAGACTAACACAGAAGGCATCTGCCTATTGAAGTATGCAAATGAGTATGACCTAGAAGCAATAGCTGACTCAATGAGTGTTGTGGACAACATACAGAAGGGGCTATGTGGGTGAGGTGTGTGACATATGGCCACAATCTGACAGTTACATATTGCATTGTCACCCCTATGTTAATAACCCTGTACCCATGAACTACCACCTAAGCAGCGGTCAACATAATGGACACTGTGTGTAAGGGATGCAGATGGGCAGTTGTCTTTCCTGTGATAATTACGTCACCACACCTTTCAGGTAATCGTAAGAGGCAACCCTAATCATGACAGGGTGCCATCCATGAATATAGAGATCATTGTTCAGCCATAATCAACACTCATGTGACCCATATCAGATCACATATTTCCTTTAAAGGGTATTGGCCATGTTCAGATGGCCTACACCAGCCTTCTCAATCCCCATCTCCACTATGTAGCATGATGCCTACCCTGAATAAAGCCATGTCCAACCCAGTGATGTTGGACATGCTACACGTACACATCCTAATCTCAAACACATACTTCATGGACATCTACCTTCCTAGTACAAAGACCACCACATGCTGGACAGATCCTTGTCCCATACACTTTACATACTCCTGCCATTCTATGCACCCCTGTCCAGCAAAGCTGCACATTGCCCCTCGTTCAGACATGGTGTGATGACCACATGGCAAATATATCATTAACCCTGTGGATCAGTTATGTGGCACTGCTTGACCTGGCCCCAGAAACCCACCTGTTAGCTACAGCTAGGTAACCTTTCATCCTAGGCTTATACATGGCCCAGGGTATACAGCTTACTAGTTGACTTTGACAGTACATGCTATAGTTGATATCCAACCCTGCAAATACCATTAGGCTAGACAGTGTCCCATGTTTATCAAATGTGCAACACAGGTGATACATGGCAGGATGTTGAACTGCTGTACAGTGCCATGTAGATGTATATGGCAAAACACATACATGAAAAACCTTCCGTGAGCAAGTATGCAGGGTCAAAGGTCATGTCCGTTAATGCAGTGTAAGTCTTTATATGTGACATATGCACAGCATCAAGGTCGACTGCATTAATATGGACACATCCAGGCATGTGCTGATAGGTAAGAACACCAGTACAGGCAAACAGACATGCCCACATCAAGACAGCATCCACATGGAGTATGAACAATGTCATCAGGTGACACACATATATGGTGATAATATCCAATCACCATTGAGTGTCAAATGTGTGTGACACAAACATGTCAGTGGTGTCAGTGTCAAGTAGATTTGCAAAGGCAACTATTTAATTGTAATAAATGTGATACACATGTATGTTCAGCTGTAGCTCTGTACGTCTCTGTGAGTTACTGTGACCTGTTTCCATCATTATGTCTTCCAGGTATGCCATGTGCAAGGCTGCCACCTTATACCTGCTTGGAGTATGAGGTCCTCATCCCATACCTACTTGATAATCATCATGTACTGTTCAGCCATGTGCCACAGGATGCACAGCAGCAGGATGCCCTGTGGCAGGAACTTCGCAGAAGGATTAATGATGTGGGTGGCCACAACCGCACATACCAGCAGGTATGCAGACACTGTACAGACGTAATTAGACAGGCAAAACAGCGTGCAAATGCAATCGCCAGGTGACAAGGTGCAACAGATGGTGGGCCACCAACCCAGCCCCCACTCACATGTACTGAGGAGCTACTGGCCAACCTGGGAACACCTGCAGAACAACATCCACAAGCCTTAGCTGATATCGTGGAGGTGGGTGTCTCTCAACTACTGAGCCTGGAGTTGCCTGGTAAGTCACTACTGCACATATAACAACTATATTCCTTATAGTTACATGTAACACTGTACAATATGTAATGTAACATCATATGCAAGGCATGTATACACACATGCCGCATACTATAATATGCTACTCTGTGTATGCACACATGTGCATACTCCATAGTATAGTCTATTGTACTGGTGTATGTGTTAACATGCACATTGCACCCTGTTGCTATCATACAGGCATGGATAATGATCATACTGCTGTGTCACTCCTATTTAGCTACCTCTGGTGTTCCACTGTGACAGCAGCCCATTGCAGGTGAGACTGTTATTATTTATCAGGTATATTAATGCACAGATCTATCTGCCATGTGGCCATTTACCACATGTACACATAATGTATGGTCCTGTCACAATATACAGGTTGGACCTGCAATGTATCACAATGGCTACCCATGTGCAATACTTGCAAACTATGTGAAACACCGACATGAAACCTCACAAACTGTCATTGCCAGATGTATGGACAGCTGTGTATACAATGGTGGAGGTGTTGTTCACTGTAGGGGCATGTACTACAGATCAGAACTACACATGTGGGGAATACAAACAGTACTACACAGTGAGCTGGAATATGGCCAGCCCACAGGATTCACCGGTGTGGATTATACCCCTGCTATGAATGTCACACAATGTTATGTGCTATCTGACATGTCCATGATATCTAGTGGGCTGGCTGCAACACTGCCTAACTATCCTAAAAACATATCCCACATACCAAACATACCAACATTTGTCTGCATAACCCTGTCGTCAGTGGAGCATATGACATATATGGGTGTATGTCATATGGGACAACACAGACATGTGAAATAGACACCTGTCACAACCATTTGGCCAACACATGTTCACACATGGCCATGGAGGATGGCCAGAGACATGAAGCAACACACACAGTAGATGTGATGTGCTTGTGTGTACACCGTGTCGTACACTTGCTCCACATGGTCCAACTATGGCCTTAGTGTAATGGTCATATTGCAGATGTGGAACACTAGACATCCTACAGGCCTGTGCACATCTTGCGTAGGTGTGACATCAATCCACCACATAAGATGTGTTGAACATCTTGAGTGTGTCACGACATGACAGCAGTCACCTGTACAGTATCCACATACATACACAGACAGCCACATCAGGTCACAGATACAGTACATTTCCCTTGCTGGTGTAAGACATCACTGTCATCCTTGCTCCTTATGTGTGTGTGTG
This sequence comes from Protopterus annectens, assembly GCF_019279795.1. Taxonomy (NCBI): domain Eukaryota; kingdom Metazoa; phylum Chordata; order Ceratodontiformes; family Protopteridae; genus Protopterus; species Protopterus annectens. Next base: position 794,292,352 of record NC_056734.1, read on the forward strand.
TGTGTGTGTGTGTGTGTGTGTGTGTGTGTGTGTGTGTGTGGTACACAGATTTCATGTGGGACATGGTGTACTGACGAGTTTGCCATGTCTGGCCATAATTGCCAGGCAGCAGCAATATGGTTACAGATATGCAGAGGTGTCATTCATATACCCTTCAGTGACCTGTGTCACACATTCCACATTATGGTTTAGTGTGTATACACCTTAGTGACTTGGGTCACATTCCACAGTATATATGTATTGTATCTGAGCACAGTCATGGCTATGAACTGTGTCTGTAACTCACATTGTATAGCAATAGAGAAACCACATGATTCCCTGCAATGGCCATGCACATCAGCTAAATGTATAGTATATCTGTAGGCCGGACAGACAACACTGCTTCAGCGGAAGGTCCATGTTAGTATAACACATCCCTGCATTGGGACACAATTAGTCCACTGTATATTTGACAGGACACCATTGTGTTAAACATGTATACATGTTTCACACGGCAGCAGATCACATGTCATACTACATGTGATTGTCAAGGTTATATGCCACACATCAGGCAGGTGTACTATTAACATGTGTTGGTCTACATGGTGTAACACAGGGATGTATGCTAACTACTACTATAATTGTGTAATGTGCATGCCTTCTGCTATGACACAAGCATGCTGTTGTGTGCAACCCAGGGATGTATGATAACTACCACTATTATTGTCTGAGCTGCATGCCGTCTGCCGTATCACATGCATGTTGCATGTCTTCTGTCATGTCACATGCATGTTGGGTGCCATAGCGTGTGTCTGTTTGTGTGTCTGTGTGTGTGTGTCCGTCTGTGTGTCTGTGTGTGTGTGTGTGTGTGTGTGTGTGTGTGTGTGTGTGTGTGTGTGTCTATTGTATAAATTGTAATGTACAGTTCTTGTCTGCCCTTCACAGGTGTTGATGTAGGTGCGTTCCCCTCCTGTGGTCCATCTGAGGTTAGTGTCCTCACAGACTCTAGCAGTGATTATGAACGTATGACTGAGGCACAGGCAGGGATGTCAGTGGCTGAATCTGTGCCACTGGTTGCCATTCCACCTATATCCCCCTCATTCCCGAACACAGTTCTCATGCCAACACATACCCCATCACCAGTGGCCATAGAGTAAGGACAGTTGGCATGTGGTAGCTTGGAACAGGAAAGTGTGGAGGCTATGGAAGGTGTGCCTGCACACCACGGTGTCAGCCAACTGACTGGTGGTACCCCACACAGTCATGTGGCCAGCGCTGCTCGTAGGAGGACCTTTGGCCAACATGCCCCTGCGAGACAGAGCACAGCAGCTGGTGTCACCAGATACATGTTTCAGGCTGTAATGTAAACAACAACATCAAGGCAATGGCAAATGCTCAACAGCAGCTTGCTGAAGTTTTGGATAGACGATTGGGTGATATGGTTGGAGTCCTTGACCATGGCATGTCAATCTGCAAGTGTGAGATGTCTATGCTGGAACATCTGGTAGAAGTGAGGTGTCGGGCACATGGACGTAGGCAAGCTACATCACCTGTTGCAGGTCTATGTGAACGAGCTACTTCACATGCCCGCTCCCATAGTGGTGGTAGCAGCAGCAATGCAGCTGGTGCTGTGCTGTCCACACCAGGACACAGCAGGCCATGTGCAAGTGGCCCTGGACAGTCCCAACAGAGACACGGTTCCAGTGAACATGTGTCATCAGACAGTACCCAATCTGCACCTCTGCCTGGTAGTGCCCGTACAACCCCTGGCAGGCACAGGTCACGTGACCGTGGATGGACACCGTGAACTGTAAAACCTGGCCTGTACAGTCCGCAGCTGTCAATAATAGCCCTATGTAGGCCAGACACATGCCAGAACTGTGTGCATACATACACGCACACACCAGAAACATATGTAGGGCACCGCAACACACACATGCATAACATCCACACATGACCAATGAGATCAAAGGTCCTAACCCACACACATGATGTCATCCAATGGTGCAGCCTAGCCCTCTGGCAAACATTATCACCCTGTGCATATGATGATGCCTGTGCCACATCCCTGTCATCCACACCATCGGTGAAGGGACATGCTCATATGGCCTGATGCACAGGGTGGACAGACTAGGAAGATAATTGTAGATTACAATTGTTGTGTACTGTTGACAATCAGCAGACATACCACGTGGTACAGGTTTAGAATACATTTTGTACTGATAACAGTATGTGTCATGTGTAACAACAGTAACTGCATGTTGGTCTTGATGTTCTGCCTCCCTCCTTCAGGTCTAATTGCATGTGCCAGTGGATGTCAGTGTTTGCAGTTAGTATCCCATATGTAAATGTGGACTACTCACAGGTATGTATGACAATACCAGCATGCACCTTGTAGCTTACACATCACAGTTAGAAAGTTCCACATTCCAAACATGTCTACTGATCTACTGATCCAAGAGCATGATAGCTGTGTATTAAGCTACTGTGGCTAGAGATGTGATATCCATACTGGGTGACATCACAGGTACAGTTACAGTTACTGTATTCAGAGACACAGTAACACACCCACACACTCACGGATTCACAGACACAGTAACACACACACACACACACACACACACACACACACACACACACACACACACACACACATTTGCTAGTGTTGAGATGAGGACCCCTGCCTATGTACAAATCATCATTACAGTACTGTGCATTTACATGATGTGCCACAGAGATTACACATGTACAGGTAGACAGTATGGCCTAAGATCCAGGACATCAACAGGGATACTAGATTGCATTGCCTGGATGGGGGGAGGGGTCTTATCAGTTCACTTTGGTAACATACATCCTGATTCCAGGGACCAGACAGCCATACATACACACATACACACATACACACACACACACACACACACACACACACACACACACACACACACACACACTGTGGCATTCACTATTCATTCACTATTGAATACACCTATGTCACGCACATACAGATACCTGACATGTGTGAGATACACACCCCTGCCTATGTCCTGCTTTCTACATTGCAGTCTGTACAGATGTCTGCAACAGTGTACAGGAGAGTGAGTAACAATTGAGATGTATTCCCCACCATATGTGACATATAGGGACACACGCGCAACCACACATGCCAGTACTGTGAATCAAACACTTACCTATCTCATGATACGTATGACAGACTTACAGCAGTATTGCACATGTTACAAAGTGTACTGAAGCTTCCTTTGGCAACTGTGCTGATATATGCACAATATATGCACACGGGAGGTCTTAACTGTTACAGGTGTCAAGTGATTTACCTTCGGTGTCACCCTGACCGCTGTCTACGTTGTGTGTGTTCCCCTTCAATTAACAAAACCATAGCTTAGCGGTTACACAGGTTATTGTAGGAATGCTTGTAACACACCTGTGAGCTGTCCTCAGCAAACATCCATCTGCAAAGATGCCCCACCACTTAGTTATGTAGACACATCTGTCCATACCTGAAGTACAGCTTACCGTACTTTCAGCATATCACCATATACAGTTGACAATGTTGAGGCTGCATTGCAACTGCATGATGTACTAAGACACATGTCACCTGCAAACATCAGCAGCTGCACATGCATGGTATCTGAATGCACACCACTACATGTACATGTGTGTAGGTCCTACATTCCTGTCATATGGGCATGTTTGTAGGCATTGCATTTGGTGGACATGTGTAATGACATACATGGCATATGGAATGTTGTATGATATGATAGGCGTCATGGGTGACCAATACAGAAGGAATGTTACCTCTGTCAACATTGATATCACACCTTGTGTACTGTTAGCATTCAGCAGCCGTGGACCTACCTTCCATGTGCATGTTTGTAATGGCTGTAGCCACCTGTCTGCACAAAGGACAACAGCAGCTATGCTATTTAAATATATGTTGTATGTATGTGGCATGTACATATCCATGGCAGGTACATGTATGTCATATCCAAACATGAGGGTGTTTACTGGTGTACAGCAACAATCATCTGTTAATGCTGTAAATAACCGAGGGACCATGGGTATGTGTACAGCTGACCTGGTTACAAACAGTGGTATCATTGCATTGCATAACACATGATGCAACTGTGTCAGTACATGGGTACTCTGCACAGTTGATGTAGAGCTAGGAACAGTCCACTGGTCAAGGGTCACATGGTGTTGTACTATTATATGTCATACCACATGTATGGATGTGTGTTGGTGGTCCGAGGGCATGGTGATGTCTGAGGGTTACATCCTAGAATGTAACTTTTGACACTGTGACCTGCACCTGACTCATCTGTGATGCCTTTTGTGGGAGTACTGGTCAGTACATGTGAGTGGCCTTTATGTATGTTGGGACACCACCACCTGGAGTGGTCGGTAACTGTATTATGGCCCACATGTCTAGTTCTGAGGTATATGGTAGTAGTGCTATTGTGCACTACAGAGCCTGCAGCCAGGTGTTCCTCACTGCACAGAAGTCAGTATTCCCCATTGAGCAGCTGTGATTATGAACACTACACATCTAGCACTGGTTAGCATAAGCATACAATGCAGTTGTCTTCTAGGTGTCAGGGTATTAACAACAATAATCCAAGGAAGAAGAACGTGGATACCAAACCAAAATAGCGTAACAGAATTTAATCACCGCTTTCGTCCAGAGACTTCTTCAGAATACATTTAACATACAAATCACCACTTAAATAGTCCATAAACAATTGATTAATTACTGACAATAATCCAATAATCCTATAAAAACAATCAGTACTTGTTAATTAAAAAATACTTTTGAAACAGTCTTATCAATACCTAATTTAGCATCCCTTAAAAAACATTTGATGTTTATAGTGTCGTTAAGCCCTGGATGTTTGTCAGACTTCAGTCTGATCTGCCATAAGGTTTCCCTTTGCTCAACAAAATTCTTAAAATCACCACCCCTCAAATCAGTCTTACATACTTATCATGATAAAATAAATATCAAATTTTGTTTGTTTTACCATCGATTTGTCGATGATTTGATTTTCATCATAAGAGGTGATGGAAATACAGTTAAACAATTTTATTTGATGTTAATCATACATGGAATTTGTTGAAATTCACTTTAGGTAGTACAGGTTCAGTTATTAATTTTTTGGATGTCCTTTTTTGGTGGGATAACACTGAATTTAGATTTCATAGTAAAATCTTTAGAAAAAATACATTTACCAACAGCTACCTACATTTTCAAAGTGGGCACCCCACCTACATCCTTAGAAATATACCCAAGGGTCAATTTATCAGAGCCTGTCGAATGACTTCAAACGAAAATGATTTATATGATGAAATAGTTTTTATTTTTAATATGTTCATTGACAGGGGGTATGACAAACTTCTTTTGGAAGACATCATTAGTGAAGTTTTAGGTAAAAGACAGATCTTATACCCGGCATTGTTGAATATCAATGCTTCACCCGACAACATTTCCACAAATCTGGATTTAATTAAAACAAAAACATGTAGTATTCCAGTTTGTTCTTTAGAAATGACTAGTGATAGTCTAAGGATAAGACGTCTAATTGAAAAGAACTGGCGGATTATTCAGGGAAATTTTGATGTCAGCAAGGCTATAGGGGAATAAACCTCTTTTTACCTTTAGAAATAGCTTTAACATTAAGAAATCTTTAGAGTGGAAATATAGTAACTTAGTTACTAAAAAACTTGACATCAAAAGTAAGAAAGGCATGTTTCAATGTTCACATTGTAACGTGTAGGTACATTTCAACAGGGTCATTTATAACCATTGAAACCTTTGATCAAACTTTTGAAGTTCCAGAATACGTAGACTGTAATACTGCAGGAGTTATTTACATTAGTTCCTGTACTACATGTCCCGCCTTTTATGTTGGAATGACGACCAGAAGTTTAAAAACACGAATTCGTGAACATATTTACAGCATCAAAGTTCATGACGAGAATAATGCTTTATTTAAACATTCATTGGTCTGTCACAATTTTAAGAAATTTGTTTTTTCAGTAATAGAAGTATGTAAGACTGATTTGAGGGGGTGGTGATTTTAAGAATTTTGTTGAGCAAAGGGAAACCTTATGGCAGATCAGACTGAAGTCTGACAAACATCCAGGGCTTAACGACACTATAAACATCAAATGTTTTTTAAGGGATGCTAAATTAGGTATTGATAAGACTGTTTCAAAAGTATTTTTTAATTAATAAGCACTGATTGTTTCTATAGGATTATTGGATTATTGTCAGTAATTAATCAATTATTTATGGACTATTTAAGTAGTGATTTGTATGTTAAATGTATTCTGAAGAAGTCTCTGGACGAAAGCGGTGATTAAATTCTGTTACGCTATTTTGGTTTGGTATCCACGTTCTTCTTCCTTGGATTATTGTTGTTCTTCCAGTTTGATTTTTACTAGTTTATCTGTTCACTTTTTATCGAATATCCATGGCAGAGGAGAGTGATGAACAGTTGCTAAATCTTAGCATTCATCCTACACCAGGAACCACAACTATTACTACTACTGACACCAACGACATTTTGTTGGCAACATTAATTAATATACAAAATTCTCTGAATTTTTTGGTAGCGAAGGCTTCAACTGAACCTACAGCGGCGAATGCCTCAAGCCCTACTGGATCCTTTAAAGAACTGGATACAGTTATTGAAATTCACAACGATCATATTCCCACAGCACGTTCCGTGAAACAAGCAGCTAGTATTAGACAACAGTTACATCAGCAAAACGCGCCTGGAGTGAAACCGATGTTGGACTGTTTCAACAACCCGTTCGGAAAATATTCCGTTCCTTCTTCATCTACCAATAGTGAAGAAATCAACAAGAAAAGTGAAGTTTTGAACAAATTATTGAAAAGGTATCGTTCACTTTTCATTGAGAACTGCTATTTTGAGAGATGTATTGAATTGAGTATTATTCCGAAGGGGCTTAGGTTTTTTAAATGCCCCAACGGAGTTCATTTGGGTGACCCAATGTTCAATAATCTGGTTAACTTCTTTAACGAAGCGGGACTGTCTTTTTTAAAACTTTTGATAGACAACAACTTGATAAAAATGGACGTCTTAAAAGACGACATTAACCAGATTGAGTTACAACTTAAGAACATGTTGGTTGACTGTAAAAAACAAGCTGATTTGTTTGACAAGATTGCGGAAGATGTCGAAAGACATTCTATTGAAGTTATCAACAGGAAACACACGAAACTGTTGCGTGACATTGGGTCCTATGAGACCCAAACGGCATATAACCATTTCGTGCAGCGTGGCAAAGACAGTAACTTTAAAACCACAGTAGGTTTTGATAATAACAGACGTGTTTACAGTTCAGTCGTTACAGGCACTGGTTCGGTAGCCTCAAATAACAGTGGACTAGTACACAAACGGTTCAAAGAACCATCTAAGGGTGATGTCATTAATACTATAAATTCTTAATTGGTCACTGGTGATGACAAAACCAACGCAGAGTCAGCCAACATGAATCCGGATAATGATGAACCCGTATCCAAAGATGTTGGTGTGAAAAACAAAGCGGTTAACAACCCTGTGATTACGAACTTGACCACTTCTTCTTCTAATTTTTTTTACGAAGAAGACTCCTTTTCAAAAGAAGACCATATTAACGAGAAGCCGGACCTTCTTAGGGTCAAGCTCCTCAGGAGAAGAGACTTAAATCCAAATGATAACAGTTTTGATATCATTAATTTAACTGATGTCGAATTTGATTCTAATGAATTGAAAGTCTTGAAATTTGGGTTTAACTTTGTTCCAACTACTAGAGCAGACTATGGTAAAACCGTAGTTGATATTAAAAAATATGTTAGGAGATTAAATTTACAGTATTTATTACATGATATTTCCCTAACAACCAAAGTTTTAATAAAACCTTCAACTTATAATCCTCAGTTAAATCATACTTTAGGATTCTTTGAAGAAGTTTGTATTCAGGAAGTAGATAAGATTATTAAGAGTGCCAACAACATTCACAATTTAACAAATGATGAAAGGAAAGCCTTTTACAATTTACGTAAGAAAAATCAGATACTAAGATTCATGAGAAGCGATAAAGGACGGAACATAGTAATAATGACGCAAGATGCTTATAAACATAAAATGTTGGATTTATTAAATAATGAACAGGAATATGAAGTTATACCTTTATTTGATATAAACAAGAAGTTTAGATTAATTCATTCCTTTTTATATGATGCCTTGATGGCAGGGGAGATCGACTTGGATGTTTATGAGTTTTGTGTAGTTAACAAACCCAGAATAGGTATTCTTTCTGGAATACCTAAAATTCACAAATGTACCAAGGATCCTCCCTTTAGACCGATAGTGTCTTCCCCACATTCTGTCACTGAAGGCATTTCTTTAGTGATAGATGCTACTTTGGGGCTAATAGTTTCCCAGCAGGAATCTTTCATCAAAGATTCCTGGCATTTTCTAACTAAGTTAAAAGACTTTACAGACAAGGAAGTTTTTGATCCTAACAAGGATGTTATTTTTACCTTAGACATCACCTCTCTATACACATGTATACCTCATGATGAGGGAGTTGATGCTATACGCAATTTATTAACACAAAAAACTAATTTCAACACAAGTCAAGTCTCTACCATTTGTAGATTTTTGGAGATCTTGTTAAATCACAACTACTTTCTATTTGATGGTACCTACTATCGACAGGTCAGGGGGGTGGCTATGGGTTCCCCAGCCGCACCCTCATACGCTAATCTAGTGATGTCTTGGTGGGAACTCGATTGTCTTAGTTTGTTGAAAAATAAATATCAAATTTTGTTTTACCATCGATTTGTCGATGATTTGATTTTCATCATAAGAGGTGATGGAAATACAGTTAAACAATTTTTATTTGATGTTAATCATACATGGAATTTTTTGAAATTCACGTTAGGTAGTACAGGTTCAGTTATTAATTTTTTGGATGTCCTTTTTTGGTGGGATAACACTGAATTTAGATTTCATAGTAAAATCTTTAGAAAAAACACATTTACCAACAGCTACCTACATTTTCAAAGTGGGCACCCCACCTACATCCTTAGAAATATACCCAAGGGTCAATTTATCAGAGCCTGTCGAATGACTTCAAACGAAAATGACTTATATGATGAAATAGTTTTTATTTTTAACATGTTCATTGACAGGGGGTATGACAAACTTCTTTTGGAAGACATCATTAGTGAAGTTTTAGGTAAAAGACAGATCTTATACCCGGCATTGTTGAATACCAGTGCTTCCCCTGACAACATTTCCACAAACTTGAATTTGATTAAAACAAAAACATGTAGTATTCCAGTTTGTTCTTTAGAAATGACTAGCGATAGTCTAAGGATAAGACGTCTAATTGAAAAGAACTGGCGGATTATTCAGGGAAATTTTGATGTCAGCAAGGCTATAGGGGAAAAACCTCTTTTTACCTTTAGAAATAGCTTTAACATTAAGAAATCTTTAGAGTGGAAATATAGTAACTTAGTTACTAAAAAACTTGACATCAAAAGTAAGAAAGGCATGTTTCAATGTTCACATTGTAACATGTGTAGGTACATTTCAACAGGGTCATTTATAACCATTGAAACCTTTGATCAAACTTTTGAAGTTCCAGAATACGTAGACTGTAATACTGCAGGAGTTATTTACATTAGTTCCTGTACTACATGTCCTGCCTTTTATGTTGGAATGACGGCCAGAAGTTTAAAAACACAAATTCGTAAACATATTTACAGCATCAAAGTTCATGACGAGAATAATGCTTTATTTAAACATTCATTGGTCTGTCACAATTTTAAGAAATTTGTTTTTTCAGTAATAGAAGTATGTAAGACTGATTTGAGGGGTGGTGATTTTAAGAATTTTGTTGAGCAAAGGCAAACCTTATGGCAGATCAGACTGAAGTCTGACAAACATCCAGGGCTTAACGACACTATAAACATCAAATGTTTTTTAAGGGATGCTAAATTAGGTATTGATAAGACTGTTTCAAAAGTATTTTTTAATTAATAAGCACTGATTGTTTTTATAGGATTATTGGATTATTGTCAGTAATTAATCAATTATTTATGGACTATTTAAGTAGTGATTTGTATGTTAAATGTATTCTGAAGAAGTCTCTGGACGAAAGCGGTGATTAAATTCTGTTACGCTATTTTGGTTTGGTATCCACGTTCTTCTTCCTTGGATTATTGTTGTTCTTCCAGTTTGATTTTTACTAGTGTGTCAGGGTATTATCCTGTGTTTAGGACATTTGCCTTGGAATGGCACTATATGGGCAAATGCAACCTAGGTATTGTCCCCACTCCCTTGAATCATGGATGCATGTGATATGTGACAAAGGTCTGTCTTCTTTCAGTCATGTCATCCCAGAATGACAAACACTGGACAACCTTGTAATTACAGCAAAACATTGGGTCATTGAGTTGGTCAAGCAGTTGTCACTCCTAGCAAGACATCACTGCAAGTGGTAGTATTGTGCTTGGTATAGAATGGTACATCTAAGGTGACGGACAGCAGCAGATGCTGTGTAGATGACCGGTGTCAGATATATGTAGTGCAGCGTTCCTGCTAACAATGACAACTACTAACACCGGAGTCCAGTACAATGTGTTCTTTACATCTAACTGTAATAGCATGGCCACTGTGGCCTTCCGTGTTTAGAATCAGAGTGCATCCCAAAGCATGGACACTGTGGCCTTCCGTGTTTAGAATGAGAGTGCATCCCAAACAGCCCTGTGCTATTAAGTGCATAAACATGCCCAGTATAACCTTGTGTAGTTGGAGACATAGTGCATTCCAAACAGCTCTGTGCTACTGTGTGAGCTTGCCCAGTGACACATTGTGTCAGTTATGTGCCTCTATATGTATGGGCATGGCCATTGTAACCCTGTATAGTGATAGGAGCCGTCCATTCCACAGATGGGCAAACTCCAGTTCAGGATGGATTCCTACTTTAAACACACAGGTTCACAGGTATTTACATCTTAACTGCCAGCATCCCTGTTGATGTCTGCATTCCTAGAAGGTCATAATGACAGCCTTGAAATGTGTAGTCTGTGTGGCACAACTCGTAACTATGTAGTACTGTAATAGTGATCTGTAGATAGGCAGGTGTTCTGATCCCACCACTGGCGTGCGTGTGTGTGTGTGTGTGTGTGTGTGTGTGTGTGTGTGTGTGTGTGTGTGTGTGTCTCCATCTGCCTGAGGACAGAACAATGCTTTTATACTGCTCACACTCCATACAATTCCTATACCCATCTTTGGCAAGGCTGATGATGTCACCCACCTAGAAATACACCTCTGGGAGTGCTGTAACCGAGTAATCTCGGTAGCATGTTCTGTAACTGCGCAATGCTGTAGTGTGATAAAGTAGTTAGGTCAGTGTTCTAATCCCAGACTTGCCAAGTGTGTGTGTGTGTGTGTGTGTGTGTGTGTGTGTGTGTGTGTGTGTGTGTGTGTGTGTGTGTGTGTGTGTGTCTCCATCTGCCTGAGGACAAAACAATGCTTTTAAAGTACTCACACTCCATACAATTCCTATACCCAACTTTGGCAAGGCTGATGATGTCACCCACCTAGAAATACACCTCTGGGAGTGTGTGACCCAGTAATCTCGGTAGCGCGTTCTGTAACTGTGTAATGCTGTAGTGTGATAAAGTAGTTAGGTCGGTGTTCTAATCCCAGACTTGCCAACTGTGTGTGTGTGTATGTGTGTGTGTGTGTGTGTGTGTGTGTGTGTGTGTGTGTGTGTGTGTGTGTGTGTGTGTGTGTGTGTGTGTGTCTGCATGAGTTAAGTACAATGCTTTGTAGAGTATGCACTCTCTGTACAAATCATATGACCACCTTTGTCAATCCTGCTGTTGTCACCCACCTAGGAATACACCTCTAGAAGTGCTGTAATGCCATATTCACCATAGAGCGTGCACTTAATGCGTATTGCTGCAGTGTGATACGGTAGGTAAGGGTTCAAATACAGGACATGGCAAGTGTGTGTGTTTGGCTGTCAGAGCCTGTGTGGAGGTGGCTGTGAGTGTCTAACAACTGGACATGTTGGGAAGCGGATTTTGTAGTTTTCCTATATGGTGTCTGTCTTATGACACAATGGCCACCTCACAAGGAGTACAGATGTCAGCCAGCCACGGGACTGTGTTGGCAAGCCATACCCCTACATCTGTCAAAAGGCCTGGTGAACAAAGTATGCAACCGTACTAGTACACAGTATATGTCCTGCACCCATGTGTCATACACAAACACACTTGCCTAGGATTTCCTTCTATGTTACTAGTACCATGCACAGTGATGACAGACAGTAGGCATGGTGTGATTGCAGTGGGCTGCAGAGGACATGGCACCCTGTACAGCAGTACAGTAGGCACATAATTGCGGACAATATGCTTTCACTATGTTCCCCACTGGATACCTGCAACATATGTGAGGCCATCAAATGTGATCCACATAGGCCATACAATGCCATAAATATGTGCTCTGTATGGACCAATGCCGCTGACACCAGGGAATACCTGTACCATGCTATCAATGCAGGTACAGGGTCGACCTGCTGACTATAAGCAGGTTTAGTCACTCCAGGACAGTATTGCCGTATTGAGGGATAACAGTCTGTGTACACAACATGTGCCTGGAAAACCAGGAACACCTGTACATGTCATTGTACAGTATTGTGGGACATGCACATCCCAGGCAATGTTCATGTGAAGGACTATCAAACACAGACATGGCATGCATTGCAAAGATATGGCCATACACAATGGTAACCGGGATGTCAGGGCAATTCATGCAGTACCCATCTGTGTGGGACATTGCAGACACTACACCCCTGTATCACACTGCACACCATTGTCGGGTGGCGCCATGCCAAGGATTACCCCTCATCCAGCCTTGTACAGCCATCTTGCACAGCCAACCACTACACACCCATGAAGCAATGCATGCATCCATGTCAGTACTGGCACCTTGTGTCTGCGTATGGGTTATGATGCTCCCAACCACAGTCACTCCCAGTATAACCCTCATTGGCATACCAACAGATGTCAAACACATTCACATACCATAGCCCATAGAACCTTCAGATATCCCCTGTGGTGCATGTAGTCCTGTGTATTACTGCAGTGTTGCAAACTAAGTAGTTAAGGAGTGTATTTGTGGCCCTTGCAAATAATATATAATATGTAGAATGTAATTGTAATATGCATGGCCCTGGCAAAGAGTGTCAATGCGAGTCCATTAAAGAGTGTGGTTGTGGTGACAATGGCATCCGTTCACGTGGACAGTCATGTGTGCTACACCTAATGTATGTCTACTATATCTCTGTTGCAGATGTCTCTCACCAACACACATATATGTTCTTACAGCACAGCAACATGTCGGCTTTGTGGCACACATAGTAATTGCATGCACATGTAATAGTAATGACTAGTCAGTCAGGGGTTTGACCCCTGTACTGGTAGGCATGTGGCAGATGATGCTTAGGGTTTAGACTCCAAGCCCTTTTGTGATGTACTTTGTCTGTCCCTCCCACACACTCTCTGGTGGATGTGGAGGTGTGCACCTGCCCAGCAGCAGCATGTGTATTGTAAGTGATGGACATGATCAGGTGATGGCCTCTGCACCTATTGCAGTCCTCCTCTATCTGATTGCAGGTGGAACAGTTGTGATGATGTTCCCATAGCCATTCGCATGATAAACACAGTACATTATCTAGGAACATCACGTTGGTGTTTGGCCATGACAGTCACTGTGAGTGGTACCTGGATGTGGTATTTTGAAACTGCATCACAGATGTTCCTCAAACATCATACATAGTGGGAAATAGCCTAAAGACAGGAGGGTGATGTGCCAGACATGACTACAGCATGTAAGTGTAGCTATGCTGCATTGAGACTACTGCCTGTTTAACATGTGTGTGGTAATGGCTATTCTGCATGTTTTAAAACAGACATGACAGTGCTCTGTCTGTGAGGGACCCCCATCTGCAGGGCCATCTGTGGACTGGTCAGTGTGTGGAACCATTTGTTTCCTGTGTTACACACTGAACACACATCTGTGCACAGCAGGAGCATAGTGTGAGGATTGCAGACAGTACATGGTGATAGGGATGTGTTACTGCCATCGCATCCCTGACTGGACATATGTCACATGAAACAGTGGTATGACAGACACTGTCTGGGGTTCCCAGTGACAAGCCAATAATGGGCAACTGTTGATAGCTGCAGTCACATGTCTTCTGCACATTGTACAGATGTCATGCAGTATATATGCATGTGTTGTGCTCCCTCTGCAAATGTATACCATCTGTTGTGTTGGGTTGATGGTCATATCTATGCATAATGTTGTAAGTAATCCTGAATGCTGTTGTCTATTACTAAGCCATATCTGTGTTTAAACTGCAACACCATAGGATGTATGGGTTGGGATGTCCTGGCAGAACCTCCTGTCCCACTTCAGCTGACCATGGCACTGGGCACCAGCACATCTGGGGCCCAGCCTTGGACCTCAACCTCTGATGGCTCTGCACCACCTTCTGGTGGTATCACCACTGAGGATGGGGCATGCCCCTCTGGTAGCAGGGCCAGACAGGAACATGTCTGCTTTTGTGCTGTTCTGGACATGGTGCTTTGGGGGCTCACTAAGGGGTTCAGAAGCCAGATACACAAGCTCAAGGGTGGAGTGTCACATTTGCAGGGTGAGGCTGCCCCTCCTGGACAGCCCCCAGCACTGCCTCCTTTGCAGCTGTTTTGGTGCAGTGGTGGCTGCCCATGGCTGGGGACCTCCGTTCCACTGTTCCCATGGGCTTGTGAATGCGAACACCCATCCCTGTCCGAGGTGTTTCCCCCCACATGTGTCATATACCGACCCTGTATGCTGTCTTGTCTGTGATCCTACCTTACCTATCCTCCACGGGCATACCTACTCTCTTTCCCCCACATCCCACTCTCTCCCTATGGAAACATAAGGCCAATCAGTTCCTAGGACAACATTTGCCCTATACATAGCTGTCCATTTCACACACATGCCCACTGGACACATGTAACCCTTGTAATATGCATCACAACATACTCCTGTTATCCTCACCCTGTCCCTCAGGCGCACGATCCTGGTATGCACATCACTCCTAAATGGCCCAGGTGCACATGCTGCGGATGACCTCATTGTTCACTCAACACTACCTGTCCCTCTATGGTTACCCCATTTACATTTATCATGATGATGCTGTTGCACACAGCACCTTGCAAGATTAATGTTCTCACATAATGATTGGACCGGTACTGTTGTGTTAATGTACATTACATGCACAGAGTGATGTTTACAGCTAATGTACAACTGTTTGTGTGTATGAATGACACATGTCTGCCTGAGGGTGTCTTGATATTACACAGGACAACACCACTACATAATACAGGCGTCGCTGGTGTTTCCCTTTTCATTCGTTTGTAATGCTCTGTTGCCACATGGTATTTTCCTGCTATAGCTCTATATATGCATGCACCTATATGCTGGGCATAAACACTCATACATACATCTACATGATGGGATACATTCCTATACTGTTGAATTACTGCGCTGTATGATATGTCTGATGTCTGTATATCTGCCATGGCATATTGGTAAATCACATTAGCTGTGTGTGCAGGGTCCTGGTTCCAAGCCTTGCAGAGGCCGTTTATTTTGTTGCAGGGCAGAACAAGGCTATTGGATACGGAGGGATTAAGGCACATTAAAGCAGTTGTGAGCGGGTGTGCATGGGTTTGCATGGTGTTAAGCAATGCTAAACTCTGGTTACAGCATCTTGCACTCAGTTAGCCTCTACATTGCTTTACCAGTGTAATACTCGCATACTGGTAGTCAAACAGGCCTACACCTGCTCGCTCCCACACTTGCAAATGCACCGACATTGGTGCCTGCATCTGAC